>NC_090447.1:196955698-197265296 GCF_031143425.1 Pleurodeles waltl
TACCTCTCTGGATACTGATTGAGGTCGACTTTAGCCCGGCAACTTGTATCGTAGCCGTTGGTTTGTGGTAAAGCTGTTGAATTGCTTTAACAAACCCCGGACCGATGTTATTTTTACGCAAGACAGACCATAAAAAGGGCCAGTGAACCCGATCGAAAGCTTTTTCCGCATCTAGCAAGATTACTGCCATGGGAAGCTTGGCTGTTGCGCTAACATCAAGTAACGTGATGACTCGTCTTATATGATCTGCCGTGCTCTTCCCCGGGATGAAGCCATGCTGCCATGGAGATACTAAACCTGAGATTACCAAACTCAGGCGACTGGCAAGTATTTTAGCATAAATTTTGGCATCGCTGTTAATTAGAGAAATTGGGCGATATGAACCAGGCTGCGTGGGTTCCTTGTCCTTTTTCAAAAAGACTACTATCTTAGCCTCCCCCCAGGAGGCCGGTTGAGGAGCCCCTGCTTGTACTTCAATAAATAAATTAACCATCTGTTTACATATCTACACAAAAAAAACTTTGTAGAATTCCAGTGGAATTAAATCCCCCCCTGCCGCCTTCCCGCTTGCCAAGGCGCAAGTTGCTATCTCCAATTCTTCCAATGTCATAGGTGCTTCTAAAGCTGCCTTATCTTCCTCTCTTAACTGATCTGATATCTCATTGCCTGTAGCATCAATCCCTTCCTCTTCTTGGGGCTGTTCTTCCTGAGTATATAATTTTTGATAGAATCGTCTAAAAACTTCCATAATCTCTGGACCGTTGTATACCATCCGCCCCTCTTCATTCACTAAACTTTTAATGCTCCTAAATACCTGCTTTTGTCTTATTCTTAAGGCAAACTGTTGGCCCACTTTCCCGCTATACTCATAGAATTTCTGGCGATATACTAAAACTTTTGCAGCAGCCTTATCCATAAAAATCTTAGTGGCTTCTGCCTTAATGATATTCACCTCACACAAAATGTCTGCGATCTCTACTCCGCTGCGGATCACTTCCCCTAGTCGCTGCTCTGCTTTAACCAGCTTTGTCTGAACTAATTTTAACTGATCCATGCGTATTTTCTCCTTTCTTAACCCATAGCTCAGGGTTTCTCCTCTGACAGCGGCTTTGAATGTATCCCAAACTGTCTGGCAAGAAGCAGAGTCCTGATTTATCTTAAAGAATTCCGGGATCCATTCCTTCATTTTTTGGATGTACCCTGGATCGGCTAATAGTGCCCTATCAAATGTCCAAGATCTAGGCTGCGGGCCCTTTCTCCCAATCTCTAAAGCCAAAACCAATGGGTTGTGGTCTGATATGATTCTAGGAAGTCTGTTGATGCTTATTTGGTTTTGTAGAAAGGCTGTCACAAAAAAATAGTCTAACCTGACTAATTTCTTATGCGGGGCAGAGAAAAAGGTGAACCCTGAGTCCTGCGGGCAACACAGCTGCCAGACGTCGATCAAACCATGATTAATGGCCAATGATTGAAGTGCCCTAAAAACTTTATTCTTTCTACCCAGGTAGAGTGTTTGTTCCAGAATGGATTCTTTATTATCTAAATGTATATTGAAATCTCCACACATTATAATAGGTGTTGCCCAGGTCGAAAGTTCTAAATTAAGCCAATCCAGTTTCTCTGGATCATCTGTGTTGGATCCATAAATGGAACATACAGTGAACCTTAGCCCCTTAGCCGAACATTCCAACAGAAGCAGCCTGCCGAGTTTATCAGCGAATTGTTTATGTATAACCAAAGTACTGATCCGAGTTAATATCACGACCGCTCTAGTGGTTGTGTGTTGTCGTGTAAAAACCGCTAGCTTCCAGCCATAAAACTCCATTAGTTGCTTTTGTGTAACTGGGATATGTGTTTCCTGCATACAAATAATATCGACATTCCATGACTTGAAAACCTCTCCTACAAGCTGCCGTTTTTTGTTATTATTGAGCCCACAAACATTCACTGTGGCAATGCGTATTTCACTTAACTGTCCCATTTTCGTGGATGTTGGTCCTTCTGGCTCCCCTGTATGCCCCATTCAAATTTGCTGCTTTCACACCCTGTCCCTTTTTCCACTGATGAGAGCCATCCCCACTCCCCCTGCTGTGTGTCCCATTATCCTTTTTGTCCCTGTGACACCCCCACCCTCCTTTACCCAACCCCCAACCCTTACCCCTACAAATGGAATCGCCAGGCTCCTGAGCCTGTAAGATGGTATTTGCCAGTCCCGCTCCCGTTAGCCCACACATATGTAAAGAAAACCCTTCACACATCAATTACCAATCCTTACCCGCGGCCCCTCTTCTTCACCCTCCTGATCGAAACCCTTGACCAATAAACAATAAAAAAAAAAGAAAAGGCCAAAAAGAGATACATGAAAAAAAAAAATGGGAGAGTAGAGAGCGGAGTGAGGGGGGAGTTTACCTACCACCAATCAGTATCACATACATATACATATTAACGGCTATTTACGGCAAACCCTCCCCCCCCTTCTCCCGTACCCCCTGCACTTGACCAGTTTTCAGTTGCTGTACATATTCCCCTGCCTTAATTTCTGAGAGAAAAAATCTTATAGTTGTTTTATAGACAACTTTTAGACGTGCAGGGCTTAACAGGTAGGCTTCCGCCCCCAACTCTTGGAATTGAGCAATCATCTGCCTAAGTCGCCACCGTCTCTCTACAGTGGCATGTGACTGATTTTCTTCTACATGTTGAGTAGTTGGATACCCAGATACTTGCTGCAGAGCTACTATCAATATCTGAGTCTGTTAAGGGGACTTCTTCGTATAAGTCTGAGTCTCTAGACTGATCGGAGAGAGAAAAAAAGTTTTCTGCTGTATCTAATGGCCCCTGATCAATGTTTACTGGTTTCACCTCTTTCCCCCTCTGGACTGGAGCTGGGGGGGTAGTCTCATATGTCGTTGGGGACTTGGCCATACCCTCAGCTTGTTGCGAGTTTAACTTGCAGCTTAACGTACAAGGTTGTATTTCACATTTCTCTGGATTAGATTCCTGAGGCCCCTGATTTGAATCTTTGGGTTCCTGCTCAGATAATTTCTCACAGCCCATTGGGGGGGGGGGGCCACCACCTCCCCGCTCTTTCCTGGACTTGTACTATCAGTCTCCCGACTGGGTGGCTCCCTCCCCCCTGCATCACATATAGGAGTGAGTACTTCAAGAAATGTAGATGCAACAGGTACCTGCTCATCATTGACTCCTGGCACGTTAGATTGCGAATCACATACTGCCTTTTCCGTGGACCTTTGCTTAAGCCGCATCACGCTAGTAAACATTGTTGGAACAGAGTACCTGGTGTCTTTTTCCATGTCGGTTGTTTTATGCAGGCCCCCTTTCACTTGAGGATTGCTGTGCTCCTTCAATCCGGGGACTGGTAGCTTTTTGTCCTTTCTGGTTCCTCCTGGATCTTGGTTCTGCCGTGCCCGTAAGGAGCGAGGGGTCCTGTTTAACTTCGGCGCCATCAGGGCATCCCACACACCCCACAGGCCAGCCAATGTTGCCAAAAGACGGCGGAGGTCGCGCTCGGTCGAGAGGAGCAGGAGCGCGGGTCTAGGGCGAGCGCCACGCTCGCATCTTCTTGCGGGGCCCTCCGGTGCTTGCCAACGCGGCCCGACCCTAGCGGGTGCCGCCAGAAAGCCGTGAAGCGCCCGCAGCGGTCCGTGCTGCAGGCGCACAGCGTCTGCAGCATCCGCGGCTTTCGCGGGTGAGTGGGAGCCGCTTGTGATCTGGAGATGGGCTAGAGCGGTTGTGGCAATCAGCCGGGAAATCTGGCCGCCATCTTGGATTCCTTTTTTTCCTATTTCTATGGTTTTTAATGCTACTTCCTAACTATAACATTGCTACAACCTGGATGTGTGAAAGGGTTTGTGAGTGGGTGTGTGATTGGTTGTGTGGGTGTGTAAGTTGGTGTGTGAGTGTGTGGTGGTTGTGTGAGTGCATGTGTGCAGGTCTGTGAATGGATGTGGGAGTGGCTGTGTGAGTAGGTATGTGAGCGGCATATGGTGTTTGAGTGCTTTTGTGGGTCAATGGGTGGGGGTGTGAATGGCTGTATGGGTGTGTGAGTGGTTTTGTGGGTGTGTGAGTGGTTTTGTGGGTGTGTAAGTGGGCGTGTGAGTGGGTGTGTGAAAACTGTGTGACTGTGAGTGGGTATATGAATGGTTTTGAGGATCTGTGATTGGGTTTGTGAGTGGCTGTATGGGTGTGTGACTGGTTGTGTGAGTATGTAAGTGGGTCTGTGAAAGCTGTGTCGGTCTATGAATGGGTGGGTGAGTGGTTTTGAGGCTCTGTTAGTTGGTGTGTGAGTGGCTGCATGGGTGGGTGAGTGGGTGTGTGTGTGGCTGTATGGGAGTGTGAGTGGGCGTGTAGGTGTAAAAGTGGTTGTGTGAGTGTCTGAGTGGGTGTGTGAGTGGCTGTTTGAGTTTGTGAGTGGGTGTGTGAGTGGCTTTGGGTACATGAGTGTGTGTGTGGGTGGCTGTATGGGTGTGTATGTGAGTGGTTGTGTGCATGTGTCAGTGGGTGTGTGAGAATGTGAATGAGTGTCTGAGTAGGTGTGTATATCTCTCAGTGACTGTATGTATTGTTCTAAATTGGGGTCTGGATCACTGAATTCGTCCAAATCTACCCTAATCTATGAGGATCCGTGGAACAAAATGGCAGCCGCAACTTTCCTCTCTGGTTATGGCCAGCCAACCATGACATTGCTGTTGGCACGTGGATTCGCGAGTTGAAAGAGGATCTGCGTACCGATATACACAAATTTGAATTTTCTTTAATATCTCAAAAACTACTGAACAGATTTACACCAAATCACAAAAGGTCGCTTTCTCGACCAAGAGAACGTTTTTAGCCAACTTTGGTGTAAATCCGTCCAGCGGTTCGGCTGCTATTCCTGTTCAAAATCCCTTTGGAAATTAACATGGCAACAACACGTCTTGAGACCCCCCCCTTTTTCTCGGCCTCCATTTGACGGATCACCTTGAAACTTGCCAGAAAGCAATTGATGTGAGCGTCATATTTTGTGGGAAAATTTTGTGAAGATTCGTCAACCATCCCCAAAAATATAGGCAATTAAAAAGACACTTTGGGGGTGATTCTGACCCCGGCGGTCTTAGACCGCCGGGGCCATGGTCGGCGGGAGCACCGCCGACAAGCCGGCGGTGCCCCGCAGGGCATTCTGACCGCGGCGGTAAAGCCGCGGTCAGACCGGCAACACTGGCGGTCTCCCGCCAGTGTGCCGCCGCCCGTATGAATCCTCCAAGGCGGCGCAGCTAGCTGCGCCGCCGAGGGGATTCCGACCCCCCCTACCGCCATCCAGTTCCCGGCGGTCCGCCCGCCGGGAACCGGATGGCGGTAGGGGGGGTCGCGGGGCCCCTGCAGTGCCCATGCCACTGGCATGGGCACTGCAGGGGCCCCCGTAAGAGGGCCCCTCCGAGTATTTCACTGTCTGCTTGGCAGACAGTGAAATACGCGACGGGTGCAACAGCACCCGTCGCACCTTCCCACTCCGCCGGCTCTATTACGAGCCGGCTTCATCGTGGGAAGGACGGTTTCCCCTGGGCTGGCGGGCGGCCTTTTGGAGGCCGCCCGCCAGCCCAGGGGAAACCTCAAAATACCCACCGCGGTCTTCCGACCGCGGTACGGTATTTTGGCGGCTCCCGACGGGCGCGCGGTGACCGCGCCCGGCGGGAGTCAGAATGACCCCCTTTATCTAGAGAAACCAGGGGCCTCATTATGACCCACCAGGGTCACGGTTGTGGTCGGACTTCCACCAAAGTGGCTGTCCGACCGCAACATTATGACTGTGGCGAAAGCGCCATTGTCGGACCGTCGGCACCGCCAGATTTCTGCCAGTCGAGAGCCTGGGGGTCTCAGCGGTTGTAATCCGCCAGCCTTTGCACTTGGCATGGGCAGTGTTAGGGCTCTCTGGACAGCCCTGTTGTGCTTTCCACTGCCTGAATTACGGGCAGTGAAAAGCGTGACGGGTGCTGCTGCACCTGCTGAACCGCCACATTGGCACCAGCGTCAATGTTAAGGCCATATTCACCACAGGGCCAGCAGGCAGAAACGCTGTTTCTGCCCACCTGCCCTGCGGTGAACTCTTTATAGAGCGGGCAGTGTTCAGACTGCAATGGCGGTTTACCTGTGGTTTGAGTTTGGCGGGTAGCCTCTGCCGCCCGCCAAACTCAGAATGAGGGCCTAGGTTCTAACTATAACTACCTAATGGTGACCACCAGTAGGTAATATATAGATATATACCTCTGACCCCCTAGGCCTGGTGGTGGGGTCCGACATGGACACCGCTGGGGCCAAAACACATTTTTTAAATTGTTTGCTGCGAATCCACACAAACATTATTTAAAAAACAACAAGTGCATTCTCCCGCACCAGTTTATACTGCAGTACCCGGGTGGGCCAGGTCCTGGGGCAAATGCTAATTTGTTTATTTTTGCCATTTATTTGTGTTGCTTTTCCTTGTGTTTCCCTCTTCTCACTGCTTTTTGCTTTTTCCCCTGTTTTTTGTGTGCCGTCTCCTTGTTTTTTCCGCATTTTTTACTGCTTTCTCCTTGCTTTCCCCTCATTTTTTGTGTGCCTTCTTCTTGATTTTCCCTCGTTCTCACTGCTTTCTCATTGCTTTTTCCCTGTTTTTTGTGAGCCTTCTCCTTGCTTTTCCTTCTTTTTCACTACTTTCTCCTTACCTTTCTCCATTATTTATGGGACTTCTCCTTGTGTTTCCCTCATTTTCACAGCTTTCTCCTTGCTTTTACCACAGTTTTTTGTGTGTCTTGTTCTTGCTTTTCCCTCACTTTCACTGCTTTCTCCTTGCATTTTCTGCTCTTTTTCCTCGTTCTCACTACTTTCTCCTTGCTTTTTCCTTAATTTTTTTTAATTCACTGAAAAAAGAAGGACATTATAGTTAGGAATTAGCATCTAAAAAACCTTGGACATTAATAAAAAAAACAAAGGTTACAGGGGTGCTATAGTTAGTATCAGAAATTACACGCACAAAACCATAGAAATATAAGTTTGCTTCGGCCGACCTTTTAACATTTTTTAACAGTCATCATGTAATTGCCCTTCAGGAAACCTGGGCTCAGCATAGCTATCCACTGCCAGGATACTTAGAAATATGGAAATCTGTTCACAGAACTATCAAGAATGGCCGTGCCAAGGGTGGCTTGGCCATTTATGTGACCGTTAAATTAGATGGGAGTGTACTACCTCTGGTTTGGGAGGATAATTGGATCCAGGGGATTGTTATAAGGAATGGGATTGCGCAGCAGACCCTAATAATAATTAATGTTTACATTACACCTGGAACCAAGGAAAAAAGGGGTAGGCTGTTGCGATTGATGCAGATTGCAGCCAATCTAGTTGGGGTTTACCCATGTGGTAGTTATCTTATAACTGGTGATTTTAACACAAACCTGTTTCAGGATACAATGGAGGCTCTTGAGGGTCCAGACTGTGTTAACCACCAGTTAATTCCTGAACAATTAAGGCCCCAAGGTTGTCTGCACTGCCCTTTGGGAGAGTACTTAGTCACGCATCTTAATGGTATGGGCTGTAAAGTTTTGAATGGTCGCTTATGTGATGATGCCCCCCCATGGGGGACAAGGTCCGATGGTCGAACTCGCTCTTATTTAGATTATACCATCTGTAATATTGAACTGTTCCCTCTCATTGAAAAGTTTCGGATTTCCCCTAGGAGTGAGAGCGACCATTGTCCACAAATTATATTTATTAAATCAAGATTTAATGTTCATGATGTCATGCTGGCTGTGGGTGGTGGCGTTTGTTTCGAATCACTAAAGCGCATAAAATGGAATGCTTCTATTGGTGGCACAATATTGATTGAATGCATCAATTTTTTTAACTCTGAGAGTTTGGGTTGTGTGTTCTCTATTGAGTCATGGGTTAAACTTTCTTGCCTCCCATTGTTAAAGTTTCACCAACCCGTGTGTAATTGTGCTCCACCCCGGTCTTTTGCTGTCTCCAGGGAAACTAAGAATTTAAAGAAAGCACAGAATAGGCTAGCAAGGGCAATCAGGAAAAGTCCAGATTCTGAGCTTTTATTCATTGAATATAGACAATTAAGGAAAGATTATAGGAAGGCTGTTTATGACGACCATCAGATCTATCTCAGTCAGTTTTGGGTTAAACTTCTAAGCGCAAGTAAAGATCCAAACGCCACGAAATTTTGGTCCCTTATTAATAGCCTAACCAGTAATCAAAGGGGCACGGGCGTTGTTGACATTTCAGAAGGAGCATGGGCGTCTTATTTGACCAACCATTTTTCTGATAGTGAACAGGATGGGGAGCAAGTGGATGAGGGGGCCCACAGATCTACTCCTGCTTTGTTTAAAACATGTTCTTCATCTATAGGGTCTCTAATCCCCGTGCAGGGAGTAAGGAAGTCATTCCAATCATGCCTTCCCCTCCTCATCTTGAGGGCTAAGCAATTTGGAGCCCCCGGACCCAGTGGTCTTCCACAGGCATTATTTAAACAGGATCCTCTCTTTTGGGCTAATCATTTCGCACATTTGTTCGAACACTGTTTCCTAACCTCAACAATACCTGAGTCCTAGCGCGGTGCCATCCTCCACTCTTTATATAAAAATGGTTCAAGGTCTGATCCTGCCAATTTTAGGATGATAGCCCTGCTGGACAATGAGGCTAAGTTTTATTCCAGCCTTTTGGTGCATGATCTTCGATCTTGGGCTGAATCGAAGGCCTTAATCCCCATAGTCCAAACGGGGTTCTCAGCTGGCTCAGGTACCTCAACCAGTTTATTAGCCCTTTCTATTTTGATTGATAGGGCGGTTTCGTCAGGCTTGACGCTGAATTGCTGTTTTGTGGACTTCAAGACAGCATTCGATCGGATCCCCTGGAGTGCTCTATGGGCCAAATTACAAAGCTGGGGCATCCCTCCAGTACTTTTGGGTGCTATTATAGAACTCCACACTAACACATGGGTCCTTATTAACCTTGGCAATGGGTGCTCCCTTTCTAGGAAAATTTCGAGACGATCTTGCTTTGTTCAGTTGTACTAAGATCAGCCTTCAACGGTTGCTTACCCAACTTGCAACGTATACTTACGCTAACCAATTAGAAGTTATCTTGTGAAAAACAAAAGTGGTTCCCTTTGGGATGAAAAAACATTTGAGCTTTAGTTGGTACTATAAGAACCGCAAACTTGTTTCCGACCAGTCTTACAAATATTTAGGGGCACATTTTGATTCGAGGGGCAGCTTTGTGAATCATAAGAAGGCAATTGAACTTAAAGCTGTGGCTTTGCAGGTGCCCTTTTCCAAATTAGCTAAAGTGTTAAAGGGGCCGACCCTCATTCCCTTAATGAAAGTCATGAAAGCAAAGATCGCCCCTTCGTTGGTCTATGGTCAAGAAATTCTGTTGGGCAAAGGCTCCTGCCTATTAAATAGGTTGGTTAATAAAATCTACAAAAGAGTTTTTCATGTTCCGCACCTGGCTTCACCGGCCCAGGTACGGTTGGAGTTCGGACTTGCGGATCTAGTGGCAGTTGATGCTGGTAATTTCTTGAAGTTGTGTCATAAACTGCGTCAGGCCTCAGTTGGCCATCTGGAGGCAGTCCTGTGGCAAGAAATTAGTGAGCTGAAATCGAAGTGCACTTATTCCCAATTTTTGGTTGACTGTAAACGGCGATTGGATGCCGGCGATCTCTGGGAAAGCAATTCCCCCTATTCCTTGTTTAAATCAGAGATTAAAAGGCTTATTGAATTGTACTCTTCTTGCCCATCAGAAGCATGCCTGGGCAGTAATTGGCTCTTTTAAACCAGGTATGTCCTCCAGTTTCTTCTCCTGCTCATATGGATTTTGGCTGAAAAAGGCGTTTTTGGCCCTAAGGATGGGTGATTGGGGCTTTTTAAAACATTTGTCTCAATGGCAGCTATCCCCTGGGGACAGTGTGATATGCAGAGACTGTATCGATGCGGAGGAAACCATTGACCATGTGGTCTGCCCATGTCCAGCTTTATCAAAGGAGCGTAGACTTTTGCTTCGGAGAAAATGGAATGAATTAGGAATCCGCTCTTGCTGACATGCAATTATTCTGTCTCTGGACCAAGGCAATTCAATGTTAAATGTGTTACTGACCAAATGTATTAAATTTGTACAATCTAAATTTAATGGCACGGCGAGCAATGAACACGCTTAGTTGGAATTTTTCCATGCTCTTGCCATTTTGCCAGTTATTGGTTAGGATGAGGAATTTTATCAATATTTGATGATGTTCAGTGAAATTATTATTTTATGCACCATGCACTTTAGGGCTGTGCCCATGTGTACTAGCTTGTGTTTATTGGGGCTTTGGGTCAGGTGGCTGGTATTGTACTGTGTTGTTTCATAATTTTTTTTAATATGTTGCATGCGCAATTTATGGTGTGCTTTTAGTTTGAACTCAGTTCTTGAGGGCATTTGTTTCTGATTGTTTTCTTTTTTCTTTTTTCCTTTTGTCTTGTTTATTGGATTTTATTATCTGTACAATAAATTATTACTTACTCATAGAAATTAAGAGTTATTTCAAGTAGCTATAATTTGTGCCCTAAGGTAACCATAACTTGCGCCACAGCCATGGATTGTTAATTACCCCACATATTACAACACTCATAACATCCTATATGACATTATTGATAATATCTCAGCAACATTTGCTGTAAAATTATTGATGAGAAAATTGTGCATGGTGGAGTTATAGTTAACTTTGGGCAAATTCTGATCCTAACTATAACATCCGTGTAACCGTTGTGTTTTTACTGAATTAACATATATATATATATATACACAAAAATATGTACTTAAAAAGCTTTAAAATACATGTAAAATAATAGTAAACATAACATGCAAATACATAACAATATCAAATATTAATAATAAAATAAAAAATAGTACTAAAGAATGAACAAAATCAATATATATTAAGTTATAAAAAGGCATACACAATAAATGTATTCAATTGTAAGAAATAGAAATATTACTATATTATACAATAAAACTAAAACGTTTATAATTAAATCACAAAAAAGAAATAATAAATCTAAAACAAATGCAATTCAAATAAAAACTCATTACATTTAGAGGAGCCAAAAGCAACAATACAGAATGTGCTGGACTCTGAACTGGTCAGAGTCACTGAATTTTAAATAATTAATGTTGAAATGAAGATTATAAATACATTATTATAATATCTTTAGCAATTAGTAATATTACATATATTGTATATATATTGTTCCACTCTACTAGTCTTGTCTCAAAACTCAACACCCACAAAAACAAATATAAGAAAAAAAGCAATAGCACACAATAAATAAATAAAATTCTACAAAATTAAATTTTGTATAAAAATACTAAAACATTATTAACCTTAAAATAATGTTCAAAATTAATCTAAATAACTAATTAGAAAACAACACAATCAGACACTTTATAAATAGCATAACTTCCACAACCAAACTAACAAAATAAAATTTCTAAAATGATTTATAACCCATTCTAAAATATACATATGAAATTTCACATCCAGCTGCCTTACATACCTAACCTGCAATAAATAAATTCAAATAAAATTAAACAATCTTTAAATTAATATATTACCAAAGCTGAACTAAAATAAAACTATACCAAAAAATAATGACACATAATTAACAATAACATAAACTACAACACAAAAAGTAAAACTTAGCAAAATAACTAAAAAACAAAATTATACACAGCTATATTACAAAAACAGTATTAAACACTGTTGGACTTTTTAGTTTATGCAGGGTCATCCCCAATCTTTTTACCTTCTGCCTCCTATTTTTTCTGACCTGTTGCTGTTGGTTTTTGAACTCTGAGCACTTTACCACTGCTAACCAGTGCTAAAGTGCATATGCTTTCTGTGTAAATTGTATTGTTGATTGGTTTATCCATGATCAGCATATTTGATTTATTATTAAGTCCCTAGTAAAGTGCACTAGAGGTGCCAGGGCCTGTAAATCAAATGCTACTAGTGGGCCTGCAGCACTGGTTGTGCCACCCACATACGTAGCTCTGTAATCATGTATCAGACCTGCCACTGCAGTGTCTGTATGTTCAGTTTTAACTGTAAATTCGACTTGGCAAGTGTACCCACTTGCCAGGCCTAAACCTTCCCTTTTCTTACATGTCAGACACCCCTTAAGGTAGGCCCTAGGTAGCCCCAAGGGCAGGGTGCAGTGTATGGTTAAGGTAGGACATATAGTAATGTGTTTTATATGTACTGACAGTGAAATGTTGCTAAATTCGTTTTTCACTGTTGCAAGGCCTGTCCCTCTCATAGGTTAACATGGGGGCTACCTTTAAATATGATTAAAGTGTAGATTCCCTTTGGGAGCGAATGGACATGTGGGGTTTGGGGTCTCTGAGCTCACAATTTAAAAATACATCTTTTAGTAAAGTTGATTTTAAGATTGTGTGTTTGAAAATGCCACTTTTAGAAAGTGAGCATTTTCTTGCTTATACCATTTCTGTGATTGTGGATTCCCTGTCTGGGTCAGTTTGACAGTTGGGCTGGTTGCACCTCACACTAGACAGTGACACAAAGGGAGCTGGGGTGTAGCCTGCATATCCTGATGAGCCACCTGTGCTAGGAGGAGTGGTCACTCACACTTGAATAGGTTGTGCCTGCCCTCACACAATGCAGTCTCCAACCGACTGGTGAGTGTCTGGGGCCTGGCCTGGACAAGGCAGGATTTCACATTCAAAGGAGACTTTACTTTGAAGTAGGCCTACTTCATAGGAGAAATTGGGTATAAGAAGGGCACCCAAAACCACAGACTTTAGAAACACTTCTGGAACCAAGAGGAACCTCTTCCTGGAGAAGAGCTGAATAGCTGAGAAAGAAGAGCTGCCCTGCCTGTGACTGTGCTTTGTGGAGCTATCCTGCAGTTGCTGCTTCTGCCAGAGTAAGAGGGCAAAGACTGGACTTTGTGTGCCTTCCATCTTGAGAAGAAATCTCCAAGGGCTTGATCTAGAGCTTGCCTCCTGTTGTTTGAAGTCTCAGGGACAGCAAAGACTTCTCTCTGCCAGCACCTGGAGTCTCTGGAGAGACTCCTACCCTGCCCTGTGGTGCCCATCCAGTTCCTGGGACCCTGAAAGGAGAAGCTGGCAGCCTAAAGACAAGAAAATCCACGCACAGAGCGCCGTGCGGGGAAAAGATTGACGCGACTCCGATCTGAGGCTGAAAAAATGACACGCCACCGGCTCCGCAGCTGAGAAAACAACGCTTGCAGGAAACGCGACCGAAGAATCGACGCGCGGAGCAGGAGAAACGATGCGCAGTTTCGCTGATGGAGGCTGGGAGATCAGAACCTGCGCTGCGGGGATTTCGGATCATCGTGCGGCTGGATTTCTGACTCACGTACCGCCGTGCGGAGTTATTTTTGATGCACACCCGCCTGTGCGGGGTTATTTTTGACGCACATCAGGTACATTTTCACGCTAGCAGTGCTAGTGTGTGTGTAAAACTACTTAAAGACTCTTTTTGCATTTTTATTGATAACTTGACTTGTGTATGGTGGATGTTTGTCGTTTTGGTCTTGTTTTGTTTAGATAAATATTTCCTATTTTTCTAAACTGGTGTTGTGTCATTTTGTAGTGTTTTCATTAAGTTACTCTGTGTTTTGGTACAAATACTTTACACCTAGCACTCTGAAGTTAAGGATACTGCTCTGCCAAGCTACCAAGGGGGTAAGCAGGGGTTAGCTGAGGGTGATTCTCTTTTACCCTGACTAGAGTGAGGGTCCCTGCTTGAACAGGGGGTAACCTGACTGTCAACCAAAGACCCCATTTCTAACAAACACTTAAAAAAACAATATTCTCACCTTCAGTATTCTGTCGTACGATATTCTTGACATCACAATTCATGTGTTCAACAATATTTTTGCAATAATATTAAGATTGTGTATCAATGTGATATATGTAGTGTTTTCAGTCCCTCACAGGAAGTAGCAATACAGACACCCTTGATAGTCACCTAAAAGCACGGACAATTATACTTTGATGTCAATTCGATCCATTTCTAAATTTGAAGATATATTGAATCACTCAATTAATCCGTTTGAAGATCCAGGTAAAAATACTGTCTTACTGTGGTATTATTTCCACATTTTAAATCAATGGTGCATCATTAGAGAGAGATCTGTTTTGTATTCTACAGCTGTTTTGTTGTGCACATGCTAGGCTCAACAAATGCAGGATTAACTCATACTAACATACAGAATATGTTGGATATCTGTGAATGAAGTGAAAAAGCAATTGTTTCCCTTATAGTTTATCCTCTAAGTCTCAGTTACCTCAGCTGAACCACAGCAATGAACATGGTTTAAGAGCTAAATCCTCTGGGCTTTTGGCCAGACACTGTGCTCAATCCTACTGCCCTAGAGGTTATTGGGCAACTGACATGCCCAATGTGCTCTTGGTGCAGAACCTGACCAGACCTGCACTCTCAGGGAAGTTGACTGTGCTAGGACCCAAAGGCAGCTGGTATAAAAGTCTTCCCTAAGACTTGGATATGTTTACTCTTTGACCTCAACCCTGATGAAGATACATGTACATTGAGAGTGGAGTGATGATATAGGGATGAGATGCCCAGATAATGAGATGATTTATTGAGGATTTATTACATGATGAAAAAAGTATCATGTAACAGAGTTATCTCAGAAATTATTTGTCCTTCAGGATAAAATAGGGACATAATGTTTATGGTAAATCAGCAGTACTCTAGTATACCATAACATTATGGGCTTCCAACCCACTATCTTCATATCTAGCTTGAAACTTACCAGGAGAATACCAAGGAAAATGTTATCAAGCCATTCAAAGAAGCAGTTCATAAGGAGGACCTGGAAAATGTAAATAAAGCAGGGAAGAATGGTCAGTTTATATAAAAACTATTTACTCATCATAGATAACATGTACTCTGTAATTCTCCAGTGTTGATGTCTTTCGTAGATTCACATGCTCAAGATTTCCTCCTTGTTTGGGTCAGAGTCCCACAGTAATTATAATATGCAGTGTAAAGCCAAGCATTGTACAGTAAAGCTTAAACAATTGAGTGTTTACCAATTGACATCATTTTAGAAAGAACCAAACTCCAGCCTATCAGAGATCAGCTCATGAATTCCCCTTCTGCCCAAGGACATCCATACCTCAGATTTCTCAGCACAAGTGCAAAGGTAATATGGATGATATGTCCAATGTGCTGAGCTCCTTTACTGAGGAGGAAGAAGGGTTGCATGTGTATTTATGAAAGATAGCAGTACTGGAGAACCACAATTTACAGGTGCGTAACTTATTTTTTTACCTCTGAATCTTTCATAGATCCACATGCTTGAATCCAAATAGTGAGCAGTATCACACAAAGGGCCTTATTATGAGTGTAATCTGTCTGCAAACTTCCGACTGGGAGGTTGCCACCATTCTGGCTACCTCCCCTCCGGGCCCATTGAGAGATTTCTGCTAGATCAGCGGGCGGAAACCTGAGTTTCTGCCCACTGGCCTAGCGGGAAATAGCCTGCAGCATTGTCTCTGGCTCGTAATCGAGCTGGCAGCAATGCTGTAGGATGCAGGGTGCACCAGCATCCTCTCAGTGTTCACTGTGTGCAAAGCAGACAGGGAACTTTGGGAGGGTGTTGGCCAGGGGGACCCTGCCCTGCACTGCCCCTGCACCGGTTCTCTGCCAACCTTTTCATGGCGGTGCTACTGCCATGAAATGGCTGGCGGAGAACGAGGTCGTAAACCCGCGGGCAGCAGTGCGGTGGTTGATTAGGACTGCCACCTACCGCCAGACAGCCGGGATCCCTGATCCTGGTAGAGCTGGCGCTCCCACCGCGTCCCGACTGCCAAGGTTGAAATCTGGCACTCGGACCGCCGCATTGGTGATGGTCCGACTGCCCTCCGCAAGTCTGGCGACTCGTAATGAGGGCCTTAGTAGTTAGAGTTATCTCAAGTAACTATGACTCATGCCCTAAGGTAACTATAACTCGTGCCCCAGCCATGCAAAGTTACATGATCAATACTTTTCCTGTAGATATTACAGTGACATTATCAATGATGTTATCAAAGATTTCATGAGTGCTGTAATTTGTGGGGTAATTATCAGTGCATGACAAGGGTGCGAGTTATAGTTACCTTAGGGTGCGAGTTATAGTTACTTGAGATAACTATAACTATAACAGGTGAATTTCTATGGTCTTGTACGTTTAAAATGTGTGCCTAACTATAACGTCCCTGTAACCTTTGGTTTTCAAAGTGAATTTCTATGTTTTTTAAATTCTATTCCCTCATTATAACGTCCCTGTAACCTTTCATTTTTTGTGTGAATTTCTATGTTTTTTTAAGGCCAGGCCCTGCACCCAACCCCCCTAAACACCCAACCCGATGCTGCACACGCCTTTTGGCTGTGCACAGAGGGAGTTGGCTGCGGTCTGTCTCTCTGGGTGTGAGAATAGGTGTGACAGGGTATATCTAGGTGTGAGAGTGGCTGTGAGAGTGACTGCCTGGGTGTGAGAGTGGGTGCATCAATGTCTTTGTGGATCTGTGAGTGGGTGCATGAGGGTTTCAGTGGGTCTGTGAGTGGGTGTGTGAGAGTCTGAGTGGGTCTGTGAGTGGATGCATTAGGGTCTGAATGCAGCTGTAAGTGGGCGCATGAGGGTCTGAGTGGATCTGTGAGTGGTTGTGTGTGTCTGAGTGGCTCTGTGAGTTGATGTGTAACGGTCTGAGTGGGTGTGTGAGTGGGAGAAAGAGATTGAAAATGAGAGAAAGAGAGTGAGAGGGAGAGAGCTATATAGTTTCTTAGGCTTTGATGTATGATATACTTAAAATTAGATATTTCTGGACAAATTGAAAATAAAAATATATTTGTCAATTAAAAAGTGTGAGATCACCTTTAAGTATGAACTTTAAAATTTAGAAGTTTGAAAAAAAAATTAAGAAGGGAAACGACCATGGAAACCCATAACTTTCAGTGTGAGGGTCTATGACTGTAACTTTTAGGCCATAGGTGACTCCTTACTGTGATGCTTCCAGGCATACCTATGACAGTAAAACCCACGCATTTGATTTGAAAGAAGTGTTGGTTCCATCATTAGGAAGGTTTAACAGTCAAAACACCAGTAAATAAACAAACACACTTCCAAGCAATACTAGGATTTGAACCTTCAGCCTCCTGATTGACAGCACAAGACCGTGACCATTACGCCGGAAGTGACTATGTTCGACTCTGCATCAAAGCGTAACTATAACATTATCCCAAACATCTTGCCAGTCTTACTCTTTAAAGTAATTGCATGGAGAGACCATTGCAATGACAATCTCTCTCTCTCTCTCTCTCTCTCTCTCTCTCTCTCTCTCTCTCTCTCTCTCTCTCTCTTTTCCATTCCATTACTTTGCTCTCTGCGTTCTGCGGGAGCCAGCATTGCTTCCACAAGCAGGGACCTGCTTTTAATAGGAGCTCCCTGCTTGAGGAAGCAATGTTTTTATCTGTCTTCCCAGTACGCATATTTGCATGCAGAGAAGACAGATGAAAACTCCGCTTTCTGCAAGTGAGAGCTGCTTGACAGCTCTCACCTGAGGAAAGCGGACTTTGGTTTCTTTTGCTTGGTCGGATCTACTAGCTCCCAAAGCAAAAGCAAACAGCTCTGTACCGGGGCACCGCCACTATATATATATATATATATGTGTGTATATATATATATATATATATATGTGTGTATATATATATATATATATATATATATAGGTAGTTTTAGTTAGTAAGCGTTTTTTAACTTGCTATATCTTTGGCACCGTTTGACAAATCTTCACAAAATTTTCCAGAAAAAGTGGCCCATGATTTTTGTTGCACACTAAAAGTTTCGGGGTGATCCGTCAAGTGGGTGGTTGAGAAAACGGGGGCGGTCAAAAAAAGTTGATTTTCTCATGTTAATTCCCATAGGACCTTTGAACACGGCTACACCCCGAACCACTGGACGGAATTACACCAAATTTGTCAGAAAGCTAGATTTCGGTACACAGATTGTGCTTTCGCTTATTTGGTGTAAATCTGTTCAGTAGTATATATATATAAACTGCTGCCATGCAGCTTCTCCGATTCACCTATTGGGGTCAGTGCTGAGCAGTGGGTGCAGGACCCACTATGAATTCTAGCAAACACTAAGTCGAAACCAACACAAAGGGCTTGCACTCCAGGAAATGAGTTATTGCAAATATTTATCGCGTTTCGACCAAATGGTCTTTGTCAAAGCCACACATGATAGTGGAAAAGTGCCAAAATTCCCTGAAAAACAATCCATCACCATAGGCATAAAAAAAGTCTGCACGCATCTTCACATTATCCCACACATAATAGCTTCTTTTGTTTGTAATCGCACCGATCTTTAACTATATGAGCTTGTTAAGTAGACTACCACGCAAATGCAGGTTCAGTAGAAAGTACTTTAATCCGCAGCCACCAACCGAAACAGGCCACAGGTTCCCAGGTCCACACCAACTGGCTCAGAACTCTGGCAGGCAGAGTTCCCATCACATTCCAAGAGAACCTTACAGTTGACAGAGTTCTCAGTGAAAAAGCAACGACTCTGTCAACTTATTACAAGGTAGAACACAACACATCCCCCTTACCCACATTATTATGACAAATAAAAACCCAGAACAAAACAAAAGTTAACAAAAACAAAAATGTTGATCTCCTAAAATACAAAGGGGGTCATTCTGACCTCGGCGGTAAAAGGCGCTTACCGCCGGTCAGAAGACCGCCATAACACCGCCGCGGCCGCGGTAAACCGCCACAGTCATTCTGACCCGCAACTGCCAAACCGCCGAAAATCCGACATCCACAATAATCCGCCACACCAAAGGTCAGTGAAAAAATGGCGCTGACCAAACCTCCACCGTCACGCCAACAGAAATACGCCCATACCATTCCGACCCACAAATCCACGCGGCGCTCTTTCAAACGCGGTATTCCATTGGCGGTACACACCGCCGCGGTCAAAATACACACACCCATAGAAAACTCAGCCACATTGGTCACTTCTAAATACACACACCTGATACACATACTAACACCACTCCCACACACCCAACACAATATAAAACACACACCCACATCACCCACAAGCCCCTACCACCCGAAATCATTGACGAAGGCTAGAGACAGAGCACAGAATAGAAAATCCCACAACACAGAGGCACACAACACCATCACCCACACAGAATCCACGCACCAAACACCACACACCACCACACGCACCACACTCATCACCACAAACGCCACCCCACACCTCAACCACACCACCCCATGGCACCCCAAAGACACCCCAGGTTCAGTGACGCCGAACTCAGGGTCATGGTGGAGGAAATAGTCCGTGTAGAGCCCTAGCTCTTCGGGGCACAGGTGCAGCACACCACAATTGCCAGGAAGATGGAGCTATGGCAAAGGATAGTGGACAGGGTCAACGCGGTGGGACAGCATCCACGCAATCGGGAGGACATCAGGAAGAGATGGAACAACCTACGGGGGAAGGTGCGTTCCATGGTATCAAGGCACAACATAGCGGTGCAGAAGACTGGCGGCGGACCCCCACCTACTCCCCCAGAATTTACCGCGTGGGAGGAGGAAGTCTTGCACATCCTGCATCCTGAGGGCCTCGTTGGAGTAGCAGGAGGAATGGACTCTGGTAAGGCAAATCTTCACTACTGCTTCCCACCCCCACCCCACCTGCATGCCAAATCATACCCCCACCATCACCCCCTCCCCCATCACACCAACCCCTAGCAAAAGCCTCACCATCACAACCCACCCATCCCAACACCAAGCCCTGAATGCGACCCCAAAGCATGGACACCCATCACTAAAGCATGCCCACTGCACACACACATCACCCCCACAAGCCACACTCACAAAAGCCCCCACAGGGAAATGCCTGCACATGGGTACACGGACACCCACCCATCACACGAAATGCCACACACAGAAGCAATAACCATACCTTTATACCCCTGCAGGACCCGAACGCCACCACACCGCCACGGAGGGTCCAGAGATGTCCATCCCACCCCCAGAAGAGGCCCCCAGCGATGACAGCAGCTCTGTCTCCCTGGAGCCAGACGACCAGCCCGGCCCATCGGGGACCTCTGGACAGTCGGTTCCCCACAGACAGCCACAGGCTACACCAGACCCAACCACCTCTGGGAACACCAGCACAGCTCCCACCCAGCGGGCCCATGCCTCTGTCTCCAGGGCACGTCAATCAGCGGTGTGTCCACCACTACAGGGCACCCAGGTTGACCCACCACCCCAACAACAACAGGGACCTGGGGGCAGTGGTAGTGGGCACACAGGCCAGGGGACAGAGGCCCAGGGACACAGGGGAACTGGGAGGGCTGCTGTGCGACAGGGTGGGGACAGGCCCGGGGAACCGACTCTCCAAGAGGCCCTCTCCACCATCATGGGAGCATACCACCGCTCCCAGGAGACGATGGCGACGGTACTGGCCCGGTTCCAGGAGATCCAGGAACTGCAGGAGGAACGGTACATGGGGTTCAGGGAGGAACTGAGGAACATTGGTTCCGCAATGGGGACCATCGTCCTGGCCCTTAACCAGATCGTCACCACATTGCGGGACCATGTGGCACCCCAAAGGGCCCCTGTCACTAGCCCAGGCCAGGAACAGCCTACCACCTCCGCTGGCGCTAGTGGACAGGAGGCCCCCACACAACGACGGCCCACCAGAACCCCACCTCCTGCAGAAGAAGAACCACCCCACAAGCGGAACCTGAGATCTCACAGGAAGACAGAGTAGGATTGCAAGACCCCCGCCAGCCTAAGATACCCCCTGATGTCATCCCACTGTCCCACATTGTCACCCTGTCCAACCTTGAACTGCCCTTGCTCCATCCTTCCACAGGCATATGGACAATGCACCTGTGCGACTGAGAACTGGACTCTGCCATGGATATTACTCCACCCCCACCCATCCCCGCTTCCCAATCATTTACCTAAATCTAGCACCCCAGTTACCCCTGCTGCCCTCAGTGAGGAGGTCATTGACCTCCTCCGGACGCTCATTGTTGGGCAGTCTACCCTTTTGAATGCCATCCAGGGGGTGGAAAGGGAGGTGCATCTGAGCAATGCATACCTGGAGGGCATTCATTCGGGTCAGGCTGCCCATCAGCGATCGTTCAACGCTCTGGCCTCAGCACTGACGGCAACCATTGTCCCTGTCTCCAGCCTCCCTCTTCTAACTCCCTCCACCCAGTCCCAGTCTCCTGTACCTCAGCCTATCCCATCCACACCATCAGACCAGCCTGCACACACCTCAACACCCAAGGGCAGCTCATCCAGACATAAGCACCACAGATCCCACAAGCATTCACACAAACAACATCCAGATGCAGACATGCCAACAGTCACTACCACCTCTGTGTCCCCCTCCTCCTCGTCTCCCTCCTCCCTCCCTGTGACGTCTCCACTCACACCTGCATGCACACCACCATCAGCCAGTACTTCCATCACCAGCACACCCTCCATTACATTCAGCACACATGCAGTCACCACCCCCACTGCCATTTACACGTCCCCTGTGTCCTCTCCCTCTGTGTCTGTCACCCCCTCTTCCAAAGCACACAAACGCAGGCAGCCACCCACCCAACAGCCATCCACCTCACGACAGCCTCCAGCCCAAGCACCTGCACCCAAAGACAGCACACTTGACTCTCCTACAACCACATCCTCTTCCTCCACTCCCATACCCACTGCACCTACCGTTCCCATTGCTCCTAAAAAACTTTTCCTCTCCAAAATGAACCTCTTTGCATCACCTGACCCACCCCCTCCATCTGGTAAGAGTCCAAAGAGCACCTCAGCCACCACCAGCCCTGCATCTAGTATCACCATAGTGCAGGGCTATTGGAGTCCACCAGCTCCTAGGGAAGGAACATCGGCCAGCAGCAAGGGGACAGCCAGCCCACCCCCTGGGAAGAGGACAAGAAAACTTAAGGGCCGGCGCAAAAAGCCTGAGACGGCTGCCACCACAGAGAGTGGCCTTGCCACGTCACCTGCCACATCATCTAAGGGAGGCAAGGGCCCGAGAGCTGCAGCGAAGGAGGGCAAGGGCAGCAGGGCGGAGAAGACATGCAGCAGCCGAGCGCACCAGGAGGGCCCCACCAGCCCCATACCGGGTGTGACGGGCGACACCCACGGGCACAAGACTCCATCACAGGAGGGCCCCGCTCCCGCAAGGTCGGAGGGCGACTAAGCGGGGAGTCTTGGCCAGGTCTGGCTCCCTTGAAAGACAGGACAAGCACCGCTGAAAAGGGCCCCGCCAAGACAGGCACCGCTGAACAGGGCCCCGCCGTGAGGAGCACCGCTGAACAGGGCCCCGCCAAGACAGGTACCGCTGAACAGGGCCCCGCCGTGAGGAGCACCGCTGAACAGGGCCCCGCCAAGACAGGCACCGCTGAACAGGGCCCGCCGTGAAGAGCACCGCTGAACAGGGCCCGCCGTGAGGAGCACCGCTGAACAGGGCCCCGCCAAGACAGGCACCGCTGAACAGGGCACCGCCGTGAAGAGCACCGCTGAACAGGGCCCCACCGTGAGGAGCACCGCTGAACAGGGCCCCGCCGTGAGGAGCACCGCGGAACAGGGCCCCGCCGTGAGGAGCACCGCTGAACAGGGCCCCGCAAAGACAGGCACCGCTGAACAGGACCCCGCCGTGAGGAGCATCGCTGAACAGGGCCCCGCCGTCTCTGAACTGCTCCGCTGGGCCCTTCCTCTCAAGCACCGCTCCGCTGGGCCCTTCCTGTCAAGCACCGCTCCGCTGGGCCCTTCCTGTCAAGCACCGCTCCGCTGGGCCCCGCCGTCTCTGAACTGCTCCGCTGGGCCCTTCCTCTCAAGCACTGCTCCACTGGGCCCCGCCGTCTCTGAACTGCTCCGCTGGGCCCTTCCTCTCAAGCACCGCTCCGCTGGGCCCCGCCGTCTCTGAACTGCTCCGCTGGGCCCTTCCTCTCAAGCACCGCTCCGCTGGGCCCTTCCTGTCAAGCACCGCTCCGCTGGGCCCTTCCTCTCAAGCACCGCTCCGCTGGGCCCCGCCGTCTCTGAACTGCTCCGCTGGGCCCTTCCTGTCAAGCACCGCTCCGCTGGGCCCTTCCTGTCAAGCACCGCTCCGCTGGGCCCTTCCTGTCAAGCACCGCTCTGCTGGGCCCTTCCTCTCAAGCACCGCTCCGCTGGGCCCTTCCTGTCAAGCACCGCTCCGCTGGGCCCCGCCGTCTCTGAACTGCTCCGCTGGGCCCTTCCTCTCAAGCACCGCTCCGCTGGGCCCCGCCGTCTCTGAACTGCTCCGCTGGGCCCTTCCTCTCAAGCACCGCTTCGCTGGGCCCTTCCTGTCAAGCACCGCTCCGCTGGGCCCTTCCTCTCAAGCACCGCTCCGCTGGGCACCGCTGTCTCTGAACTGCTCTGCTGGGCCCTTCCTCTCAAGCACCGCTCCGCTGGGCCCTTCCTGTCAAGCACAGCTCCGCGGGGCACCGCCGTCTGAAGCACCGCTTCCATTGACAGTGCTGGTTCTGTGTCGAGCAGGTGTTCACGAAGCACTCTGGGCACCATGCCTCCTCCAATACCAGTGGAGTTGGTTATCCATCTGATGGACTGTGGCTTTGCACTCTCCAGGATGGTACAGTGGGCATGGAGGCCCCTCGTGGATCTGGCGTCGTGGACTCATGTGGCTGAGGTGCCCCCCTTTCCCTTCCCCCTGAGGTGCCTGTTGTTTTCTCATCTGATGCCCCAGCAGTGTTCTCTACAATGGTTTCCGGTCTCCTGTGTGGGCTTTGCCCATGTGTTTGTACACTTTGGCCCACGGACTATGGATATTGAACGGACTGTGCAGGACTTATTGACTATGTTTATACTTTGCACTATGTTCATTATTTATTTTGTATATTTCATATGGCATATTTACCATGACTTAAATGAACCTATTTTATACATAAATTTTAAACTTCATTTGAATTTTGTCTTTGAAATATTCCGGGGGGTTTGGGGGGTGTCACTCGGACTGGTTGCTCTGCATTGGTGTGTAGGTATTGGGGGGGTGGGTTGGGGGGTTGGGTGTATTGCGTATGTGTGTGCCCGTATGCTTTCCTCCTCCCCCCTCCCCTGTGTCGTAGGTGCAGTACTCACCGTTGTCATCTGCGCCGGTGTTCGTACTCCTGGTAGATGAGCAGGTAGACAATAGCCGGTAGGATGTGTAATTCGGGCTCCATGCTGTCCTCCTTCCTCGAGGAGTGTGTATAGGTGAGCGTTTTCCCGTTCGTAGTCTGTTTCCGCCGTGTTTTTATCGGCGGGGCTCCCGCCCCGGAAAAGGTGGCGGATTGGTGAGTTGTGATTGGGTGGGCGGTACATTGTCTGCCGCCTGCCTGTTGGCGGTAACCGCCGCGCTGTTTGTCGGTCCCGCCGTGGCGGTCGGAGTGTTAATCTGGCGGGCTGTGTTGGCGGTTCCCGCCAGGGTCAGAATTCCATTTTTTTTACCGCCTGCCTGTTGGCGGGTTGGCCGCCGCTTTATCACCGACCGCCAGGGTTAGAATGACCCCCAAAGACATTAGACATCTCAAGACACATTGGCCCTCATTTCAACCTCAGCGGTCTTTTCACAAGACCACCAAGGTTCTGCCGGGCTGAAGTCCGCCAGTGGTGGGGGCCTTCCGCCAACCATATTATGACTGCCGGCGACCCTCCGCCCTTTTTTGGATGGAGAGCCGCCAGCAGCCATACTGGCGGTCGGCGGTGTAGTGGAGTCTTCTCCACCGTCACCGCCAAGTCATCAGGACACTGCCCACCATATTACGACCCAGTATTCGACATGGCGGTGTTCTGGTGACGGGGTGCTGGCGGCAGAGCAGCCCCCATGATCCAGTTCCCTCCCAGAGGATCACCGGAACAGGTAAGGTGAATATCCGTTAGGGGAGCGGGGTGGGGGGTGTTGTGTGGTGTGTGCCTGCATGGGGGTGTATGTGGGCGTGTGTAGAGGGGTTGTGTGAGTGCGTGTGTGCATGTGGGGGTTGTAATGTGTGTATGGGAAATGTAGCGTGTATGTATGTGGGCATGTGTGCATGTATGTGCGCGTGTAGGTGTGTGAGTGGTGTGAGCGTGTATATAGGGGGTGTGGGTGTGTGTGTGTGTGTGTGTGGGGGTTTCAATGGAGGTGGGGGTTTGGGGGGGTCCTACAACCTTTGGGGGGTGGTAGGGGGGTTGTGGGTATTGGGGGAGGACTCAGGGAAGTTGGGAGGGGGAACCCCAATCAGTCCCAGGGAATGAATTCCCTGGCACTGATGGTACATACCGCCATGGATTCCGTGGCGGTACAAAACCCCACGAAATCCATGGCGGTATGGGGGGTCCTAATACCGCCGGCAGTCTAGTGACGGCCGCTGGGCTGGAGACCGCTCTCTCCAGCCTGGAGGTCGTTTCCACCGTGGCGGACGGTGCAGGCCAATGTCATAATGGGGCGGTAATGACCACCGGCCTGTTTCCGGCTTTACCGTCCTTTTCCGCCATCCACCAGGGTTGTAATGAGGGCCATAGTCTTTTAATCATCGTGGCTTGGAACAAGATCTGGAGTTCCCCTCGAACTTAGTTGAGACTTTAGACATGTCGGAGTGATGCATTTCCCCATTGAGGATATAGGCCAAATGAGATCCTGATGAATTCAGACTGCCGGCTGTATTCTTCCATTTTACAATCCTTGGCATGCTCCATACGTCATTATTGTCTAAAACCACCACATTCCGTCTTACTTCTTTGATGCGGAAAGGACCCATGTATCCTGACCTCCCTTTCCTCCCATGTCCAGGTTTTTTCATCAACACCATTTCACCCACAACCCATTCAACTTCGGAGAGATTATGTTTGGAATCATTTCTAGACTTATATCTTTGCTGATACATTTTCCTGAGTTCAAGTCCCCTGTTCAACTTTTCACTCAATTGTTCCGACTGCAACCACATTCTTCTCATCCATGCTGGATTCATTTTGGTACAACTAATTCTGCCTCTCAAATACTCAAAGGGGGAAATCGCAGTGACAGCATTAGGAGTATTACGATGAGCCCACCACATTTCTCTAAGCAAATCAGACAATGGTGTCCTAGTTTTGACAGCCTCTTGAACACAAAATTTCACTATCCTATTTATTCTTTCAGCAAGGCCATTAGCTTGGGGTAAATACAATGCCGCTCTCAAATGCACCACAGCTGACGATTTCAGAAAATCTTGCATTTCCTGAGAAGTCAGTTGCACTCCATTGTCAGTCACCAATTGACTAGGTATACCCTCACAGGAGAACTCCTCTTTAAGAAACTCAATTACAGTCCTGGTGTCCATCGTGCCCACACATTTTGTTACTACCCACTTCGAGGTATAATCAACTAAAAGTAAGACATAACGTTCATTAGCAGGTAATAGTGGAAACGGGCCCTTAAATTCGAGCCCCCACTTCATCCAAGGTTTTTCCGGTACCTCAAAGGGTGAAGTGGAGCCTTAACCACAGACTTGTACTTATCACTGTGTGCACAGGATACACAGTCCTTCACCACAACCTCCACTTCACGATCAAGGCCTGGCCACCAGTACACCTCTCTCAACCTGGATTTGGTCAAATTCCTGCCCATGTGGCCCTCATGAGCCAAGTGGACAATCTTGTTCCTCACATCCATTGGTGGAATAGTCTTGGTTCCTCTAAATAGCTCATCTTTATTACAACAAAGTTAATCTTGCACATTCCAGAACCCCTTCAAAGAATCAGGAATATCCTTAAAACTCAGCCATCCTCTTACGAAAAATTCTACAAGTGTCTTCCTATCAACATCTTTCTCTATTGCACACTCCTACTCCTCCTCAGAAATAGTCACCTCTCTCACCCAACTAATCACACCAACAACATCATCCCCATCATCCTCACAAACAATAGAGTCTTGTGACAAGAAATCTGCCACACTATTCCTCGTGCCAGGTATGTATTCTACCTGGAAATTATACTCCATCAAACAGAAAATCTGAATGAGAGGCCTATGATCTGTCCTCACCACAAAAGGCACCCAGGATCATGTAAGAGCCTCCCTTTCAATAACAGAATAGTTCTGTTCTGCACCCTTAAGAGAACGGGAAGCAAAAGCAATTACTTTCTCTTCGCCCTTCACCATCTGGGTCAAAACAGTTCCTAGCCCATTAACACTCGCATCTGTGTACAATATGTTTTTAGCAAAAACATCAAAATGCCCCAAAGTGGGCATTTTGCTAATACTATCATTAACAAAGACAAAAGCAAACTTACATTCATTAGTCCAATTGAATTCAGTTCCTTTCTTCAAGAGGGATCTCGAAGGCTGAACTATACTTGAAAAATTTGCAATAAATTTGGAGTAATACTCAGCCAGGCCCAGGAAGGACCTGACACCATCCTTATCTTTTGGTTCAGGTGTCTGGACAATGGAGTCAACCAGATCCAATCTGGGTTTAATACCCTCACCCAAAATGGTATGGCCCAAATAAGTTACAGCGGTAACCCTTAATTTGCAATTTGCCTTCTTTACAGTCAACCCTGATGAAGCAAACTTATTCAGTACTTCCCTTAAAATTCTGTCATGGTCACTCAATGTTTTCCCATGTACCAAAATATCATCCTGAAAGAACAAAATACAAGAAATTCCTCCTAAAACCTTCTTCATTAAATGGTCAAAGTAAGCTGCCGCCGAGGCTAGCCCAAATAACATCCTCAAAAACTGATACGCTCCCAATGGCATCACAAAAGACGTTAAATACCTGGAATCAGGATGAAGAACAATCTGGTGGTAGGCCGGTGACAGATCTAAAACACAAAAAAAAATTAACCACCCAACCCCGATAATTCTTCCAAAATATTTGGTAAGGGTTGACGATCCACCCATATGTGTCTATTGAGGTCCCTAAGGTCCACACACATACAAATCTGTTTACCACCCTCCGTGGGTGCCAGAACAAATGGGGCCAACCACTCTGGAGATTCAATTTCTCCAATCACTCATAAATTTAACAATCTATTGAGTTCCTTTTTGAGAGGTTCCAACATTAATCTAGGAATTTTCCTTACTTTGAGTACAGAAGGAATCGCTTTGCTCTTGAGAACTATCTTGTGCTCCAAATTATTCAGATACGCCAGTTCATCATTAAAAACTGAGGGCAATTCTTTAAGAATATCAAGATTTGCATCTTTCAACCATGACCTGACAAGTGGAGTTTGGATCCAATTTAATACCCATGTCTTGCTGATGTCGCCAACCCAACAAATTATCCCCACGCTTCGCCACATAAACCTTGCCTACAGTCATCCTGTCTTGAAATTGAATAGTCATAACCTTATAGCCCACAGCATCGATGTTAGTACCCCCATAGCTCACTGGATTGATGTCAGGCTCTACTAAAGGACCATACTCATCACCAAATATCATTTGCCAGTTTTTATCGCCCATCGTGGTGTAGGGAGATCCTGAATCGGTTAGCACTTTGAAAACTTGTTGTCTATCTTGACTGCACATTCAGGCATAACAATCGGTCCTTCATCCACAGCCCCAACATTGCTCACAACATGGTTATCATTTGACCTCACACAGAACACCATTTTGTTTACACTCTTCATGAAAAAAATCCACACTCCCTTGTTTGTCACCCTTGCAAACCCTCGCATAATGACCCCTTTTTCCACACTTCCTACATGTAGCGTTTTTAGCATAGCAATTTGGACTATTAGCAGTATGTCCAGGGTTACCACAACGTTAACACCGTGCTCCAATTTCCGTGCTTCCCTTCCCTTTCTCCCTTACAGGAGTTCCTCCTGTGAGGGTATACCTTGTCAATTGGTGACTGACAATGGAGTGCAACTGACTTCTCAGGAAATGCAGGATTTTCTTACAGAGGCAGATGATTTATTGTCAGGGCTCACTTTCAACACTTCATCACGATCATGGGTCACTTTTATAATGTCAGTAGCAGAAACACTGTGTGTTTCAGAAACATTCATCTCCTTGATCCAGTTACTAGTACTTTCCATACCCTCCACTATAGCAATTGCCTCCTTTAAGTCAGGATTTTTTGTTAACAATTTTTCTTGAACACGTCTACTGTTGGTACAGCATACTAGTTGATCTCTGATGAGAGAATCAGTGATGTCACCAAAATCACAGGTGCGTGCCAATGTTCGCAGGGAAGCCACAAAATTCCCCACATTTTCTGTTTTCCCTTGAGTTCTCGCAAAAAATGTATGCCTTTCTAAAACTACATTAAGTTTGGATTCAAAGTGTTCTGCCAACATTCTGACCGACATTTCATAAACATCCCTCGGATTACATTCCGTTCCACCAATCGGTAATGTCTCCAAACTGTAATAGATGTTCCTGCCTTCCACTCACAAATTATGTAAGAACACACCTTGTTTCCTTGCAGGGGAGAACTTTTCACCCCCAATGGCTATCAAATATGAATCAAATAAATTCTTCAATCGTTTCCATGACAAGATTGGTTCACCTTTATCTGACAAAAATGCAGGTGGCTGTGACATTGTCGTAGTTGCCATAGCGAAAAGCGACAAGAGCAGGAAAATACGTGAAAAGAAAAAAACAATACTAGTAATTCCTTTGGAATAGTGAATTAGATTGTATCTCCAAAATGACTGCCAGAAAATGCCAAAAGATTGCCCATAAACATGCTGAGTTCGGGCCTGGCCAAACTGCACTCCTAAAATTGCCAGCAAGAGATTACAGGTAAGTGTCTTCAACTTGAAAAATGGCCCTAGAAAGTGCAGCCCGATATCTACTAACACACAGAACTGATGCGCGTACGACCAAACTGTACTCCTAAGATGGCCGCCAGAAGATACAGATGAATGTCTACACGCGTGTTGCACTCGCACCCGCGTCTCGAGGAAACACCATCAGAAGATACGGGTGCTTTGCACACGCGCGTGTTAAAAATGGTGACCCAACACCCTGGTTACTTCCTGCCGGTGTCCAACTTGGCTCTGCTGTGCAACAGACAGTGTCCTCGGCTGAATGCCGTCTCCTCCCGTCACAGAGGCTAACGTAATGGACACCAAGCTTCACGAAATCCTGGGTTGGCAGCCGGGATGGAGAACAGGGGCTGGGGCTACAAGCAACGGGACACTGCTCCACTTGCCACAAAAACAGGAACTACAGCAGCGGGAATACTGGCCTGCAGGGAACACCACTGGACAGTAAGCTTGCTTCTGCCTTCGACGTGAGGAACCAGTAAGAACGGTAAATCCGTGGGTTCAAGGAGAGGATGGTGGTAACGCCTGTCTCCTCCCAGGCAACTCGTCGCCAGTGTTAAGTAGACTGCCACGCAAATGCAGGTTCAGTAGAAAGCAGTTTAATCCGCAGCCACCAACCAAAACAGGCCACAGGTTCCCAGGTCTACCCTTACTGACTCAGAACTCTGGCAGGCAGAGTTCCCATCACATTCCAAGAGAACCTTACAGTTGACAGAGTTCTCGGTGAAAAAGCAAGGACACTGTCAACGTATTACAGGTAGAACACAACAGAGCCATAAACGAACAATCACAATAAGAAATTAAGGGCCCGATTACGAGTTTGGTGGTCGGACCGCCAGACCGCCAAGCCGGCGGTTGCAAAATGACCGCAGAGTTGGCGGTTTTCCATCCGCCATATCACAATGTTACCCCTGGCCCAGCAGTGGTGTACCTCATGGTGGTGGCCCGGCGGGGAATGCCGTCAGCAATACAATGTATATTTTTACATTTGTGTCGATGTAGGTGTGTACATTGTGACCAAAAGGTACACATATGCATGACAAATACTTTGTGCATGCACAATTCCATTATTGGAGACTGGACCATATATGTTAAGTCCAGTCAATGGCAGAAACATGAACATTTTATTTACCTCTATTTTATGGTTTTTGCTAGGGGTGAAGTTGCTGCTGTGAATGGGAACCCTGGACGAAGGACCCTATGTAGGAGACTGAAGGGAAAAGAAGGAAATTGGGGAGCTAGCACCACATTTCCTTCGATTCTTCCATCTTGAAGCGGGCAGTCTCTCCCGCCACAGTTGGCTCGATGAAAAAGCACATCATTTTGTGGACGGTGCTACCCTTGTCTATACCGCCCTGTGGCAGCTGCTTTTCCCCAACCGCCATCAAGGCGGTTGGCAGATGGCTTGTGTTGGCAGAACGCTGTGGTCTCTTGTTCAGCAAACTACCATCATCGTAATTCGGATGGCTGACTGCCTTGTTGGCAGTTGGGATTTCAGATGCCATTGTGAAGATGGTGACAACACTTCCAAACACGTAATCAGGCCCTAAATCACATAATATAAGTAATCCTTGATGGAGTTACTTACAAGAAAATAAATATTAAAGTAATCTCAAAACAAAAATTCAAACATTCCAACATTCCACGTTGCTGCCAACTGGCAAAATGAATAAGAACATACTCATTTGTTGATCATCACATTCACAAATCCCTGATTGCAGTATATCAGTCCCTACGGCCACCAAGTGATGAAAAAATGAAAAAAATATACTCATGTGTTAGCCATCGTGCTTTCAAGTCCATCAGTTTATAAAGGTGTGTCTATAATATAGCATTGCATCCAACTGTGTGCTAGCCAAGTAGCAGGCTCAGACCAATAAACAAAACTACTTTTGGCGTAATACCAAGCTGTATACACTGATAAGAAAATTAATACAATATGTAATCCCATGTGAAATATATTAACGGAAAATGACAAAATATAGTCAGTAAGGGCATAATCAACGATAAGCACAATATATGTGGCAGCAGTAATTTCACAGAAACACATGAAACAATGGGTATGTTATTAGATCTTAACATTTTACCTGGGGGTGAGTTGCAGTGTCATCTCAGTAGAACTTATGTTCATCATCAGTCCTTGAGCTACAGAATTTTGACATAAACACTGGCCTCTGTGTTTTCACAGTAACACAGGGTCTGGCCCCCTCCCACTGCAACACCAGTTTTTAGGTTTTGTCGATGCCGTTCTAAAAAACACTCTCACTGCTGGCAGGGGTTCCGTCTGCCAAGAGTTTCTTGTTTGGGATGGCGTGAGATGTTTGTCGCACCACTACCTCCCCCGGGGCCTAATGTAAATATTGGGGGGGCGCGCATGGACCCCACCTTTCTTGTGCTCCTAAGAGCCTCAGGGACTACCAACTCCCTAGGTCATTATTGCAAAATTGGAGAGGGGCCACACTGATGCCCGCTCTTGTGGCTCAGGGGAGCCTCGGAGACCACCACCCATGGAGCTTTAAAACTAAAACTAAATTGGAAGGCGGGCGCACACGCCCCCCCTCATTGTCCCTGTAGTGCCCCAGGGACCACAGGAGAGGGGCGGGGGTGGTTCCCTGGCCCATATTCAGCCCAGGGAACCACCACCTCCCCAGGGCCAGCCTGTGTAACCTGAAAGGAGGAGGACCATGAGACCCCTCTTATAGCCATTAATGGCCCTGGGACTGGCTTCCTACCTCCTGCGGTGCCCACCCTTGGGAGACAGCAGTTTGCTTCGCCTGGCAGGAGCTTTGCCAGCTGCCACCAAGCTAGAGAAAACTGTAAGTCAGCTCCCAGCAGGAAAGCTGCTCCCACTCGCGAGTGGACTTTTCATCTGTTTTCCTGAGCACTGTTAAGCGGCAGGAAAACAGATGAAAGGATTGCTCCCGCATGCATCGAGCAGCATTTTTAGCTGCTCCCTGTGTACAGGAGCAATGCCAGCTTCCGCTGGAGGCAGGGAGCTGGCAGGGACCACGGGGCCTTGAGGCTCCACCCATAGTCCCTAGGAGGGCAATGCACTATATAGTGACTGTGATGAGTGGGGTTCCTACTTGACCTCTCCTGTTGAGACCAGAGCTGCTTGTTCTCAGTTTTAACAACTATGAGTATGCCAAATGACTTAGAAGTCTGCACATTTGGCCCCACCACATATACATTAGTGGTATGCAATTACTTCCTGTCTTTTTCTAGGATGAGGGACAGCATACCAAAAGGCCCACTCAGCACATTTCCCATCTATTTTGGAGATGCAATTTTAATGCAGAGGAATTTGAGCATGTCTCCAACAAACAAAGTAGCATTTAGCACATATAATTAAGAGGAAGTACCCTTGTTTATTGGAGATTCAAATCTGTGTAGTCTTGTTGTTTTCTCTACATGAGGATTCATATTATTGCAGGTTTCTCTATGTAGATGCATGAGGAGTAACCACGTTGTCAAAATGACAGACACAGAAGGTCACTTGAGACATTACCCTGGGGTCCTTTGGTCCTTTATGCAGCTGTAGTGTGGAATATGCACTATATATTTACCCAACAGGGTAGCACTTAATAATTAGTCAGTGGAAAGTACTCCAGTTGAGTAGACCTTTTGTGAAAAACTGTGCCTTCTTCTTGGATAATTAAGCAGGTCAGGATGCATTCTGACACTGATACTCATTTCACAGAAATTAAACCTCAACCCTCTGCCCCCGGGTGCCTAGGAGAGGTTGGCTGTAGGCCCTGCGGCAAACTCCCGCTGTGTATTGCTGCAGGCCGTGCGTGGCACTGGGTTTGATGGGGTTGGCAGCAGGGCGTGTTTCTGCTATGTCCCGGGATGCCACTTCGGGTTTTGAAAACGGGACCTCTAAAGTAGGTCCCGCTGTCAAAATTCGATGTTTCATCTCTGTCCACTGCACGCCTGCAGGGGACAGAAATAAAATGCTTCAACAAGCAGGGAGCTGCTCTCAAAGCAGCACCCTGCTTGCTGAAGCATTGGCACCATGAGGAAAGCCTTAAGGCTTCCCCTGCGGTACCAGGTAGCCTGTAAAGGGCTTTTTGTTGTGAAAATGAATTTTAAAAAACAATAAATCATTTTAAAAAATAGGTAGGGACCGGCGGGGGAGCCCTTGAGGGCATAAAGGGCTAAAAAAGAAATAATACAATTTTTTTAAAAAAAAGCTCATTGTGAAGCTTTGGGGGTTTGAAACCAGGTAGACTCATTTCCATATATATCTTTATTTTTTGTAAATAAAAAACACATTTTTATATTAAAAAAATATACATGTTTTATCTTAAATTGGAGACAAATAAGTCATTCTAAGTACATCAGACCTCTAAGGCTAAAAACACTATCTTTGTCCCTCTTACTTTCTTTCAATCTATCACACACCCACTCAGACACTTAGGCACCCACTCAAAGGCCCACTCTGACACTCACGCATCCACTCACAGACCCACTCAGACACTCACGCACCCACTCACAGACCCACTCAGACCTTCATGCACTCACTCACAGACCCTCACACACCCAGTCAGACGCACTCAAACAGTTATGCACCCACTGACACCCCAATCACACAGCCAGGCACACCCTCACAGTCCCACTGACACCCTGATGCACCCACTCACAGACCCGCTCACATGCTGATGCACCCACTAAAAGACTGATGTACACACTCTCACACACTGACAAACACTCTTACAGCCATTCTTACCCCCAGATAAAGCCTCTCACACCCATTGACACACCCAGAGAGGGTGCGGGCAACTTCCTCCATGCATGAGCAAAGGACAGTGCACAGCATCGGGTTGGGTGGTTAGAGGGGTTGGATGCAAGGCCTGGTTTCAGGCCAGCTCTTGCAGGCAAGCCCTACAGCGCATGGGAGAAGGCCGTGCAAGGTTGGGTGCTTATAGGGGGTCGGCTTGCGGCCAGGCCCTGTTGCCAACCGACACCAAGCACGGCCTTAGGCCGTGCACGGCGGTTGTTGGATTCACGTATAACAATGAAAATGACTGTACCTTAAAAAAACATGGAAATTCACTGAAAAAAAACAAAGGTTACAGGGACTGTATAGTTAGGTTCTGAATTTACTTGTACAAAACCATAGAAATTCAGCAGTTATAGTTAGAGTTCCTTCAAGTAACTATAACTCGCACTCTAAGGTAACTATAACTCGCGGGCTCCACCATGCACAGCTAATTACTCCACATATTATATCATTGATGACATATTCTATGCCACCTTTCATATTCTCACTGCAACATTTGCAATAAAATTATTGAAGAGACAACTGTGCATGGCAAAGGCGTGAGTTATAGTTACCTTAGGGTGTGAGTTTTAGTTACTGGAAAGAACTCTAACTATAACTGCTGAATTCAGAACCTAACTATAACATCCCTTTAACCTTTGTTTTTTTCAGTGAATATATATATATATATATATATATATATATATATATATATGTATATATATTCACTGAAATGTATATATAAGTATATATATTCACTGAAAAAAACAAAGATTGCAGGGGCATTTTAGTTAGGAAATAGAATTAAAAAAACATATAAATTTACTTAAAAACAAACGTTACAGGGAAGTTATAGTTAGGCTCACATTTTAAATGTACAAAACCATAGAAATTCACCTGTTAAAGTTATCTTAAGTAACTATAACACATGCCCTAAGTTAAATATAATTCACACTCCCACAATGCACAGTTTTTTCGTCAAAGATTTTACTGCAAATACTACATTCTTATTATGAATTATGTTATCAAAGATGTCAAGAGTGCCGTAATTTGTGAGGTAATTAGCAGTGCATGGCAAGGGCGCGACTTATAGTTACTTGAGATAACTATAACTATAACAGGTGAATTTCTATGGTTTTGTATGTTTAAAATGTGAGCCTAACTATAACTTCCCTGTAATCTTTGTTTTTTTAGTGAATTTCTTTGTTTTTGTTTTTTTATTCTATTTCCTAACTATAACATACCTGTAACCTTTGTTTTTTCCAGTGAATTGCTGTTTTTTTTAACGTAAAGTAATTTATATTACTGAACGTCAATCCTACCACTGCCGCGGCCAGGAGCTGCAGCCAACCCCTATAACCACCCAATCCTGCGCTGTGCATAGCTTTCGTCTGTGCGCAGCAGGGGTTGAATCCCTATATTCACCCAACCCCACACCATGTACGGCCTTTGGCCTTTCCTGTGAGGAAAGAATTAACGCATCACCTCCCCTGCCAGTAAGGAACCACCGCACCGACTTACCTGCGTGGAAAGAATGGACGCATCACCTCCCCTGCACAGTAAGGAAGCAACCCATCGCTTTGCTTTTCCGACACCTCCACTCCCCTGTGGTTTGCATTGTTATTGTTTTTGATGCCTGCCAGGTACATTGCACTAAAGAGATGCATCCATTGATTCCTGTGGATTAGGACTTGCTTAAACATTTTAAAAGATATATTTTGAGTTGTGTATTTTGGATTTATGGCATTTTGGTCTTGTGTTATTCATATAAACTTTGGCTAATTCTCTAAATTGGTGTGGGGTCTTTTTGCAGTATTTTCACTGTGTTATTGTATGTGTACACATACTTTACACATTGCCTCTGAGATATGCCTAACTGCTTGAGCCAAGCTACCAAGGGGGTGAGCAAGGGTTATCTTAGCTGTGTGACTCTCTTACCCTGACTAGAGTGAGGGTTCCTCCTTTGACAGGGGGCAAACCACTGCCAACTAGAGACCCCATTTCAAACAAGAGTAATTCATGAGGACATCATACCTAGGAAAGACTTGAACCCTTGTACAAAAGCTGACTTTTTTGCAAGACGGACAATTCTAGACTTGTCATTTCTATGATTTCTTTCTTTTGTGGGAAAAACGTGTATTAAATCATATTAAGAATTACTCCCAGAGATGCTATAGCTCTGGACGGATGGAAACAGGATTTCTCCTTATTGACTTTTAGTCCTAAATTCTGGAAAACTTTGAGACAGCTCCATGGAGCTAGATACGTCCTGTGTTTTATATGAATAGGGATATTAAAATAAACATCCTGTAGCCCTAGAGATGTCTTGAAGTCCTCAGAGTTTAGTCATTGAAGCAACTCCTGCAACGTGATCATCCTGAACAATTGTTTCTTTATATACTTGTTCAGTTGTCTCAAATTTAAAACTTTTCTCCATTTGCCTGATTTCTTCTTTATGAGGAAAAAAGTTGAATATAGACCTGTGTTAGGCTGAGCGCTGGGGGCCTCTGCTATTGCAATCATATTTCCTCCTTTAACAGGCAAAGATGTTGGTGTGATCTCCTGCAAGGTGGATTTTGAGGAGGTTTCTGAATAAATTTGCCAGTATGTCTGTACTGGATTAGGTCTCTAACTCATTTGTCTGAAGAGATTGGACTCCAGTAGCTGTAAAAGGTGCAGATGCTTTCACTCCCTAATGGCAGCAAGGTACGGTGGATGCTCTAGCCCCTCTCACATCCATTCATTACTGGCATTTGTTATTCAAATGGTCTGCGGCAAAGAGCCCTCTAGCGGGGCTCATCAGGCTTTGCAGTGCTGGCCTGACGAGGAGCATGGCCTGATAATGAAGCATGTGACGTTTTGATGAGTGAAGGCTACTGTTCCTGTAAGACCAATGCATGAGGGGGCCAAGTATCCTACTTGGTAGAACAGACTCCATCAGTTCTCAACAGCTAAGATGTTACCTTTTGTTAGATGTTATTTGGAGTTCAGCCAAAGTTTGGAAAATGTAGAGAAACCACTGAAGAACTGAGCAGAGCACAGGGAGAATCCCTTCATACAATGTGTTGTTAGAAATCTGAGGTATGGTGGTCCTTGAGGGGAAGGGTGATTCATAATTGATCTACACTTCTTGAATTCTGTAAGAAGCTGAAGACCTGACTTTCCAAGTAGGCCCACAAGACCCTAGGTTTAGCTGGACTCACACCTGCTCAACACAAGGATGGGTGATGTGATACTGCAGTCTACAAATGTGAATACCATACCATACCATCCAGTTTAGGGGTCAGTCACTATGCTGCCTGAGCCTTATGGTTAATGGGTATGATAGATGCACTGTTTCTTTTGCTTTTTTCAGTTATTTTCTGAGTCCGTGATCAAGGCTGAGTGCTGAAACACGTTGGATTTATTTGTTTTGTTGTGAAAAAAACTCTGATAATATTGCAGATGGAGGTGTCCTGGTTCTTTTTAGAACAAGTAAAGAGTGTGGATAAAATATACCTGGGCGTCCCTGAGCCCGACCAGGACCGCTGCGTTTGGAGCGGCTGCATTAAGGGGGTAATTTGTGTTGAAGAATATATATATATATATATATATATATATATATATATATATATATATATATATATATATGTATATATATATATACTGGAAGATGCAGGATCACAAGAAAACAACAGCCAGCCAGGGCAAAAATCTGGATCCCAAAGGATACAAAGAGCCACAAGAAAATGTAATATCCAAGAAAGAAGTGACTCAAACAGATGATCTCATTAAAGAACAAAAATATATTTCTACTACAACGTTTCAGCTTCAGAATAAGACGCATCTGCAGCAATGAAGACACTTGTAAAGGCCATCTACAGGAGCTTGTTAGATTATTTAAAAAGCGAGGCTATCCTCTGCATATCATTCTGCAACAAATTGACAAGTCTTTGCAGTTACCCAGGGAAGCACTTATTTGGAATAACAACAGAAGAAGCAAAAGTGACAGAATCCCTTTTGTGGTTGACTATCATCCATCAGCTCCCAACTACAGAAATATAATACAAACAACTTTTCCCTTACTATCTACTTGTGAAAAATTGCAAAAGCTTTTTCCAAAACCGCCAGTCATTGCTTACCGCAGAGCTCCCAATTTACGATCACTTATTGTGAGAGCTGAACTTAAGCAAGCTGTAACAAATGCAGGAGTTCATTGCTGTGATTCCAAAAGGTGCATCACATGTGAATACCTTTTACAAACATCATCAGTAACTAGCTCTGTTACAAAAAGGACCTATGGAATAAGACAGCATCTTACATGTCGCTCTAGATGCATTATTTATGTGATTCAGTGCCAACGTCAAAGCTGTAAAAAACAATATGTAGGTCAAACTGTGAATTACCTCCGTACACGATTCAGGAACCACAAATCGGCAATATTTAACAAGAAACTTGACCAGCCTGTAGCCAACCATTTTAACCTTGTGGACCATTTACTATCAGATTTGAAGATTTTCCCTGTGGAGCATGTTTTAAAGGAAGAACTACTGGACATCAGAGAAAATTTCTGGATTTACCGTTTAAAATCTCTGCATCCAGATGGACTGAACATCACTGACAATACCACTTGATTTCTGCATATCTGAAGAGTTCTCAGGACTGCATTGATTCCACATTCCAATTGGAATCTTCACTCATGATGCTTTTTGAAAATCCACCAGTGTCAGCTGTGCAGCCACTGAGCAAACCATCTTGTACTACCTGAGGAAGGCGGAAGCTGAAACGTTGTAGTAGAAATATATTTTTGTTCTTTAATGAGATCATTTGTTTGAGTCACTTCTTTCTTGGATATGTATATATATATATATATATATATATATATTCCTAAAATGGGCAAAAGTCAACCTCTGACATGTGTTTTGATGTCATTACATCTCTTAACAGAGGGTTAGATTTTTCAAGATACAAGGGAACACCCAGTATAAGTCACAACAACACCCTTTCAGGGTTAGAGTGACGCATAAATAATGCAAAACAGAATAGAGAACTGAAGGTAGTTCCCAAGATAGGTGGAGAGCAGCTCCAGTAAGGAGCACCCTGCAACACCAGCGACACTCTAGATTTGCTTACCTCAAATGTCTGTTTTTCGGGCAAAGCTTTTAAGCATAGGATTGACCCATGACTTCCCTGAGGAGTCAGAGTATCAGGTTTAGGTTGTCACAAACCACCTGTTCCCTGATATGGTGGGTGAGGCACCACGGCTAGCCAGCAGTTAGGCCTATATCTACCAAGCAGTGTGGGGTTGACTCAGTACCCCACACTCGGTGGCGCTGCCACCCTAAACACTCAGGCCCTCATTAGAACCCTGGCGGACGGCAGTAAAATGGAGAAAAGTACTGCCAACAGGCTGGTGGTACATTTCCCCATATTATGACATTGGCGGTTTGGCTACACATCCTAGAGAAGTGTGCACAACTACAACCACCAAATACCATCAAGAAACTACAATCCATGTTAGGTTTCTTTAATTTTGGCAGAACATACATTCCAGATTATGCACAACTCATAAAACCACTTTATGACTTAATTTGTCCAGATTTCTCAAGCAAATGTTAGACACCACAACATACACAAATTCTCAGAATATTATAAACTGACGTGCTTGAAGAAAAACATTTACACACATGTGAAAAGAAAACCAATTTGGTGATCCGGGTCTTTCCCGGTGCAATAAGATTCACATATGTCACATTTAATGAAGGTGAACCAGTACTATTGCGTACAAATCAAGCTTATACTCATATGCAGAAATGTGTTTTCCACCTACTGAAAAAATACTGACTGCAGTTCAGATGGCAGTTGTCAAAGAGAGACCACTAGCCCATGGTAAGCACATTATTGTCATTAGCCCAGTCCCAGCCCTTCAGTCTGTTACCAAAGCCAGCATTCCAAATGTAAAAGCATTATATCGACATTGTATACAATGGGCTACCTCCTTGATTGCCACTGATGTTGATTATGTTTTTGATTCAAAACTTCAGACCCAAGAATTCCTTCAGTATGAACTTGAGTCCCCCATGCCCACTAGTGTCATGCCTCTTGACCATTACAGATACTTTATCTATACTCATGGCTCAGCTTAACCAGCTGTATGTACCAAACACCAATACTATGCGGCTTGAACAGCCATCTGTGGAGTTATGAGGGACGGTGAATTCCACCCTCAACAAACTTACACAAGTCCCTAGGAGATTGCATAGCACAACTTGCTGAGATCAAAGCATTGATCTTGGCACTGGAACATACGTATCCTGCAATCCCCACACTTATTGTGTGTGATACGTATTATTGTGTCCAGTGCTTCAGTGAAAACCTGCACTACTGGCATCTTAATGGGTTCAGAAATTCAAAAGGAAACATCACAAAACACACATTTGTGTGGGGGAAGGCGGCAGGTGTTAAGAACAAACTATCACAGGCTCATGTAATACATACACTGGGCCCCCATCGTGTTGGAATACACATTGTAGGGAATTCACTGGCTCCAGTCAGAATCTAGTCCGACACATGCAGATTTGGGGGGAGGAAAGGGTGATGGTAGTTCAGAAATGCTGGTGTTGATATGACCATATAGGGTCTGTTATACCACACGATTATGTTATGTAACGTGTAATTTGTAAGTACTGAAATGGTCACTATTATGACCCCATAATTGTCAATGGAATGAAGTATCTGCTTAAAAACCAATAAAGTTTGTGTTAAAGAAAAGTAAGGAATTCACTGGCTGATGAAGCCGCTAAATCTGCAGTTGATACTGTGACTGTTGCTGTGATAACCCGTTCTCATATGAGGGTGGATGATGACATTTTGAGTGCTCTATACGCTTCAGCGCTTCCGCTGAAGGCAAGCCTTTACCAAGCCAAATATTCCTACCACTTAAGTGCCCAAAATGTTCCCTTTGTAACAATACCACGGGTGGGTGCTCATGTGATACTCAACCAAGATAGTAGGCTAGAACTAATCAAAGCAGCTCATGAGGGTGTTACTACTGCCCATGCTGGTGTGGCAACTACCATTTCCATTTTGCAAGAACAATATTGGTGACACAGTCCATATAAACAGGCTAAACAGTATGTCATTAGTTGTGACATCTGTCAACAAATCAAAGGTTCCACCATCAAGCGCCCACCGCAGACACCCCTCTTAATATCAAACAAGCATATGCCATGTGTGTACCTGGACCACTATGTCCCCTAAATTCCAATGGTGCATACAAATGCATTCTACGAGCAGTAGACTCTTGAGCCAGATTCCCATGGGTGTGGCCACAAAGAGCTACTGATGCTCGCACTGTTAGTAAAAATTTGTAAGTCTTTATCAGGACATATGCAGTTACCGTTTTCCATTTGAAGCATCTAGGGCTTACAGGGATGCCAAGGGAACTCTGGGAGTCACAGTGCATTTTTATTCACCATATCATCCTGAGGGAAATTTGGTTGTGGAAAGAAAAAAACAGAACTTAAAGCAATCTTTAACAGCTAGAACACTAGGCTCAGTTTGTAGTTGGATCCAACACTTTGTATGACGTCCAGAGAGCATTAAACAATCTGCCTAGAAGATCTTTGGGAGGCTGCATCCCCTATAATGTACTGTCTGGCATCCCTGTGTACATCCCAGATCTTCATGGTACTGACATGGTGGTGGCAGAAATACCTTTAGACATAAATGAACTTGTCACAGTCTTGCAGGAATTACAGCAGTTCTGAAATTAATGTTTTACAGCTCATGCCACCACTTTGGGAATGAAGGCTTCAACAACATCCACAGGCTGGATTCCAAAAATTGGTGATCTGGTTTGAGAAAAGATACCTGTGAAGCAGGAGTTTCACCCATACTACCGGGCACCCGTGCCAGTTCTTGGAGTACAAGGTATAAGAACGGTTATTCTACCACCACTGCCTGCCTCCAAAGACAACCACTTTGGGGGTCATTCTGACCCCGGCGGGCGGCGGGAGCCGCCCGCCTGGAGGGAACCGCCGAATGACCGCACCGCGGTCAAAAGACCGCGGCGGCCATTCTGGCTTTCCCACTGGGCCGGCGGGCGATCGCCATGAGGCCGCCCGCCGGCCCAGCAGGAAACCCCCCTCAACAATGAAGCCGGCTCCGAATGGAGCCGGCGGAGTTGTAGGGGTGTGATGGGTGCAGTAGCACCCGTCGCGATTTTCAGTGTCTGCAAAGCAGACACTGAAAATCTTTATTGGGCCCCCAGGGGCCCCACGACACCCGTTCCCGCCATCCTGTTCCTGGCGGTAAAAACCGCCAGGAACAGGATGGCGGGAAGGGGGTCGGAATCCCCATGGCGGCGCTGCAAGCAGCGCCGCCATGGAGGATTCCCTGGGCCAGGGGTAAACCGGCGGGAAACCGCCGGTTGCCCTTTTCTGACCGCGGCGGTAGAATGGCCCAGGAAGCACCGCCAGCCTGTTGGCGGTGCTTCCGCAGTCCCCGGCCCTGGCGGTCATGGACCGCCAGGGTCGGAATGACCCCCTTTGTCTCCATTGATCATATAAAGTTGCATCATCTGGCTGATCCTGGACAGTAGACAGTGAGGATTCCTGGGTAGTTCCCCTGACCCACTCACTACCATAGAGGAGATACCTCTTCAAGCATTAAACTGTTTTGAAATGATTTCCTCAAGGTTGGGGAGGGCAGAGAATGAAGTTTTGTTGATTCCCATAACTGTTACAAGTACAAGAAATGTCTACAATGTTAATCTGCAATTTACAAATACTACACAATTTGATGGAAATGTCTATGACGAACCACCATTGGATAAATCTACCTGTTTACTTCCACCTGCAACAGCTGCAGTTTTTGCACAAACTGCTTCTGGGTATTTTGCCACAATAGATTATTTTTCTTCAACTTCTTCAGCAACACATGTTGCATCAGCACATGGTATGCGTAAGCTTTTTTTAACTGGCTTAAACCTACCTACTTGATTTGCCCATGGTATTATCTGTGAATTATAGTGACACTGCTTGCCGTTCTTCTATGGATTGGTTTAGTTATTGCCTTCTTTTTGCTTATATGTGGGCATTACCTTCCTGAACCTTCTGCTGTTGAACTGAGGTTTTAAAGCCTTATGGGGGTCATTCCAACCCTGGCGGTCGGTGTTAAAGCGGCGGCCAACCTGCCAACAGGCAGGCGGTGCAAAAAATGGAATTCTGACCCTGGCGGGAACCGCCAACACAGACCGCCACTTTAACACTCCGACCGCCACGGCGGGACAAACAAACAGCGCGGCGGTCACCGCCAACAGACAGGCGGCAGACAATGTACCGCCCACCCTATCACAACTTACCAATCCGCCACCTTTTCCGGGGCGGGAGCCCCGCCGATAAAAACACGGCGGAAACAGACTACGAACGGGAAAACGCTCACCCTACACACTCCACGAGGAATCTGGACAGCATGGAACCAGAACTACACATCCTACCAGCAATTGTCTACCTGCTCCTCTACCAGGAGCATGAACACCGGCGCAGAAGACAACGGTGAGTACTGCACCTACGACACAGGGGAGGGGGGAGGAGAAAAGAATACGGGCACACACATACGCGACACACCCCCCCCCACCCAACTACCTACACACCAATGCAGAGCCACAACTCAGAGTGACACCCCCAAACCCCCCAGAAGAAAGCAAAGACAAAATAATATGTTATTGGAATTCAAATATATTGTAAGGCTAAGTAAATAAGTAATTCGAACATCCCATAACTATATACACATATGTAAATTGTCCCGTAAAAATTGGCTTTCTGTCATTGTACGTGGGCCAATGGTCCTCAACACATGGGCAAAGCCCACACGAGACCCGAATCCATTGGAGAGAACACTGCAGGGGCATCAGATAGGAAAACTACAGGCACCTCAGGGGGAAGGGAAGGGGGGCACCTCAGCCACATGAGTCCACGACGCCAGATCCACGAGGGGCCTCCATGGCCACTGTTCAATCCTGGGGAGTGCAAAGCCACAGTCTCTCAAGTCCCGACAGTGGGTGGCTTGCCCACTGTTCAATCCTGGGGAGTGCAAAGCCACAGTCTCACAAGTTCCTACAGTGGGTGGCTTGCCCACTGTGCCATCCTGGGGAGTGCAAAGCCACAGTCTCACAAGTTCCTACAGTGGGTGGCTTGCCCACTGTGCCATCCTGGGGAGTGCAAAGCCACAGTCTCACAAGTCCCTACAGTGGGTGGCTTGCCCACTGTGCCATCCTGGGGAGTGCAAAGCCACAGTCTCTCAAGTCCCTACAGTGGGTGGCTTGCCCACTGTGCCATCCTGGGGAGTGCAAAGCCACAGTCTCACAAGTCCCTACAGTGGGTGGCTTGCCCACTGTTCAATCCTGGGGAGTGCAAAGCCACAGTCTCACAAGTGGATGACAGACTCCAGCGGTACTGGAGGAGTCTTGGTGCCCAGAGTGTATCGTGCAGCCCTGTCCGACACGGATCCGGGCCTGCCCCTTCTGCCAATGTGTCAGCGGTGCTTGAGTTGAAGGGCCCAGCGGAGCGGTGCAGAGACGGCGGTGCCCAGCGGAGCGGTGCTTGAGAGGAAGTGCCCAGCGGAGCGGTGCTTGAGAGGAAGTGCCCAGCGGAGCGGTGCTTGAGAGGAAGGGCCCAGCGGAGCGTTGCTTGAGAGGAAGGGCCCAGCGGAGCGGTGCTTGAGAGGAAGTGCCCAGCGGAGCGGTGCTTGAGTTGAAGGGCCCAGCGGAGCGGTGCAGAGACGGCGGTGCCCAGCGGAGCAGTGCTTGAGAGGAAGTGCCCAGCGGAGCGGTGCTTGAGAGGAAGTGCCCAGCAGAGCGGGGCTTGAGAGGAAGGGCCCAGCGGAGCGGTGCTTGAGAGGAAGGGCCCAGCGGAGCGGTGCTTGAGTTGAAGGGCCCAGCGGAGCGGTGCAGAGACGGCGGTGCCCAGCGGAGCGGTGCTTGAGAGGAAGTGCCCAGCGGAGCGGTGCTTGAGAGGAAGGGCCCAGCGGAACAGTGCTTGAGTTGAAGGGCCCAGCGGAGCGGTGCAGAGACGGCGGTGCCCAGCGGAGCGGTGCTTGAGAGGAAGTGCCCAGCGGAGCGGTGCTTGAGAGGAAGTGCCCAGCTGAGCGGTGCTTGAGAGGAAGGGCCCAGTGGAGTGGTGCTTGAGAGGAAGGGCCCAGCGGAGCGGTGCGTGAGAGGAAGGGCCCAGTGGAGCGGTGCTTGAGTTGGAGGGCCCAGCAGAGCGGTGCTTGTCTTGAAGGGCACTGTTCAGCGGTTCTTGAGACGGCGGTGCCCTGTTCAGCGGTTCTTGAGACGGCGGTGCACTGTTCAGCGGTGCTTGTCTTGAAGGGCCCTGTTCAGCGGTTCTTGAGACGGCGGTGCCCTGTTCAGCGGTGCTTGTCTTGAAGGGCCCTGTTCAGCGGTGCTTGTCTTGAAGGGCCCTGTTCAGCGGTGCTTGTCTTGAAGGGCCCTGTTCAGCGGTTCTTCACATGTGTCTCCAGGGCACCAGATCTGGCCAATATATGGTGTTCACTCGCCATCCGACTTCTCGCTTGCGGGGCCCTCCTATGCTGGTGTCCCGTGCCCGTGGGTGTCCTCCTTCACCCCCGGAATCGGTCTGGTGGGGCCCTCCTGGGCAGCTTGCCTGCTGCCGGACTTGTCGGCTGTGCTGCCCTTGCCATCCTTGCCTGATCCTCTGTGTCCCTTGCCTCCCTTTGGAGATGTGCCAGGTGGCACCCCACTTCCTGACGGTGCCAGGGTGGTGCCTGTGGAGGCTGCCGTCTCTGTCCTCTCGCGCCGGCCCTTGCCTTTTTTGTATTTCTTCCCAGGGGGTGGGCTGGCTGTCCCTTTGCTGCTGGCCGATGTAGCTGCCCTCGAAGGTGGTGGACTCCAATATCCCTGGACTATGGTCCTTGTAGGTCCAGGGCTTGTGGTGGCTGAGGTGCTGATTGGACTTTTACGAGATGGAGGGGTGGGTCAGGTGATGGAAAGAGGTTACGTTTGGAGAGGAAAAACTTTTTAGGAGCAATGGGAAGGGTAGGTGCAGTGGGTATGGGAGTGGAGGAAGAGGATGTGGTTGTAGGAGAGTCAAGTGTGCTGTTGTTGGGTGCAGGTGCTTGTGACGGAGGCTGTCGTGAGGTGGATGGCTGTTCGGTGGGCGGCTGCCTGCGTTTGTGTGGTTTGGAAGAGGGGGTGACAGACACACTGGGAGAGGACACAGGGGACGTGTAAATGGAAGTGGGGGTGGTGACTGCATGTGTGCGGAGTGTTCTGGTGGGTGTGCTGGTGATGGGCGTAGTGGCTGATGAAGTGGTGCATGCAAGTGTGAGTGGAGACGTCACAGGGAGGGAGGAGGGAGACGAGGAGGAGGGGGACACCGAGGAGGCAGTAGCTGTTGGTATGTCTGCATGTGGATGTTGCTTGTGTGAATGCTTGTGGGATGTGTGGTGCTTATATTTGGATGAGCTGACCTTGGGTGTTGAGGTGTGTGCAGGCTGGTCTGTAGGTGTGTCTGGGATAGGCAGAGGAACAGGGGAGTGGAACTGGGTGGAGGGAGTTGGAGGAGGGAGGCAGGAGACAGGGACAATGGCTGCCGTCAGTGCTGAGGCCAGAGTGTTGAACGATCGCTGATGGGCAGCCTGACCCGAATGAATGCCCTCCAGGTATGCATTGCTCCGATGCACCTCCCTTTCCACCCCCTGGATGGCATTCAAAAGGGTAGACTGCCCAACAATGAGCGTCCGGAGGAGGTCAATGACCTCCTCACTGAGGGCAGCAGGGGTAACTGGGGCAGGGCCTGAGGTGCCTGGGGCGAAGGAGATGCCCACCTTGGTGTGCGAGCGGGCACGGGGCGAACGCTGAGGTGCTGCTTGGAGGGCGGAGCTGGTGCGCTGGGTGGCGGCTGTACCTGTTGTTGCGGTGGGCACGGATGTTGCCGCCACCACAAGGGAGCTCCCTTCCGAGGACGTGTCGGTGTCGCTGATGTCTCCACGTGTCCCCGTTGTGGAGCCCCCCTCGCCCTCCATCTCACTGGTGAAATCAGAGTCCGTTGCATGGCCCTCCGGGGCCATGTGAGATGCAGCTCCCTCGTGCTCCAATGCCACTTCTCCTCCGTCAGATGATGCTAATGCACACATGAACAGGAAGAGCAGACAAAAAAAGGGGGGGGAGAAATAAAGACATGTTGAGTGCATGCATTGGCAACACAGTTGGCGGAGAGGACAGACACAGAAGCCCCCTGCACTACGCCGCGCACTTGGGGTACACTACTCAATCAGTGAGACTTGGCCTACAAGCCAATGGACGACATCTGCACACATAGGTGACACAAGGCCATGGATAGCTGTACTTGGCACCCTACAGAGGTGGAGGGCGGGGGCACAGGGCCATGCCTTACGGAGGGGACTAGCCTACAGAAATCGCCCTGGCCTAGGGATACCCACATCCCTCCTCCCCCACCCAGACACCTCCACTGCGCGCTAAGATAGCAGAATGTGCTTGTACTCACCCCCTTGTGTCTGCTGTGATGTCCTCACACGCCCATCCAAATCTGGGTAGGCCACCGCCAGGATCCGAGACATCAGGGGGGTCAATAGACGAGTGGCACCCCTCCTACGTTGGGAGGCCATCCCCAGCAGAGCCTCCGCGGTCTTTCTTCTCCCGCGGCGGATGTCCTCCCACCTCTTGCGGCAGTGGGTGCCCCGTCTGTTGTGGACCCCCAGGGTCCGGACGTCCTTGGCGATGGCACGCCAAATGTCGACCTTCTGATGGGCGCTGACCTATGTGACACGTACAGGGAGAGAAAACAAAATATCAACATTTTCTGCATGCTCGATGTGAGTGCCCCCCCATCCCCACCCTTGCCATGTGGCACATGCTCTCATCTGTCGTTTGATGCATGCCTCATACGCTCCCCTCCGCACCTTCGTTCATTCACCCCACTCAACCCAGGCATTGCCCACAAAGCATGGTCCCAGTGTACTAACCTGTTGGTCTGGAGGACCGTAGAGTCGCGCATACTGGGGGAGGACCCCATCCACGAGTTTCTCCAATTCTTCAGAAGTGAAGGCAGGGGCCCTTTCCCCAGTCGCAGCAGCCATTGTCTCTTCCAGACCGAGGTCACAGCAGCACTTGCAGTATAGGTCCTCTCCTGTGGATGATCAGGTCTTGAGTGATTAAGCTGAGAGAAAATGGCGGTCATGCCCGCGGTGGTGCGTACCGCAGCGGTGCGTACCGCGACCGCCGGCGCACTTCGTCATTGGCTCCTGAAACCCATAGGGTTCTATGTTAACCAATGCGGCTTTGCACCGCGGTCTTCGCCCGCCTACCGCCACGGTGTGCCACGCCAGCGCATTGACCTCACATCCCATTGTCACACTTCACAGGTCAGGCAGCCGCCATTTCAAGGGCCCACATGGCTTAATTTCTACTGCGTCACACAGGCCTAGGCCTTGCATTTCCACTCATACAAGCCATTCAATGCATAGCGAATCGTGTACTGTGCAAGCTGTGGGAACGGACCTGTGGTTTGCTTGACTCTGTGCTCCATGTTGTCCTTCCTAGGCACCGTCCGCTGGGACTTGTGAGGAGATGTTCCCGTGTACAGACCGCTGGTGGACCTGTCGACAATGGAAGAAAGACATGTCATACTGACATACAGACTAGACCGAGCCACTATACAGGAACTGTGTGCCCAGCTGGAGCCAGACCTGATGTCACCCATTCGCCAACCCACAGGGATTCCCCCTCTGGTGCAGGTTCTGTCAGTACTCCATTTTTTGGCAAGTGGATCATTCCAAACAACAGTGGCTATTTCATCAGGGATGTCTCAGCCTATGTTTTCTAAGGTTTTGTCCAGAGTGTTGTCTGCCCTGATGAAATACATGCGGAGCTACATTGTTTTCCCTGAGGTGGGCGATTTGGCTACAGTGAAGGGTGATTTCTATGCCCTTGGACATATTCCCAACATCATTGGTGCCATTGATGGGACCCATGTGGCTTTGGTTCCCCCCAGTGAAAGTGAACAGGTGTACAGGAACAGAAAAAGTTATCATTCTATGAATGTCCAGGTGGTCTGTTTGGCTGACCAGTACATCTCCCATGTAAATGCCAAGTTCCCTGGGTCAGTGCATGACGCGTACATCATGCGAAATAGCAGCATCCCTTATGTGATGGAACAGCTACAGAGACACCGTGTGTGGCTAATTGGTGACTCTGGTTACCCCAACCTGTTGTGGCTACTGACCCCAGTGAGGAATCCCCGGACCAGGGCAGAGGAACAGTACAATGAGGCCCATGGGCGGACTAGGAGGGTGATCGAGCGGACCTTCGGCCTCCTGAAAGCCATGTTTAGGTGCATGCATATGACAGGTGGATCCCTAATGTACTCACCGAAGAAGGTGTGCTAGATCATCGTGGCCTTCTGTATACTTCACAACCTGGCTTTGCAACACCAGGTGCCTTTCTTGCAGGAGGATGGTCCAGAGGGTCGTGTTGTGGCAGCTGTGGAGCCTGTGGAGAGTGAAGAGGAGGAAGACGACGGGGACGACACAGACAACAGGGACACAGTGATACTACAGTATTTTCAATAACACACAGGTACAAATCAACACCGCCATTTTACATGTACTTACTGTCTCCTGCCTCTCTACTGTCTGAGTTTCCCCCCAGTTTATGTTAACTGAGTTGTGACTTTCCCTTCCGTTTTCAGAGATGTGGGCCCCACTGCGTGACCTCTGCTTTGTTTGCCCATGGACTACAGGTGTGTGACAGTGGTATGTTGTCATCACAATGTAACTGAACATTTTGGCACTGTTATGTCTAATACATGTGTTCAAAATACAAGCAGACTCCAGATAATTTTAGTGCAATAAGTGATTTTATTTAAGTGCTAAATTTAGGGACATGCTTGAAAATCGGTGATGGGTGATGGTGGAGTAATGTCCATGGCAGAGTCCAGCTTTTCAGTCTCACAGGTGCATTGTCCATATGCCTGTGGAAGGATGGAGCAGGGGCAGTTCAAGGTTGGACAGGGTGACAATGTGGGACAGTGGGATGACATCAGGGGGTATCCTTTGCTGGCGGGGGTCTTGGCATCCCCCGCCATCCTACTCTGTCTTCTTCCTAGATCTCAGGTACCGCTTGCGGGGTGGTTCTTCTTCTGCAGGAGGTGGGGTTCTGGTGGCCTGTTGTTGTGTGGGGGCCTCCTGTCCCCTAGCGCCGGCGGAGGTGGTAGGCTGTTCCTGGTCCATGCTAGTGACAGGGGCCCTTTGTGGTGCCACATGGTCCCGCAATGTGGTGACAATCTGGTTAAGAGCCACGACGATGGTCCCCATTGCGGAACTAATGGCTCTGAGTTCTTCCCTGAACCCCATGTACTGTTCCTCCTGCAGTACCTGGATCTCCTGGAACCTGGCCAGTACTGTAGCCATCGTCTCCTGGGAGCGGTGGTATGCTCCCATGATGGAGGAGAGGGCCTCGTGGAGAGTGGGTTCCCTGGACCTGTCCCCCCCTGTCGCACAGCAGCCCTCCCAGTTGCCCTGTTTCCCTGGGCCTCTGTCCCCTGGACCGTGTGCCCACTACCACTGCCCCCAGGTCCCTGCTGTTGTTGGGGTGGTGGGTCAACCTGTGTGCCCTGTAGTGGTGGACACACCCCTGATTGACGTGTCCTGGAGACAGAGGCATGGGCCCGCTGGGTGGGAGCTGTGCTGCTGTTCCCAGAGGGGGGTAGGTCTGCTGTGGCCTGCGGCTGTGTGAGGGGAACCGACTGTCCCGAGGTCCCCGATGGGCCGGGCTGGTCATCTGGGTCCAGGGAGACAGAGCTGCTGTCATCACTGGGGGCCTCTTTCTGGGGGTGGGATGGACATTTCTGGACCCTCCTGGGCGGTGTGGTGGCGTTCGGGTCCTGCAGGGGTATAAGAGTATGGTTATTGCTTCTGTGTGTGCCATAGTGTGCAATGGGTGGGTGGCCGTGTACCCCAGTGCTGGCATTCCCTTGTGGGGGCTGTTGTGACTGTGGCTTGTGGGGGAGATGGGTATGTGCAGTGGGCATGCTTTGGTGATGGGAGTCCATGCTTTGTGGACGCATGCAGGGCTAGGTGTTGGGATGGGTGGGTTGTGATGGTGAGCCATTTGCAAGGAGTTGGTGTGATGGGGATGGGGGTGGGGGTGGGGGTGAGGGTGGGGGTATGATTTGGCATGCAGGTGGGGTGGGGGGAATGAAGTAGTGAAGATTTGACTTACCAGAGTCCATTCCTCCAGCTACTCCTGCGAGGCCCTCAGGATGCAGGATGTGCAAGACTTGCTCCTCCCATGCTGTAAATTCTGGGGGAGTAGGTGGGGGTCCGCCGCCAGTCTTCTGCACCGCGATGTTGTCCCTTGATACTATGGAACGCACCTTCCCCGGTAGGTCGTTCCACCGCTTCCTGATATCGTCCCGATTTCGTGGATGCTGTCCCACAGCGTTGACCCTGCCCACTATTCTTTGCCATAGCTCCATCTTCCTGGCAATGGTGGTGTGCTGCACCTGTGTCCCGAAGAGCTGGGGCTCTACCCGAACTATTTCCTCGACCATGACCCTGAGTTCTGCGTCAGAAAACCTGGGGTGTCTTTGGGGTGCCATGGGGTGGTGTGGATGAGGTGTGGGGTGGTGTATGTGTTGTAAAGTGTGGTGCGTGTGGTGGTGTATGGTGTTTTGTGCGTGGATATTGTGTAGGTGATGTTGTGATTTGCCTCTGTGTGATGGTGTACTCTATTCTGTGCTGTCTCTCTCTGGCCTTCAGTCGCAATTGTGGTCGTAAGGGTTTGTGGGTGATGTGGGTGTGTGTTTTATATTGTAATGGGTGTGTGGGAGTGGTGTGTGTATGTGTCTCAGGTGTGTGTATTTTGAATTGTCCAATGTGGCTGTGTTTTGTAAAGGTGTGTGTATTTTGAGCGCGGCGTGTGTACTGCCAATGGAATACCGCGGTTGAAAGACCGCTGCGGGGATTTGTGGGTCGGAATAGCATGGGCGTATTTCTGTTGGCGTGACGGTGGAGGTTTGGTCATCGCCAGTTTTTCGCTGGCCGTTGGTGTGGCGGACTTTTGTTGTTGTCGGGTTTTTGGTGGTTTGCCAGTTGCGGGTCAGAATGACCGTGGCGGTCTTCTGACCGGCGGTAAGCGCCTTTTACCGCCGAGGTCAGAATGACCCCCTATGTGTCTTCTCACAAAGTATGAAAAGACTTGCCCCTTGTGAACATTTCTGCTGTTCCAATTCCTGATGGGATCGTTTGGAATAAAGTTCCATGTGATATATTTGGCCCTATTGAAATGATACAGATACCATATGTTTTTAAAATATCCATGGATTACATTATTACACCTGGGAATGTTTCTGGTGACTGGGATGTTAAAACAGTTGATTCAATGCCTTCTGAGCTTTGAAAGTGACGATATGTACATGAACACCGCAAATTATGGTGAAATGTTCTGTTTTCATTATTATGAATATCATTATTTACACTGAGCTAGTACTCCAAGGATAATGTTTAATTGCACAGAAAGGGAACATTATTGAACTCCACCAGTAGGGAGTTTCAAAACATATGTAGAAAAGTTCACCTTTTATTCTCGGCATGATGCTACAAATGCTGAGTCATATTACTTCAAATTACCCACATGACAAGCTAGGAAAACACTTATGACCGACACTGAAATAATTTACTTTGATTCATTTGTATCCCAGTTGGCCATACATGACTATGAGTATTGGAAAAAGAGAGTTGACTTTAAAAAAGGTTTTGGGGATGAAAGACTGGCAAGTGAAAAGTGTGGAAGGTTTATTCAAAGCATGTTTAATTCCCTTACAAATAATTGTTTTGAACGACAGAGTACAGCAAACAACTTGTCTTAGATTAGTAAAAGTAAAAGAAATGAACGTGCTCAGTATTCCATCAATAGCTACATTTGACAATTGGCAGAAGCTAGTGAATTTTTTAGAAGACCATCTCAATGGTATGGGTTCAGAATGGTATGTTTAATTTATTACTTTCACATCCCAACGGGTGGTTATTGTGGCCACCGGTCACCAATGGTTGTTATGCACATTTTATTAACTTCACTTGGGGTTTTAGAGCAAACAGACCGAACCCTCATGACATCACCACACAACAATCAGGTATCATCACCACATATAGCGTGGGTAAATTATGTCAGTAATGGTTGCAATATTCCATGTAATGTTTATACCTTTTATATTTTTATAGCTTATAGGTGTTAAATAATGTGTTTGTGTAGCTTTTTTTTATAGGGAGTCTAGAGTCTGCACTCCTAATCTGGCAAGGGGAGGGTGTTATAGGGGCCCTTTGTACCTGGGTTAGGCACCCTTTAGCTTAGTTCCCCAGTTTGTGCCTTTTATATTGTACACTTTTTATTCACATTTTATTCCTCATTTTAACAAAGTCTGCTTTTAGCAATTATTTTACATATTTTATCAACTGCTACTTCTAGGAAGGCAGCGTTTATGCTGCACGATTTATCAAGCCATTGTACGACATGTAATCTGTACCTTTATCCAAGGCTGCCATGAATGGTACATGATATGCCAATTTGTATTTCCAGCTCAGGTCTATCCATGAGACACATCATTACATCAGGCCCTTTCTCTGAACTCTATATGGGTTATTATATAAACAACACATAGGCCTAATGAGGGTAGAGGGCATTGCAGTCATGAACGTCCTTTGATGGGTAGCACACTGCAGGCAGCTTTGCTGATCCTGTCGCTGACTCTTCACCTTCCCAACAGAATTGCCATTCAGGGAACAGACAGACCCCTACTATTATATTCAGGTATGGGGCTGGGGATACTCCCTTAGACTGGGACAGGCAGAAGGATTGCACCACTATGCTCTCTGATTTAGACATAGGGTTCAGTAGGAATCTCCTCTAGAATTCCCAGGAATTCTAGAATCATACAAAAAGGTGGGGTTGTTTATATTCTTTACCTTGGTTGTAATGATGATTACCGTGTTATGTTTCACCTGCCTTAGTATCGCAGCCCATGCTTTTTAATCTAGGATGAAATTGCTGAAATAAATACAGTGAAAACCAGTTTGCATCTCCCAACCTGCCTTGGCATGTCTGAGTAACTGAGTGAAAGAGGGGTATGATGTGTTTCCACGACTTCCCTTAGGAGTCATAGTGTCAAGTTTAGGTTGCCACAAACCACTTCTTTCCCGATTTTGTGGGTGAGGCACTGCAGGCTAGTCATGAGTTAGGCCGACAGCTAGCAAGTGGTGTGTTTTTTTATGTCCTCATATCACCTCAAATAAGCTCATGCTTGACCTGGACTGCCCCTCGTGCTTCTATCAGGGTCAACTTCAGGCAAATACATGGGTAGTAACTCTTTGCCGTTGCTTCCCCAACTTCTACTGCCCCAAGAGGTATGATCATTGGACACGATGTTCTTCAGCAAATTTCAAGCAGATTCCAAAAAAAACCATCTCCTGCCTCATTTTTGCTTTTAGTACTCTTGTTATCCAGTTCCTTAAAATGCCTCACTGACTTCTACCAGTCACACCAGGTAGGGGCTGAGGGTTGACACCATATTTTGCAGATCTCCCTCCTTGCTAGAAGAGTCAAGTAGAATATCAACGTACTTTATGATTTTGAGGGGGACAAGACTCCAGCCTCTTGCTTCACCATACCAAACATGATCATAGTGGGCCATGTTCGTTCCCAAGATGTCAGAAATTGTCTTACCCTCACTTAGCCAAAAAACCTTCCAGTATCAGGCAGCTAGCGAACATATGGACATCATCAATTTCTCGAGCTCCACACCACCTGCATCTAGAGTCCTCACCTCCATTTATCTTGGTCAGCTTCAATGGAGTTCAATAGGCTCTTTGGAGTGTGGAGAAGTGGTTTCTCCTTAGTGCAGCAGATTTAAACACAGAGTAAAGCATGCACTTTGATACTTGCCATAGATCTTCCAACTCCGCACTCAGCGGTTATCCGTCCTAGACAAAGTGAGGGGTTTCATGCTTCCAAGAGGTACTGATACCAATATGACACTACCTTCTTCCTTGCCTTAGATTTCTGAAGATCCTTTTCCATGGGACTTAACTTAATCCCAGTCCACCCTTGAGTTCGAAACCGTGCACTCAGTTGATAAAATTTAAACCTGGAAAGTGTCTCATTAGTCAACTTCACCCAGGTGTCCTAAGAAAGACTCCTTCCTCCATCTGTCCGCAAGAGAATATTCCACATTCCCTCAGGGGCCTTGCGAAGTGGTCCAACAAGCATTCCGGGGTCTCTGGTGAATCCCATACCGGTGACCGTTTGCTATAATACGTGATCCCCAGGAGTAACCTAACCCCATATCACACTTCAGCAGCTGCCTGAAGGAACTTCAAGGGCACCTTCTTAAAGAATTTAGATGCCCCAAACGTGTACTAAAAGCCTTCCTCAGGTACGTTAGTCAACATAGCACCGTCACCTTTCCCCCAACTTCCTTCTCATCATGTTTCCAAGAGAACCTAATCCCCTTGCTAGCCCATATAAAGAATGTGATTTTCCACTGTAATTTCATAGGGGTCTTCTTACCAAAGCTTAATGGAATATCATCAAACATGAAAGTAAATTTGGGTAGGATAGACATTTTAACTAGATTTACTCTGCATGGAGAGTAGAGGGGAGAATCTGCCATCTCTTTATGATCTTATTCACTTCCTGATGGCCTTTCTGCAAATTCACTGAACTTTCTCCCAATCCTGCATTATAATTAGCCCCAGGTACCTTATCTCTCTGGAGGTTAGAATAACCTTGCAATTCTGATTCCATACTATTATCTCTGTTTTTGGCTCATTGATCTCTTAACCAGATAACTCCCCAAAACACTTCACCTCTAACATTAGCAGTTAAATAGCAGACTCAGCATCTGAGGTATACAACATTAAATTGTCTACGTACAGTGCTACTTTCCTAGAAAATGCTCCTATCATAAATGGTTTTATTTCCCTGTTTAATCTCAGGCTTTGCGAAAGAGGCTCAATATACAAATCAAAGAGAATGGGTGACAGTAGACAGCCCTGTCTAGTCCACCTTCCTATTTTAAGTGTGCAGTGAAGCAAAACCTGGGCACATGGCATACAATAAATCTTGCTTAATATGTCCAGAAACTCATCGCCTGTTCTGAAATACTTAAACACACTTGTTAAATATTTCCAGTTGGCACAGTCAAATGCCTTTGCCGCATTGAGAGTTACAACTGTCGGGGGGCCCTAAAGTTGTGGCTAAATCAATTGAGCCTATAAATGTGTTAGGCAGTTCCCTCATATACCTCCCAGGTAAAAGCCCCTTTGGATCCTAATTTATTAAGCTGCCCACCACTTTACCTAACTGAGTGGCTTGGATGCTGGTAAAGATCTTACAATCTCAATTCAACAGCAATATTGGTTGGTACGACTGCCAGTGTATGGGACTCTTACAGATTGATAATCAATACAATAACAGCCTCATTCTAAGATCCTAGTATAGCGGAGCCTTCCAGTAGAACAGCGTTAAACAGCCTGAGCCAGACTGGAACTACTGCCTCTGACAGAATGTAAAACTCATTTGGAATCCTGTCTGGGCCTGCTACCTTTCCTCTTTTGAATCTCTTAACTACTGTCAAAATTTCACTGCCAATTATTTCACAGCTCAAACATTGCTGCTGTTCTTGAGTAAGTCTAGGGAGGCGTTCATCCATCAACCATCTATCTAGCTCTTCCTCATCTACCACCAAAGTTTCATAATATAAATCCTGAAAGAACTTGTAGAATGCACATTTTATCTCTGTACTTTCCTCAGCAATAGAATTTTCCTCCTCATTCATAATCTTCCTAATGTAGTTCAGAGTTCTATCCAATATGGCTCTCCAAGCCAGAAGCTTTCTATAGCTATCACCATACTCATATTCCCTGACCTTGCTGGTTTCCCACTGTTGTAACACTTTCTCCTCAAGTTTCTACTTAACTTTCAGTTGCAGGCCCTCCAGTGTTTCCTCTAGTCTTTTCCTAACTTCCCCATGAGCTACCAAGCGGTGTGGGGTTGACTCAGTCTCCGACACTCGGTGGTGCTGGTGCCATAAACACAAAGTCTCATTACTAAAATAGGAACGCACAACAATATTTCTCTGACTATTTGTTTTCAATATTTCCCCCAACAAAATGTAATAATAAAAACTATGTTAAAAGTGTCACAAATGTGCATTTTGCTAACATGTTATTAAATATGTTTAAGTAATGTTAATAAACATTGTATTTTGTGTATTATTGAAATGTGCATTTGATTAAAAATTATTGGTGATTTGTGGGGAAAGATGATAGATCTGATTTATGCATAGGGGGTTAGGTGCCTGAATGGGAGGGAGAGAGGGCCTGGCCCTGCAGCCTAACCCCCACTACGCACAGCAGTGAACATGCTACTTTACATAAAAAAAAACACATAGAAATTCACTTATAGGTAGATGAAAATGTCAGGTAATACACTGCTTTGAATTAACAAAACCACTTAAATTTATCAAGTATAGTTATCTCAGTTAACTATAGCTTGTGCCTTAAAGTAACTATAACTCACGCCTGTTGCCATGCACTGCTAATTGCCTCACATAGTACATCACTCATGACATATTCTATGATATCATTGATAACATGACTGCAACATCTGAAATGAGATCATGGGACTGGGTTTTGATAGGAAATTGATTGTTTGATTTGCTCATAACTTTACAGGCGATTGACAAATCTTCACAAAACGCCCCACAAAAAAGGGTACCCCAGTTTAGCTTCTTCCTGGAAAGAATAGGGACAACCTAACAAGCGGGGGCCAAGAAAAAGGAGGGCCCATAATTTTTTTACCCTATGCAGTTTTCCATAGGAAAATTTAACAACGATATAGTCAAACAACTTAATGGAAATACACCAAATTTGGCAGAAAGCTAGATCTTGATCCAAAAAACTTGCTTTTTGTGATTTGGTGTAACTCCATTCAATTGATTTTTGCAAAATGAAGGTTCAAAATATATGTATATACAGCAATGCATTACTGCAGGATTGAAACATGCAATCTGATTTGCTGGCCCCCAACCTGAAGAAAATGTTGTAGCTGGCATTTTATGACCCTGGAACTCGGCCCTGTGTCGAAGATAATAAAAACATATGGAATAAGAGGCCAGGGGAAGGGCAACCTGACCACCAGCCTTGTAGGAGGGTCAACAGGCCATGCACAGTGAGGATTTTGGCCACCTGCTGGGGGATTGGGAGAAGTGACTACTAACTAAGGATTTGTGTTCCATAGGTAGTTCAAATTTGAAGCCCTGTACATACATCTTGAACTTTTGCACCGTCCATTCGCACACTAGAGTCTTTTCTTAACACTGTTAAATACAACATCCAAATTGCTTTTCCACAAAATATTCTGCCCTTCACTTAGCAAAACTCAAAGGTTCAACAGAATGGGCACCACCCAACACAAAATGGACTTGGTATTTCTCTAGCCCCAAAAAGGAGCCTAGGGCATTTCTATCCTTAGGTATTATGGCTCCCATGATTGCTTTTATAAGACAAAACTTGGGCTTTATTCCTAAGGAAGAGATAGTGTGTCCTAAGTACTGTAATTCCTCTGCAGAAAACGTATATTATCCATGTCTAATGGTCATACCCCTATGTTACAGAACCAACACAACTTTCCTGAAACTCTGGTTCCTGATTCACAGAGGTGAACTTAGACCAAAAGTCTATGTTTAGACCTAAAGTCTAACTTTACTATTAGTAAAGTTAGACTTTTTGTCTAAGTTTAGACTTTTGATCTAAGTTTAGAATTTTGATCTAAGTTTAGACCAAAAGTCTAACTTTACTTTGAGTAAGGTTAGACTTTAGGTCTAAACTTAGACTTTTGGTCCAAATTTACCTTTGTGTATTGGGCCCCTGGTTGTGTACTTACAGGCTGTCAGCAAAACCCAAGATATGCCTGTACACCTTTAAGATCCCCAAACAGATTATCCATTAATTTCTGGATCACCTTGGCAGCTGACAGCAAACCAAACACTTATCTGAGGTAATTATAGGCACCAAATGGTGTTACAAAGGTTGTCAGTTCTTGAAACTCTGGAATCAAATCAATCTGACTGTACGCTGACCTTAATCAATTATGGAAAACCATTTTGCCTCTCTCAAATTGGCTAGCAATTTATGTATCTTGGGAAAGGGATGACAATCTACCACTTTGTTTCTACTGAAGGTGCGTAAATCGGCACACATCCTTATCTCCTCCTGCTTTTTTTCTGCGCTACCATCACTTGGTCAACTCACTGAGAAGAATAATTAGTTTCAATGATACCTTGTGAACACAGATCTTTTAGTATCAGACTGAGTTCTTTCCTGACACTAAGTGGAACATGGTAACATTGTGTACCATGGTTTGTGCCTGGGGCTTGCGCTTGATCTGGTGTTCAAACCCTTTAACTACACCCACTTGCTCACAAAACAAATCATCAAATTCATAAAAAATATTCTCAGATGTTTTCTCAACTTCACCAACATACGCTATCGGTAAATCTACATCAACTATAGGGTTCTCTGAACCTGGAGTGAGATACAAAACCATTTTAGCAAAAACTTGAACTCAATTATGTCCTTTCCCATGATAGCCACATGGATTTTGATGATTGTTTCTGTACCCAAACAGTCTATCTATGTAAAGTACCATAACATCTCAATGTCTTTTTCGCCAAATGCCTTGGGATTCACATCACTTGGTTTTAGGGACACTTTGTTGCCCTATTTACTGAGGAAGGTGGTATCCCTCAGAATGTTAATCAGGGAACCAGAATCAGCCATCACCTGTAAAGGAATGTTATTAACTACAGTATCACCAAGTGGCCCTTTTACAGGCGTTCTTACCTCTACATCAACGCTCCCAATTTTCATTGGAGTTTTAGTGCTCTTTCTTACAACCTGAAAATTACTCACTTTTTAACAGAATAAACATTGTTTGCCAATTAGTGGACATCCAGCATAATTGCTAAGGTGTTTCTTTGAACCACACTAGTAGCAAGTACATGTAGATTTTTTTGTATTGATGTTCTTCAATTTTTTCACCTGTGTGTCAATGATACACACAGAATCTGTCTGCTGTTCCCAATCTGAAGTAAAGTATTTATTGCTGTCTCTGTATTCAACACTTTTGAAGAAATTAAAGATCATTCAATACTTTTGGCTAAGTCAACAAGATCTGCACGTGTAAGATTCCGACAGCTTAGCAAGCTTTGATAGATCGGCCTAGAAAACAATTAAACACAAATTGATCACAAATGTAAGTATCTATATTCACTCCAAAGTCCCATGATGCAGCTAAGATTCTCAACACTGACACATATTCTTCAACACCTTCCTCGGCAAACCATTTACACTTGAAGATATTGGCCCTCATTACAACCCTGGTGGTCGGTGTTTAAGTGGCGGTAACACTGCCTACAGGCCTGCGGTAAAGAAAATGGGATTACGACCACGGCAGAAACCGCCAACATAGACACTGCAACCGCCAGGGCGGTAGCAACAAACACCGCGGTGGTCACCGCCAACAGACAGGCGGAAGACAATGTACCTCCCACCCTATCATGAGAGGCCAATCCGCCAGCTTTTCCGGGGCGGTACCAATGACATCAAAAGCATGGCTGAAACAGTACATTGAAGGGGAACCACCTTCCAACACTCCACGAAGAACCAGAATGCCATGGAGCCCGAATTGCAGATCCTCCCCATGTTGGTGTATCTTCTCATACACCAGGAAGTAGAAAGAAGGCGGCAGCGGCGGCGACAACGGTGAGTACTGCACCTATCACACAGGGGAGGTGGGGAGGGAAAAGAGAGTGACACACACGTGGCACGCAATACCCCCACCCCCCAACCTCACCCCCAACACCATACACACTAACACATTTAACAACATTACTGATACACCACGTCACCCCTTGGAAGAACGCAAGGACAAAAGGAAATTAGTTTAACCAGTGTTATATTGGAACATTCAGATATAGCAATAGAATTTTAAATAATCAGTATATACAAAATTTTACATTATGTACACAAGGCCGTACACTGTCCCTTGTAAATGTCCATGGACCAGTGGTTCCAAAAAGCATGGGCGAAGCCCACACATGACACCTGCCTCAAAAGGGAGAGAACACTGCAGGGGCATCAGGTCGAAAAAACACAGGCACCTCAGGGGGAAGGGGAGGGGGGCACCTCCGCACAGTTACCTCATTTCCACTTGTCCTTCTTCACAAGTCAGGCAGCCGCCATTTCAGGGGAGCACATGGCATGGCACCTAACTGAGGAAGAAGGTGTTGACAACAGGACAAACATCATCCTGCAGTACTTCCAGTGACACACAGGTAAGAGACTGTAACTTCTCTTCACATATCAGTTTACTTTAGGACATTGTACATGGCAGCCTCTTAACCTCTGTCTATGGACACTGACTGTTCCCTTTGGATTTCTTTTTTTCAGGACTGTGTACCCCATTCTGCCTTCTGCTATGTGTACTGCTACCCAACAACTGTCATACATTGGTATGAGTAAATGAACATATACCGTGCAATGCTTTGTTAATGTTGTAGTAATACATTTGTGAATCATCAGACTGACTCCAGAAGGGTGTTTATATAGGTAGTGGAGCAATGTCAGTTCAAGGTGGACTGGGAAACAGAGTAGAACAGAAGGGTGACAATCAGGAGGGTCCTATTTCCTGGCCTGGGTCTTGGCAATGTTCTCTGTCTTCTGCCTGGATCGCGGGGACCGTTTGCGGGGGGGTTCTCCTTCTGCAGGGGGTGTGGTGCTGGTGGCCTGTTGGTCCTGTGGCGGTGCCTCCTGTCCACTAGCGCTGGCGGAGGTTGAAGGCTGTTCCTCGGTTTGACTAGTGTCAGTGGCCCTTTGTTTAGCCACTGCCTCCCTCATGGCCTTGCTCATATCAGCCTGCACCCCTGCTATGGTGACCAGGATGGTGTAGATTTTGGTGAGGTCATCCCTGATCTCCATGTACTGTCCCTCCTGCAGCCGCTGGGTCTCCTGAAACTTGGCCAGTACTGTGCCCATGGTCTCCTGGGACTGGTGGTATGCTCCCATGATGTTGGAGAGTGCCTCCTGGAGGGTTGGTTCCCTTGGCCTGTCCTCCTCCTGTCGCACAGCAGTCCTCCCAGCTTCCCTGTTGTCCTGTGCCTCTGTCCCCTGAACCGTGTGTCCACTGCCACTGACCCCAGGTCCCTGATCGTCCTGGGTTAGTGGGGTTGCCTGGGGTCCCTGTAGTGGTGGACACACTGCTGATTGACGTGTCCTGGGGAGAGTGGCATGGGCCCCCTTGGTGGGTGCTGTGCTGGTGTTTGCTGAGCGGGGTGGGTCTGTGCTGGGTTGGGACTGTGGTAGGAGAACCATCTGTCCAGAGGTTCCAGATGGGCCAGGCTGGTCATCCTGATCCAGGCGTGCAGAGCTGCTGTCATCACTGTGGGCCTCTTCTGTGGGGGGACTGGATGTAGCTGGCACCTCCTGTCCGGTGACGTTGGGTATGGGTCCTGTTGGGATGCAAATGCATTGTTATTGTATCTGTGTTTGCCATCTTGTGCAATGGGTGTCTTTCCCTTATAGAATTGTGCTTTCCCTGTCACCTTGGCCTTGTGTGATTGCTGATTGTGTGGGGTGGGTGAGTCTCTCTAGTGTGCATGCTGTGATGATGGGTGTCACTACAGGTCTGGAATGGTGGAGCATCCAGGGCTTGGTATTGGGATGTGTGGGTTGTGATAGTGGGGTATATGTGAGGTGGTGGAGTGATGGGGTGAGGGTAGGGGTAGGAGTTGGTGACGGCATGCAGGTAGGGTGGGGGGGCATACAGTAGGAAAAGTTTGACTTACCAGAGTCCAGTCCTCCTGCTACTCCTGCGAGGCCCTCAGGATGCATGATCGCCAAGACTTTCTCCTCCCATGTTGTTAGTTGTGGGGGAGGAGGTGGGGGTCCATCGCCAGTCCTCTGTACAGCAATCTGGTGTCTTGCTACCACGGAACGCACCTTCCACCGTAGGTCATTCCACCTCTTCCTGATGTCATCCCTGGTTCTTGGATGCTGTCCCACGGCGTTGACCCTGTCGACGATTCTCCACCATAGCTCCATTTTCCTTGCAATGGAGGTCTGCTGCACCTGTGATCTGAATAGCTGTGGCTCTACCCGGATAATTTCCTCCGCCATGACCCTTAGCTCCTCCTCAGAAAACCTGGTGTGTCTTTGAGGTGCCATGATGTGGTGTGAGTGATATGTGTAAGGTGATGTGTTGTGATGTATTATGTGATGTGCGTGGACGGTGTATGAGTGATGGTGTTCTGTGCCTCTGAGTGAAGGTGTGCTCTTTGCTTTTCTCTCTCTGCTTGTTCAAATTTTTTCTGTCTATTGCCCTTTTGGGTGCTTCAGTCGGTCAGTGCAGATGGCCCTCAAGGATTCAGCACATGTGTTCCCTGTGGTCCAGTGAGTTACTTCACTGTGTTCTCACTGGGAAAAGGCAGCTGGAAATTATCTCCAGGTGGAGGTCTACAGCATTGGCGGCACACTTCCAGGTGCTCTTGTGGGACACAGTGACTGTCGCCCCATTGGGCGCCAAGATCTTCAGTTGCCTGGTGCTATCTTTGGTACAAAGTTCCACAAGACAAAGACCTCTCTGCTTCAGAGTAGGGCTTCCTTTTGGGCACCTCACATGCAGTGCAGGGTTCTCTAATCACTTGAGGGCTCCCTGCATGGGGACCTCTTGATTAAACCTTCAGGGTGGTTGGGATTACATGCCATGGGGTCAGTATTACTGCAGTCATGGTGTTCAGTGGTCACTGGCACACAGCAGTGCCAAATGCAGGTATTGGTGTAGCTTCAAGCAGCAAGGTTTAACAAAGGAACTAGTGAAAACCATTTAGAAGCACAAAACAATAAAATAAGAAAGTCACGCAACACAAAATCAATTTATAAATATAGATTATATTTTAATTAATTTTTAGACACCAAGATGATCAAAATCCACAAGAGGTTTACGGAAGTATAGATTTTTAAATAAAACATAAATCTTAACTTTTTAGTCGAAAGAGCAAACAAGCACTGGGAACCGTAAAGTTTAAAAACTTTTGAAAAGTTTGAAAGAGCTGTGTCTACTACTCCGGCCCGAGTGGGGCAACCAATTCCTACAAGGAGGGAGAAGGTCAGTGGTGCCAAATAGGAGTATTTGTACAGTTACCCTGTCATGAAAGCAGTCTCAAGTTCAGTTCCACATTTTACATCAAGACTGCCATAGACTTTAATCTGTGGCCAGTAAGGAGTATTTGGACAGTTACCTGCTCACTAAAGCAGCGCCAAATGTAGGTATTGCATTTGGCACTGCTTTAATCCATTTCCACCCTTTACATCAAAACTGCCATAGACTTCAATCAAATGGTCCTGATGCTGGAGATGCAGGATGCTCAGGATGCTGATAGATGCTCTGGGTGCTGTGCGGTCAGTGGTAGTGTCCTTGTGGTTATTCTTTGGTGCACGGGTAAAGTGGGGCGACTTTGGCCACAGTGTCCCTCAAAGTCCTTTTTGAGTCAATACTGATCTCCATACACAGGGGTCCAGCTGCATCCTTTGGTGAAGGCTGTTGTCTGTCTTTGGGGACCAATATGGACTCAAGCATTACTCATGGGTCCAGCAGACTCAGGTGCAACATTTGGCCATCAAGGATCAATCTCTTGGATTTCCTGATAGTTGTCTGGGGTGATTCAAAGAATGTGGCTACTGATGTGCCGGAGTGGGCTACTTCAGCTTTGATGGCCCTGGTACTGGTTCCAAAGGGTCAGTCAACTGACCCTTGGAGTCACTTCTTTGGTCTGGGCCTCAGAAGTGACTTTTCCAGGAACCACTGACACAGTCCTCTCTTTGCTAGCCCAAAGTACGGCAGATGCAGTCCAGCAGTCAGTGCAGCCTCCCTTTGCCAGGTCCAGGGGTCAGCAGGGCAGTCCTTCTTCAGTCCATTCTCCTGATCTGTCATGATTTGAGGTTCAGGGTGAGATATTTATGCTCAGAAAGTGCCTTGGGGGGATGATGCAGTAACTAGCCAATGTGCACCCGGGATCCTTCCTGCCCTGTAACAACTTCTTGCTATGTGTGGCATGTAGCAATCCCAGAGTGCAATATTCTGCCAACTCTCAAGATGTGTGAATCCTTCCCCATACTTAAGAGCTCGAAAAGGGAGTCAACTTACATTCTTGTTTTTGATAATTTGCCAACAGTCTCTGCTCCTCATGGTCAATCTGGCGATGAGCAGTGGATTATTTATATGAAATCAGTTGAAAGCCTAAACAAACAATTTTCAGATGAGCCAAGCATCAAGTTGGAGAGACACAATGGCCCTCATTACAACCCTGGCGGTCGGTGATAAAGCGGCTGTAATACCGCCAACAGGCCGGCAGTAAAAAAAAGGAATTATGACCACGCAGGAAACAGCTCAGATAGACAGCCACTTTAACATATCAACCACCAGGGTGGTAACAGCAGCTGGGCTGGAGACTTCGGTCTCCAGCCAGGCGGGCGTCGCAATCCCACCCTCGGGATTATGACCCCGCCTACCGCCATGGTTTTCGTGGCAAGCGTACTGCCACGAAAACCATGGCGGTAGGTACTATCAGTGCCAGGGAATTCCTTCCCTGGCACTGATAGGGGTCACCCCCGCCCCTCTCCCACTCCCCCTCCCCAGAGTCCTCCCCCACGATCCCCCTCCCTCTCCTGCCCCCGCACATTTACACATCCACACGCCTACACATACACACTCATACACACACGCATACCCACATCCACCCACTCATGCACACATACATACCCACACACAGCAACACACACCAACATACATTGTCGCACACACGCATTCACAACACACAACATACACGTACACTCACAGTCAGTCATTCACGCACTCATTCAACGCGACTCACACCCGCATGCATGCATACAAAAACAGACACACACCCCACACACACACACACACAACACCCCCAGACACGCAAACACCACCCCCGCCCCTTCTCCTGTCATAGAACCTGACTTACCTGCTTGCAGGGGGTCCTCCGGCAGGAGACTAGACGCGGCACTGCTGCCAGCAGCAGCGCCCGCCGGCAAAACACTGCCAGGCCGTATCATTGCTCATGATAGGGTCGGCGGTGTTTTGCTGGCATGCTGCTGCTGCTGACAGCAGCACCACCTTACCGCCGTCCGCCACCATGACCGTCTACGGTATTCCGCCAGCCTTCTGGCGGAATTCCATCTACAGTCATAATGCGGGTGGGCAGCAGGTTGCCACGGAAACGGTATGTTGGCTGCCGTCCCCGTGGCAGTAGGCGGTCAATACTGCCAATGTTGTAATGAGGGCCTTAATGTTGATTGTGTGTTGATTGATCACTCCCCAGTTCCGTGCCGTCATCAACAGTTCCTTCGACTCCACAACCTTCCCAGACGTTTGGAAGCACGCCGAAGTCAACGCTCTTCTCAAAAAACCCAAAGCAGACCCGGAAGACCTCACAAACTACCGTCCCATTTCTCTTCTCCCCTTCCCCGCAAAGGTCGCTGAGAAGATAGTAAACAATCAACTGTCTTGCTTCTTAGAAGAAAACAACATACTGGACGCCTCCCAGTCTGGATTCTGCAAGTACCACAGCACTGAGACCACCCTCATCGCCTGCACAGACAACATCAGGAGCAGAATGGACAAGGGCGAGACTGTCGCCCTCATCCTCCTAGACCTCTCTGCAGCTTTCGACACTGTATGCCACAAAACCCTCCGCGCACGCCTTTTTGGCACTGGAATTCCCCACAAGGCCCTGTACTGACTTACCTCCTTCTTAGCCGAAAGAACCCAAAGAGTTCGCCTCCCTCCTTTCCGGTCTACAGCCACCAAGATCATCTTTGGGGTCCCCCAAGGATCCTCCCTCAGCCCCACCCTCTTCAACATCTACATGGCTCCTCTCGCCAACATCCTCCGCCCCCACAACATCACCATCATCTCATACGCAGACGACACCCAGCTCATCATCTCCCTCACCAGGAACCCAGCCACCGCCAAGATTAACCTGCACACCGGACTCCTCGCCGTTGCCAAGTGGATGACAGCAAGCCACCTCAAATTAAACTCAAACAAAACCGAGATCATCATCTTCAGCCCCAACAAGACAGCATGGAACGACTCCTGGTGGCCCACCACCCTTGCACTACCCCCAGCACCCACCACCCACGCACGCAACCTTGGCATCGTTCTAGACTCATCTCTCTCCATGACCCAGCAAACCAATGCCATATCATCCTTCTGCTTCAACACCCTTCGCATGCTACTCAAGACTTTCAAAAGGATTCCTTTAGAAACAAGAAGAACAGTCACCCACGCCCTCATCAGCAGCAGACTGGACGACGGCAACGTCCTCTATGCAGGGACCACATCCAAGCTTCAAAGAAAACTCCACCGAATTCAGAACGCAGCTGAACGTCTCATCCTCAACCTCCCTCGCCACGAACACATATCCACCCACCTCAGATCCCTACACTGGCTGCCCATCAACAAAAGGATCATTTTCAAAGTCCTTCTCCACGCTCACAAAGCCCTCCACGACACTGGACAGGCCTACCTCAATGAACGAGTAAACTTGCACATACCAACTCAACAGCTCCGCTCTGCCGACCTCACCCTCGCTACAGTCCGCCGCATCCAACGCACCACCTCCGGCAGCAGATCCTTCTCCCACCTTGCCGCCAAGACCTGGAACTCCCTCCCCACCAACCTGCGCAAGACCCAGGACCTCGTAACCTTCAGAAAGAACCTTAAAACATGGCTTTTTGAGCAGTAAACGGCAACCCCTCCCAGCGCCTTGAGACCCTAACGGGTGAGTAGAGCACTTAAGAAATTATTTGATTTGAATGAGGTCTGTTTTGTAGGAATATTGTAGAGGGTGTGTTAAAATATGACCTTAGGTGTGTTACTGTATGATGGTGACTGTGTAGACGTATGATGGTGTTTGGGCCTATGATGTTTGTTGTGTTTACATAAAATGGTGCATGTGTTGAATGATGTTGATTGTGTAGCTCTATGACGGTCGGTGCCTTGGCATATGATTATGGTTGTGTTGATGTATAGTGATTGCAGTGTTGAAATATGATATTCCATGTGTGAATGATATTTGTTGTGTTGACCTATGATGGTGGATTTATTAATGTATGATGTTGGGTTGTAGACACATGATGGCCAGTGGGTTGGTGGATGTTAGTTCTGTGGATGCATGATGATGACTATGTTGGCATATAGTAGAGGATGTGATGGCCTCTGATGAGTTGTCTCAATGTATGATGTTGGTTGTGCTGGCATTTGCTAGTTGTGTGCTGGTTTATTATGTTTATGTGGCTGTATGGAAGTGATTGTTGTGTTCTTGTTTTATAGTGGGTGTTTAGACACACAAGGGTGGGTAAGCTAGTGCATAATTTGTTTTCTGTGAACATATGATGGCTGGTGTGTCATCATACAATATTAGGCTGTTGGTCTATGATGTTGATTGTTTAGACATATTATGGTGTTTTTTAATGGATGATGTTGATTATTGAGTTATGACGTTTGGCATGTTTCTGTACCATGATGTTTGAGTGAATGTATGATGATGGGTGTGTTTGTATAAGATGATGGAAGTGCTGGCATATGATGCCAGTTGTGTGAAGGTCTGATGGTTAATGTGATGGTGGGTGTGTTGGCCTAAGATGGTTGGTGTTAGAATGGAGACAGATCCTCTGCATGGCTGTCGAGGAATTGAGACCAATGCCATGCTCTATGTGTGGAGAGGCACACCACGTGCATTCTCCTTTGCATGACCATGACTACCGTCACTCTATCATCTGTAGAGGGCTGACAATGGTGTTGGCAAAATAACTTTAGGAAGAGCACAGGCTTTCTTACTTGTTGCCTCCTAGGGAGGGTGGTCAAACAGTATTTCCTGTGTTTTAAAATGTGTCTGCCAGCCCCTTGCAACTGAATTGTCCATTCAAGTATGACATGGATGTTGCATGTGTGCATTACTTGTGTGTGAAGGATGTGTGAGGACCAAGTATAGCACATGTCACCTTGTCCACCCTGGGTTCCATTTCATCTTAGGTACATTCCAGTGGTATCCAATATGGATGACTTGAGAGAGAGCCCAGACAGATGTGAATTGCAGGGTTTCCCCCAGAACTTTCGAGGGATGCTTTTTAGTAGGTCGAACTCAGGACGGCTGAGGAGAGGAGACAAGAGGACCTCGTTGATGCTAGGGAGTTTCTTCCTGCTCTTTCCTGGCCCATTCTTCTCTGAAACGGCTACTGACAGAGGTTTACAGATATTTAATTGCTGCCCTTGTTATGGGTTCCTCCAGAAAGACGATTCCCAGCTGCACCCCATCATAATGCATGCATTTCATTTCAAGGAATTTGGCTTAACCAGTCTGACTGGAATAAACAAGAAGGCACAACTACACAGAACTTGTAGTGTCCTCTGTAACTTTGGTATAAAGGTGGAACAGAAACATGCAAAAATGCCAAGATTTATTTTCCTGATTTCTGGGTATCTACACCTATGGTGACCAATGTAGTGTTGTGCAAGCATAAATGACAGAGCCCTTTTGGCTCCTGAAGAACTCCGTAGAGCTGTGACTTGGTGTTAAAACGTAGTGAAGTGAATGCAGGTTTAGAAAGTTCAGTTCATGGCCACACAGAAAATTAAAGACGAGTAGTACACAGCTACATGGGTGGCTTATTCATTGCCTGGTACATAGGCTGGGGATGATGCTACAACCAAGAATCACCTTAAGCACCAGGTTTGGGTAACTACTGTCAAATCCCCTTGCCATATTTGGGACTAGAAACTGGGGAATTCTGACTACCTTCCAGGAGAAGCTGCTATAGAGCCAAATATCTGGGACATTGGAGGTGCCCTGAATAAGGCCAGCAAAGGGGGTCTTTGGAGGTGATGAACAGTGGCCTGGTGAAGACCTGCTTCACTCACTGCTGTCTCAGAGAGGTCTGTATGAACTGGAAGCATCAGTAGTGTGTGCTGTTCTGTGAGGAGATTTCATGAAGAATCCAGATGTACCTACTTTCTTAGTGGGTTACCTACTAGTGGGATCTAGCTCCAACAAGCCCAAGGTACTTATCAACCCGCAACCACAGTCTGTGGTTACACAAAGGCTGAGCTATAGCTGGAAGGGAGACAAGCCTGTTCACTGTCAAGGACATCAGACATCTGACGCATGTTTGCAATTGGAGTAGGCTGCTAGCTTATCTGGTGGGTGGTTGTTGCTTGGGCCAAAGAAAGTAATCAAAAAGCTCAACTCAGCTGACAGTGACATCTAGCAGCCTTCTAGCTGCCGCTGATGCTACCTACACCATTTCCCAGAGCATACGACTAAGTGCCCAACAAGCACAGATTCAAAATTGCCTGGAATGAAGAGGATAAGTGAGTCCAACAAGGTGTCACAGGCCTGACCTGTGTGCCCCTCAGGGCAAGAGTGAATTTCTGCATTTTTTATAACATACCACATGCATTAGTTTCCAGTGCGAAGGAATCATGGGGATTCTAACCTTACTGTGCACAGCCTTCCGCCATAGGTAACAGGGGTGGGCCTAAGAGCTTGGCTTTTGGCTTGCCAAGGGTAGCCAACCCTGGCTGAGCCTGGCTTTTGACCAAGTGCAGTGGGTGTTGGTGGCTGTTATCCCATCACAGTTTTATGTGAACTGAATACTTTTTACATTTTTTAAAGATTCGTGAATCCTGTACTTAATTTGGAAATCCTGAGGCCTCGGACAGGCCATGGGATCCAGGGGGGATCCAGGATTTGCACATCTGGCACAAATTCCATGTTTTAAAAAAGATGTATTATGGTGCCAGGAATACCATTGGGGTTTCCCACAGAGGCTTGGGGGGTAAGGGTAGGTTCACACTGCCCCATTAGTTCCTTTGTCTCTTTAACATGGTATTCAGTGCACTACAGGGTAATAGCAGCCACAATGGAAATGTTTCTGTGACAACCAGCTAATCACAGCTCAGCAGATTCACTAATCCACTACTAGATCCGCACATCCACATCCACCATTAATGATGGTATAAAAAGTTCCCTTCAACAGTAGTGTATCTTTACTTGAAATAGATTTGTGAAGCCTCATCTGATTCATGAATCCATGGAGAATCCACATATTAACAGTCAAGATATCTTTACATTTTAGCTTCTCCATTCCCAGGTGGATACACTTTAAAAAAAAACTAATTTACTGAAAGGATTTATACCAAAAGAAGCAAAGGTACGTCCTTGAGCAACATTCTACTGATATGCCATTTTTGGTATTATTCAGTTCAGCAGCTTTTTTCTATATTGAGGAGTAAATAAGCCTATAGACCCTAAAATGGGAATTGCCACTGTGGGACCTCTCATCTTTAAGCTCCCACTTGATGGATCTGCTCAAAACTTGCCATGAAGAACCCAAAGTGAATAAACTTTTTAAGACACCATTAAAATGCTGCTTCAGTTGAAACTCTGACCTAACCATAACTACAGAGATTCCATCACCACGGGGTAGTTGTAGTTAGGACCACGTTTCCATTAAAAAAACGTTTTTGGTTTGCTTATAACTTTGGCACCATTTGATGAAACTTTCTAAAAAAAAGAGTCTTATCCACCTCAGATCCTTTCTGGAAAGTTTCAGGGTGATACATCAGGTGGAGGCCAAGAAAACAGAGGGTCCTAAAACCCATTTTCCCCATTAATGTTTCCTACCAGGGCAAAGTAGGTATTTCCTGCCCCCTAGGCCTAGTGGTGGGGGGTTCCGCCGCCCACAGCATTAAAAAGGAAAGATGTGGGTGCCCTTGGTGGGCACCGGGGCACCCAAAAAAACTTTTTATGAAAATGAAAACACAAAAAGGAATACTAAAACAGCAGCCAAAGTGGATCATTTATTATTCACTGCTCAGACAAGAAGCCCCCATAATGCCCTGCAGGGGCTATTTGTTTATACTTTTAAATCCTGGTGGGGCCCCTAGAAGGAACAGGGGCATCACCCAGCATTTTTTTAATGTTGTGAGTGGCTGCAGGAAGTGCAGCTGCCCCCAGGCTCATAAAAGAAAAAACACGATAAGTCTCTGGAGTTACTAAATCCATGGATTCAGCACTGAGACCACCCTCATCGCCTGCACAGACAACATCAGGAGCAGAATGGACAAGGGCGAGACTGTCGCCCTCATCCTCCTAGACCTCTCTGCAGCTTTCGACACTGTATGCCACAAAACCCTCCGCGCACGCCTTTTTGGCACTGGAATTCCCCACAAGGCCCTGTACTGACTTACCTCCTTCTTAGCCGAAAGAACCCAAAGAGTTCGCCTCCCTCCTTTCCGGTCTACAGCCACCAAGATCATCTTTGGGGTCCCCCAAGGATCCTCCCTCAGCCCCACCCTCTTCAACATCTACATGGCTCCTCTCGCCAACATCCTCCGCCCCCACAACATCACCATCATCTCATACGCAGACGACACCCAGCTCATCATCTCCCTCACCAGGAACCCAGCCACCGCCAAGATTAACCTGCACACCGGACTCCTCGCCGTTGCCAAGTGGATGACAGCAAGCCACCTCAAATTAAACTCAAACAAAACCGAGATCATCATCTTCAGCCCCAACAAGACAGCATGGAACGACTCCTGGTGGCCCACCACCCTTGCACTACCCCCAGCACCCACCACCCACGCACGCAACCTTGGCATCGTTCTAGACTCATCTCTCTCCATGACCCAGCAAACCAATGCCATATCATCCTTCTGCTTCAACACCCTTCGCATGCTACTCAAGACTTTCAAAAGGATTCCTTTAGAAACAAGAAGAACAGTCACCCACGCCCTCATCAGCAGCAGACTGGACGACGGCAACGTCCTCTATGCAGGGACCACATCCAAGCTTCAAAGAAAACTCCACCGAATTCAGAACGCAGCTGAACGTCTCATCCTCAACCTCCCTCGCCACGAACACATATCCACCCACCTCAGATCCCTACACTGGCTGCCCATCAACAAAAGGATCATTTTCAAAGTCCTTCTCCACGCTCACAAAGCCCTCCACGACACTGGACAGGCCTACCTCAATGAACGAGTAAACTTGCACATACCAACTCAACAGCTCCGCTCTGCCGACCTCACCCTCGCTACAGTCCGCCGCATCCAACGCACCACCTCCGGCAGCAGATCCTTCTCCCACCTTGCCGCCAAGACCTGGAACTCCCTCCCCACCAACCTGCGCAAGACCCAGGACCTCGTAACCTTCAGAAAGAACCTTAAAACATGGCTTTTTGAGCAGTAAACGGCAACCCCTCCCAGCGCCTTGAGACCCTAACGGGTGAGTAGAGCACTTAAGAAATTATTTGATTTGAATGAGGTCTGTTTTGTAGGAATATTGTAGAGGGTGTGTTAAAATATGACCTTAGGTGTGTTACTGTATGATGGTGACTGTGTAGACGTATGATGGTGTTTGGGCCTATGATGTTTGTTGTGTTTACATAAAATGGTGCATGTGTTGAATGATGTTGATTGTGTAGCTCTATGACGGTCGGTGCCTTGGCATATGATTATGGTTGTGTTGATGTATAGTGATTGCAGTGTTGAAATATGATATTCCATGTGTGAATGATATTTGTTGTGTTGACCTATGATGGTGGATTTATTAATGTATGATGTTGGGTTGTAGACACATGATGGCCAGTGGGTTGGTGGATGTTAGTTCTGTGGATGCATGATGATGACTATGTTGGCATATAGTAGAGGATGTGATGGCCTCTGATGAGTTGTCTCAATGTATGATGTTGGTTGTGCTGGCATTTGCTAGTTGTGTGCTGGTTTATTATGTTTATGTGGCTGTATGGAAGTGATTGTTGTGTTCTTGTTTTATAGTGGGTGTTTAGACACACAAGGGTGGGTAAGCTAGTGCATAATTTGTTTTCTGTGAACATATGATGGCTGGTGTGTCATCATACAATATTAGGCTGTTGGTCTATGATGTTGATTGTTTAGACATATTATGGTGTTTTTTAATGGATGATGTTGATTATTGAGTTATGACGTTTGGCATGTTTCTGTACCATGATGTTTGAGTGAATGTATGATGATGGGTGTGTTTGTATAAGATGATGGAAGTGCTGGCATATGATGCCAGTTGTGTGAAGGTCTGATGGTTAATGTGATGGTGGGTGTGTTGGCCTAAGATGGTTGGTGTTAGAATGGAGACAGATCCTCTGCATGGCTGTCGAGGAATTGAGACCAATGCCATGCTCTATGTGTGGAGAGGCACACCACGTGCATTCTCCTTTGCATGACCATGACTACCGTCACTCTATCATCTGTAGAGGGCTGACAATGGTGTTGGCAAAATAACTTTAGGAAGAGCACAGGCTTTCTTACTTGTTGCCTCCTAGGGAGGGTGGTCAAACAGTATTTCCTGTGTTTTAAAATGTGTCTGCCAGCCCCTTGCAACTGAATTGTCCATTCAAGTATGACATGGATGTTGCATGTGTGCATTACTTGTGTGTGAAGGATGTGTGAGGACCAAGTATAGCACATGTCACCTTGTCCACCCTGGGTTCCATTTCATCTTAGGTACATTCCAGTGGTATCCAATATGGATGACTTGAGAGAGAGCCCAGACAGATGTGAATTGCAGGGTTTCCCCCAGAACTTTCGAGGGATGCTTTTTAGTAGGTCGAACTCAGGACGGCTGAGGAGAGGAGACAAGAGGACCTCGTTGATGCTAGGGAGTTTCTTCCTGCTCTTTCCTGGCCCATTCTTCTCTGAAACGGCTACTGACAGAGGTTTACAGATATTTAATTGCTGCCCTTGTTATGGGTTCCTCCAGAAAGACGATTCCCAGCTGCACCCCATCATAATGCATGCATTTCATTTCAAGGAATTTGGCTTAACCAGTCTGACTGGAATAAACAAGAAGGCACAACTACACAGAACTTGTAGTGTCCTCTGTAACTTTGGTATAAAGGTGGAACAGAAACATGCAAAAATGCCAAGATTTATTTTCCTGATTTCTGGGTATCTACACCTATGGTGACCAATGTAGTGTTGTGCAAGCATAAATGACAGAGCCCTTTTGGCTCCTGAAGAACTCCGTAGAGCTGTGACTTGGTGTTAAAACGTAGTGAAGTGAATGCAGGTTTAGAAAGTTCAGTTCATGGCCACACAGAAAATTAAAGACGAGTAGTACACAGCTACATGGGTGGCTTATTCATTGCCTGGTACATAGGCTGGGGATGATGCTACAACCAAGAATCACCTTAAGCACCAGGTTTGGGTAACTACTGTCAAATCCCCTTGCCATATTTGGGACTAGAAACTGGGGAATTCTGACTACCTTCCAGGAGAAGCTGCTATAGAGCCAAATATCTGGGACATTGGAGGTGCCCTGAATAAGGCCAGCAAAGGGGGTCTTTGGAGGTGATGAACAGTGGCCTGGTGAAGACCTGCTTCACTCACTGCTGTCTCAGAGAGGTCTGTATGAACTGGAAGCATCAGTAGTGTGTGCTGTTCTGTGAGGAGATTTCATGAAGAATCCAGATGTACCTACTTTCTTAGTGGGTTACCTACTAGTGGGATCTAGCTCCAACAAGCCCAAGGTACTTATCAACCCGCAACCACAGTCTGTGGTTACACAAAGGCTGAGCTATAGCTGGAAGGGAGACAAGCCTGTTCACTGTCAAGGACATCAGACATCTGACGCATGTTTGCAATTGGAGTAGGCTGCTAGCTTATCTGGTGGGTGGTTGTTGCTTGGGCCAAAGAAAGTAATCAAAAAGCTCAACTCAGCTGACAGTGACATCTAGCAGCCTTCTAGCTGCCGCTGATGCTACCTACACCATTTCCCAGAGCATACGACTAAGTGCCCAACAAGCACAGATTCAAAATTGCCTGGAATGAAGAGGATAAGTGAGTCCAACAAGGTGTCACAGGCCTGACCTGTGTGCCCCTCAGGGCAAGAGTGAATTTCTGCATTTTTTATAACATACCACATGCATTAGTTTCCAGTGCGAAGGAATCATGGGGATTCTAACCTTACTGTGCACAGCCTTCCGCCATAGGTAACAGGGGTGGGCCTAAGAGCTTGGCTTTTGGCTTGCCAAGGGTAGCCAACCCTGGCTGAGCCTGGCTTTTGACCAAGTGCAGTGGGTGTTGGTGGCTGTTATCCCATCACAGTTTTATGTGAACTGAATACTTTTTACATTTTTTAAAGATTCGTGAATCCTGTACTTAATTTGGAAATCCTGAGGCCTCGGACAGGCCATGGGATCCAGGGGGGATCCAGGATTTGCACATCTGGCACAAATTCCATGTTTTAAAAAAGATGTATTATGGTGCCAGGAATACCATTGGGGTTTCCCACAGAGGCTTGGGGGGTAAGGGTAGGTTCACACTGCCCCATTAGTTCCTTTGTCTCTTTAACATGGTATTCAGTGCACTACAGGGTAATAGCAGCCACAATGGAAATGTTTCTGTGACAACCAGCTAATCACAGCACAGCAGATTCACTAATCCACTACTAGATCCGCACATCCACATCCACCATTAATGATGGTATAAAAAGTTCCCTTCAACAGTAGTGTATCTTTACTTGAAATAGATTTGTGAAGCCTCATCTGATTCATGAATCCATGGAGAATCCACATATTAACAGTCAAGATATCTTTACATTTTAGCTTCTCCATTCCCAGGTGGATACACTTTAAAAAAAAACTAATTTACTGAAAGGATTTATACCAAAAGAAGCAAAGGTACGTCCTTGAGCAACATTCTACTGATATGCCATTTTTGGTATTATTCAGTTCAGCAGCTTTTTTCTATATTGAGGAGTAAATAAGCCTATAGACCCTAAAATGGGAATTGCCACTGTGGGACCTCTCATCTTTAAGCTCCCACTTGATGGATCTGCTCAAAACTTGCCATGAAGAACCCAAAGTGAATAAACTTTTTAAGACACCATTAAAATGCTGCTTCAGTTGAAACTCTGACCTAACCATAACTACAGAGATTCCATCACCACGGGGTAGTTGTAGTTAGGACCACGTTTCCATTAAAAAAACGTTTTTGGTTTGCTTATAACTTTGGCACCATTTGATGAAACTTTCTAAAAAAAAGAGTCTTATCCACCTCAGATCCTTTCTGGAAAGTTTCAGGGTGATACATCAGGTGGAGGCCAAGAAAACAGAGGGTCCTAAAACCCATTTTCCCCATTAATGTTTCCTACCAGGGCAAAGTAGGTATTTCCTGCCCCCTAGGCCTAGTGGTGGGGGGTTCCGCCGCCCACAGCATTAAAAAGGAAAGATGTGGGTGCCCTTGGTGGGCACCGGGGCACCCAAAAAAACTTTTTATGAAAATGAAAACACAAAAAGGAATACTAAAACAGCAGCCAAAGTGGATCATTTATTATTCACTGCTCAGACAAGAAGCCCCCATAATGCCCTGCAGGGGCTATTTGTTTATACTTTTAAATCCTGGTGGGGCCCCTAGAAGGAACAGGGGCATCACCCAGCATTTTTTTAATGTTGTGAGTGGCTGCAGGAAGTGCAGCTGCCCCCAGGCTCATAAAAGAAAAAACACGATAAGTCTCTGGAGTTACTAAATCCATGGATTCAGGAAAGCATGCCATAATGATTTACAACACTCCGAGCTAGGGGTGTATTATTTTCAGCTACAGCACAGGGCCCCCTTGTGGTGAATTCCAAAGCTGCACTTTGTGGCCTAACAATGGTAATATAAAGACTCAAAGACAGGTTGATTTTCTTTTTTTTAAATAACACTTTATTAAAACAAAGTATGACAATCACTCGTTAAACATTGCAATGGGTCCATTTATATAATATAAATTTGATTATAATTATTGGTGACTTTTTGACAAAGATAATAGGTCAGCTCTATATATCTTACTATGCTGACCCATTCATAAGGCCAGTAGCCTCACTTTTTATATTTTCGTGTTCTAGCCCATTGACAAAGTCTTCTGGTCTGCCTTCCTTAAAATGACACCCTTTATATTGTAAAATCACATAGTCAGCCATGTGCCCCGGCGCCCAACCTTATGCCGGGCCATGCCCTGCAGGGGGGTTGGATATCAGCTGACTACATCATGTTGTATATACATTACCTCAAGGAAAATGTTCTTAATGTTCCAGAGAATATTGAGGAATTTAGTGTGTGCTCTGACATACTAATTAAGTGGCAGAAGTTGGCGTTCTGCTCACTTGCTCACTGCATTACTATGCAGAGGACTTTTCTGTCCTACCAGACAACCCTCCCAGACCAGAACATCCTAAACGAACTCCTGACCTGAAGGGATTGGGTGGGCAATTCGGTAAAACCGGCAGGAAAGTCCATCACCATTGCTGTGGCTCAATCCGGATCTGTGCTCCACCACAAAGTCTAACCCTTGAAAAGAACTAACCATCTCAACACCTTGGGATTTACTCCCTTCATGACCATCTATGATTTTGGTGGCTCATATTCTGTTTTCACCACAAACCTGGTGCCAAACAAATAAAGTTGGACATTGCGCAAAGTCCAACAAAGTGCTCCTTCTCAATATAGTTGCCCAGTCGTGTTGTCTGGGCAGTAACCACCTGCTAAGAAAGGCTACTGTGCGATCTCTACATTTGTCATTCAATTGAGCTAACACTTCTCCAACTTGTTTGTCAGAGTCATCCATCTGTACAATGAAAGGCTGACTGTTGTCAGGTGCTTTCAGTACAGGTGCAGTTCATAGTGCCTTCTTCAGTTCCTCGAGTGCTTTCGGAAACTCCAAAGTCCATATCACTTTCCTGCACTGCTTCTTAGAAGCCAAAGCAGTCAATGAAGCAACTAATCTTCCATAGTTCACCACAAAGTTCCTGTAATACCCGGTGAGTCCCAAAAAGACCCTCACTTCAGTCTGGGTAGTAGGCATTTTCCACACAGACTGAGCCTTGACATCCAGCAGGTGAATCATCATGCTCAAAGTAGGCAACAGAGGACTGCCCCACCTTACCCTTATTATCTTGATGGTCAGTTTTGCTCTCTGTAGCCTAGCCAACACCTGTCCTGGGTTTCTCAGGTGATCCTGCCATGAATTGCTGAACACCGCAGTGTCATGAATATAAGCCACACAGAACACACCTAGCCCTATGAGAACATGATTTTCCTGGTGCTGAAAAGTGGCAGGAGCATTCTTCAACCCAAAAGGCATCACCTTGATCTGATACAGCCCCTTAGGCTTAGAAAATGCAGTCTTCTCCTTGGCATGTGGTGCCAAAGCAATCTGCAAATATCCACTGTCAGATCCAAGGCGCTCAAGTACTTTGCAATACCTAACCGATCCACAAGCTCATCTGCTCTTGTGCTCTTGAAAATGAATGGGCATCAGCTTATGCAACCTCATTGAGGGCTTGGTAGTCCACAAAGAAGTCAGTATACCCTTGCTTTGGTACTAGAACCATAGGACTAGACAAATGACTAGGAAATCACTCAATGACCCCCCAGGTCTAACATTTTGGCAACATCCACCTTCATTGAACCTGTCCTTCACTGACAGACTGTCACTTTTATCTATGTTATGCACACAGACAGGTGTCAACCCTGAAGTCAGTGAGGATAGGTTGGCAAACAGTCCCAACACCTCTTTACATTACTTCTGCTGCTCAGAAGCTAACTCATGGGTTAACTGACCCCCTTCCACAGAGCCATCCTTCATGCCAGTATGCAGCAAGTGAGGAAGAGGCTCATTTTCTTCCTCTACTTCCTCTTCTATAGCCAGGGCATTCAATGTGTAATCTCTTCACAGGTTAGGCTTCAGCCTGTTTACATGGAACACCCTCCTGGGTTCCCTTCTGGCATCTGGGTCTACCAAGTATTTAACATAAGACATCTTCTGAAGTACCTAGTATGGCCCACACCATTAGTCCTCCAAATAGGCTTTATCACCAACACCACCACCTCTTAACCCTCCTGATACCCAATCAGCATACCTTCCTGACTGTACCATTACTTCATCAGCGCTTGGCTGTCCTAAAGGTTTCCTTTGAATGACCCATGTATTGTACCATCAACTTCCTGAGACCAATCACATAGTCCCTCTCATCCTGCTGTGGAGACTCTGCTGTTCCTTCCTACCCTTTTGTGACTAAGGTGAGTGGACCCACAACGGTTATCCATATGTAAGCTCAAAGGTACTGAACCTTACTACCTTCTGAGAAATCCTTTGGTAGGCAAATAAGAGACATGGCAGGAAAAGATCCCCTTTCCTCCTAAAATTCTCTGGTAGAGTTCCCATCATGCTCTCCACTGTCATGTTGAACCGCTCCACCAAACCATTGGTTTGTGAGTAGTACGCTATGGAGAAGTGGTATGTGACACCAGCTTGCTCACATATCTCTGTCATGTAGGACATGAAATTGGTTCTCCAGACAGAAATCACTGTCCTTAAAAATTTAGCCATAGAATAGATTCCCAGGAGAGCTCTTGCTACCAATCGTACAGTTCTACAGAACTTCTCTGTGTCTCTGCACATCCCTGGCCAATAGAACAGAGGGTCCAAACTATGCTGCGTTTTTCTAATTCTTGAGTGCCCTGCTAAGTGCTATTCATGGGCCAGTGACTGCAGGAAGTTCCTGTGCACTAATAGAACCACTAGTCTCTTGCTAGCTCCTGGTTCAATATATACTGGCTTGCTATATAATAGGCCATCCTCCCAGCCAACAGTGTTTCCTTACAACTCCTTTGCTGACCTGTTCCTGGGCCACAAGCGTAGGGCACTGCACTCCTCTTTTGCCTTGCAGAAATCTTCCTGGGGAGGCCTTTCACCAGTTAGGACACTCTTCAGGCTTAAGGTACTTTCTCTCAACAATAACGTGGAAGGTACCAATGTCCCTCAGTTTCCTCCCATTGATGCTAACTTCCTGCCCAAACTCCACTGTGTTAGAATGAATATGCTTCAGAGCATCTGGATCCCTCTCTCAAATGTCCATGGCTACAAAGTTAAGCACAACTCGACCCACTCAGATCCTTTCACCCACGTGTAACATACTTGCCATCACTGATGTTGCTGGGTCAGGATCTTTCACCTGACTATCTTGAAGTGTCCCACATTGTGGCACTTGAATCAAGTCACCACCTTGGACATGGGGGAACTTCCCTGTCTTCACTCCTCATGATGCTCATTACCGGACACACCATTACCATTACCATGTTTCTTGGGCCCTCCTCAAGTCCCATGAGAATTACCCTGGCCCTTACCCTCCAGTTTAGAGCCAGTACATGGAGAGTTTTTCTCCCCCTTTGGCTTAGCACCATGCTACTCTAGCCCTTTGTGAACCCTGTTAGCTAACCTCTTAACAGCCAACACTGCAAGTTTCTCTGGGTCCCTCCTTGTAAAGTCAGACAGGTATTGCCTAAGTGAGGTAGAACAGTCCTCCTTGAGTTGCTTTGTCACCATCAACAAATCAAGGGACTGAAAACGTTGGCCTTTATCCCTGTTACCCACTAAGTTGTATCACACAGTATACCATGAATCCAAGTTTCAAACAGAAACCATCTGCTTTTTTGCAGTCCCAGAATCTCTGAAGGTACTAGACTGGCTTCAGCCCAAACCGCCTAATCAGAGCTTCCGTCTGGTCTGCCACAGACATTCTCCCAATAATGGCTGTCCCTTCCAATGGCTTGCGCCCCATTAAGACAGCTGTCCTAGACACCTAATTAAGGCCTGCACCTTAAAAATGACCTCAAAGCTTACAAACCATTCCAAAATGTCCCGACCATCCACATACACATGCACAAGATCTTTTGGAACCCTGGAAACAACAGGTCTGAACTGAATGTAGAGGCACTTATCCCAGATGGAGTTGTCATTGCTGCCATCCTAACTTTCTCTCTCTCTAGGGCTATATTTTCCCTTTCCAGCTCTCTTTCCTTCTCCTTCTGTTTCTTCTCCCAATCTCTTTGTTTCTCCTCCCTTTCTCTGTTTCTCCTCGCTCTTTCACAATTTTTCTTCCCGCGCACATTCCTCCTGCCTCTCCCACCTACTCTCCTCTTGTTCCTGTTGAGTTAGTCTTAGCTTATACCTCTTAAACTCTCTGGCCTTCTCATCTTCATAAGCCTTTTCTTTCTGAAGCACCAACTGCCAGTTTAGGGTCTTTGCTAAACTCGACCCACCCCAAGGATTTACTCCTAGAACCGGTGAAGATAGTACCCTAGAAATCAGAGGTGGTGTGCACACCTGAGGTATTCTAGAAATTAAAGGCGATGACTTTCTTGGAGAAACTCTGGAAAAGGCATCAGAGGACACTCTCTGCGTGTGTCTGGGATACATCAGCCTAAGGGAATCCTAGAGTCTGAATCCACAGTGCTCTCTGCCTAGGTTCCGACCATAGTTCCCTCCACAAAGTCAACTACAGCTTTATCAATTTCAGCGAGAAGCTCAAACTGGTCCCTAATAAAATTAACAAAGTATTTTATTGTATGTCCCTAATCCTGGGAATCTTCCACCCTCTACCCCTACATAAATCCGTCATCTGGTCTATGGACTTGGTGCTGAGGTCAATTCCCAACCCTGTGTTTTTCAATGACTATGCATGATGCCTTTGTGCATAGAAACAAATTGGCTTATTACCCACAATCGTTAGACCCCTTTCAGAAGGCCAAGGGGCAAGCAGGGGTTACAGGGCCCAACCTTGGGGTTTGAGGCATTTTGCGCCTGATGCCCAATATGCTATGGATTCTGAGAAACTTGGCCAAGTACCCGTCCTGCACTTGAGTCTCAGTACTAAGGTGGTTGAACAGTCCAAGGCTGCCTCAAGGGAGGTGGATATAGGGAAGCAAACACACGCTCACAACTCAAAATGCAAGCAGCAGCAGCAATAAATCATTGTTCAGCTAAATACTCACTTTTATGAAAAATAGAAGCATTTTATTTCTATCGCTACCAACACAAGAAATACAATGCTCACAAACAACTACAAAATCCCCTTGAAGTCAGGCCTCTGCTGTTTCTTTAGGCTCTTCCTAGAATCCAACTTCCTTCTCGCTCCTAGCGATAGTGCTTATTTCCTATTCACTATAGGCAACATCCAGGGCAAGCCCCATTGGTATTCCGATTCACAAGAATACACTCTGACTCTGTTTAAAGTCAACAGCTTTCCAGTACAGCAGCGCAAAGTAGCAAGCGAGTTCACCTGAGGCTAACTGGCCCGAAGTCAGTCTTACCTGCACCTGCAGGTTTAGAGCATCCTTAGTTCCTGAGTGTGCCTCACCCACTGGTATGTCGAGTGGTAGCAACTAAATCAAGTGAGTTTGCCACATACAGCCCAGAAGGGCTGCACTCAGTGGGCACAATTTTCTTTAGGACCAATCACACCAACAAAGCAACCAGAGGTTCTCTGCAGCTCCTTCATGCAGGATAAGCGGCCAAGCTCTCCCCCAGTGTGAGGGGATGATGCAACAATCCCTCGTCTTGTTGATTGTGTCAACGTTTTTTCTGATGTGCAATTTCATGTGAAAATTATGGCCCTCATTACAACATTGGTGGTAAGTGCCGCTTAGCGCCATGCTCACTGCCACTAACTTACCGCAGCGGTATGCTGCTACCCGTATTATGACCCACACATAGAAATCCGCCACTATACAGACACACACACAAGTCCGCCAGCCCAAAGGTCAGTGATAAAATGGCGGCACCAAAAGCACACCGTTACGCCAACAGAAATACGCCCACAGCATCATGACCCACGAATCACTGCGGCAGTCATTCAACCGTGATAAAACCATTGGCAGTACACACCGCCGCACTCAAAATACACACACACTAACAAAACAACACCACATTGGACAATTCAAAATATACAAATATGCACACCTGACACACATACACACACCACACCCACATACTCACAACACTATAAAACACACACCCACGCTAATCACAACCCTTTACGACCCAAAGACTTTGGCAAGTGAGAGAGAGACAAGCCAGGAGCACCCACTGAATCTAAGCCACAAAGCACCATCACCCATACACCATCCACGCACCTCACAGCACACACCCCAACACATCACCCCATACCCCCTCACACATACTACTCACACTACACCCATGGTACCACAGAGACACCCCAGGTTCTCAGAGGAGGAGCTAAGGGTCATGGTGGAGGAAATCATCCAGGTAGAGCCACAGCTATTCGGATCACAGGTGCAGCAGATGTCCATTGCAAGGAAGATGGAGCTATGGCGGAGAATTGTGGACAGAGTCAACGCCGTGGGACAGCACCCAAGAACAAGGGATGACATCATGAAGAGGTGGAACGACCTACGGGGAAGGTGCGTTCCGTGGTAGCAAGACACCAGGTAGCTGTACAGAGGACTGGCGGTGGACCCCCACCTCCTCCCCCACAACTAACAACATGGGAGGAGCAAGTCTTGGTGATCATGCATCCTGAGGGTCTCGCAGGAGTAGCCGGAGGACTGGACTCTAGTAAGTCAAATCTTTACTACTATATCCCCCACACTACCTACATGCCATCACAAACAACAACCCCTACCCTCACCCCCATCACCCCACTACCTCACACATACCCCACCATCTCAATACCAAGCCCTGCATGCAACAACAATGCATGGACCCCCATCACAGACCTGCATGGACTCCAATCACCACAGCATGCACACTAGTGACAATCACTTAGCCAAACCAATCACAACTCACACAAGCCAAAGCTGCCTTGCTAATAACAACCATAGAGGAAACATATCCATGCACAAGATGGCACACGCAGATACAATAACACTGCATTTACATCCCCACAGGACCCCCACTCAACGTCACTGGAGAGGAGTGCCGGCCACATCCATTCCTCCCCAGAAGAGGCCCACAGTGATGACAGCAGCTCTGCATGCCTGGATCATCAGGGACCTCTGGACAGTCGGTAACCCAGGCACAGTCCCAACCCACCACAGAGCCTCCCCCTCAGGAAACACCACCATAGCGGGCCCATCCCTCTGTCCCCAGGACACGTCAATCTGCAGTGTGTCCACCACTACAGGGACCCCAGGCAACCCCACAAGCACAGGACGATCAGGGACCTGGGGTCAGTGGCAGTGGGCACAAGCTTCAGGGGACAGAGGCACAGGACAATAGGGAAGCTGGTAGGATTACTGTGCAACAGGGGGAGGACTGGCCCAGGGAAACCACCCTCCACAAGGCATTCACCAACATCCTGGGAGCATACCACCATTCCCAGGAGACCATGGGCCAGATACTGGCCAAGTTGCAGGAGACCCAGGGGCTGCAGGAGGGACAGTACCTGGGGATCAGGGAGGACCTGAGGGATATCCACAACACCCTGGTCACCATTGCAGGGGTGCTGGCAGACATGGCCAACACAATGAGGGCGGCAGTGGCACACCAATGGGCCCCTGACACTAGCCACACCGAAGAACAGCCCTCCACCTCTGCCGACGCTAGTGGAGAGGAGGTCCTGCCACAGGAACAACAGGCCACCAGCACCCCCACCCCCTGCAGAAGGAGAACCATCATGCAAACGATCCCTGTGATACAGGCAAAAGCCAGAGAACATTGCCAAGACCCCCGCCAGGAAATGAGACTATCCTGATTGTCATCCTTATGTCCCACTCTGTCACCCTGTCCACCTTGAACTTCCATTGCTCCCCTTCCTATGCCCCCTTGGACAATGCACCTGAGATACAAGTAGACTGGACTCTACCCTGGACTTTACTGCATCAGCAACCCAGCCCATTGCAATACCCCCTCCATTTATTAGCACCCTTGGAACAAAATCAAATATGGAGTCTCACAATTCTTTGACAAATGTATTAGTTTCACAAACTGTAAACACTGCAATTCAAATGCACTGTAATATTTACATAGGTATGACCTGCAGTGGGCAGCAGTAAACACACAAGGAGCCAGAGTGGGGCACAGAGATCTGAAAATAGAGATGCCAAAGCGTACAGTAAGTGGCCATAGAAATAAGGAATTCAGGCTGCCATGTTCAATGTCAAACACAAAACTGCAATGGAAGGTGAAGTTACAGTGTCTTACCTGTGTGTCACTGGAAGTACTGTTGAATTAGTGTAGTTCTGTTGTCCACATCTTCTTCCTCTGCCTCCTCTTCGTCAATGTCCACAGGCTCCACCGCTGCCACACGACCATCCCCAGGCTCATACTCCTGCAGAAAAGGCACCTGGCGTCTCAAGGCCAGGTTGTGCAACATGCAACATGCAACGATGATCTGGCACACCTTCTTGAGTGAGTAGTACAGGGATCCACCTGTCAGATGGAGGTACCGGAATCTGGCCTTCTGGAGGCCAAAGGTTCGCTCAATGATCCTCCTTGTTCGCCCAAGTGCCTCATTGTAATGTTCCTCTGACCTTGTCCTGGCATTCCTCACTGGGGTCAGTAGCCATGAGAGGTTGGGGTAACCAGAGTCACCTGCAAATATCAAGGGATACCTGTTAGCCACACACTCAACCTTAGGGCCAAACTGACACCCATATACCTACATCAACTGGGTGAGGACCATGGGCTCACCTATTAGCCACACCTAGTGCCTCTGGAGTTGAGCCATCACATATGGGATGCTGCTATTCCTCAGGATATAGGCATCATGCACAGACCCAGGATACTTGGCATTGACATGGGAGATGTACTGCTCCTCCAAACACACCACCTGCACATTCAGAGAGTGAAAGCTTTTTCTATTTCTGAACACTTGTTCATTTCTCCGGGGGGGGAGGGACAAATGCAATATGTGTACCATCAGTGGCACCAATGATGTTGGGAATATGTCCCAGTGCATAGAAGTCAGCCTTCACTTTGGCCAAATCCTCCACCTGGGGGAATACGATATAGCTGCACATCTGTTTCAGCAGGGCAGAGAACACTCTGGTCAGCACGTTTGAGAACATAGGCTGTGACATCCCTGATGCCATGGCCACTGTCGCTTGGAAGGAACCACTTGCCAGAAAATGGAGCACTGACAGGACCTGCACTAGAGGGGGGATACCTGTGGGGTGGCAGATAGCTGAGATCTGGCCTGGCTCTAATTGGGCACAGAGTTCTTGGATTGAAGCCCTATCAAGAATGTAGGTCAGGATAATGTGCCTGTCCTACATTGTCGCCAGGTCCACCAGGGGTCTGTACACGGGGATATCTCCATCTCTGATTCATCCTCAGTGGTTGAACTCTAGGGTGAAAAACGGTGAGCAGAAGGTCATATTCACACATATTCCAAAATTAATAGGCAATTTTTGGAAATGAGGTTATTCTGCTGGCGTTGTGCGCCGTTGCGGTCGGTGGTCGATGACCGCCGCACAACACCGCATTGGTTATCATTGGGCCCTGTGGGTTCCAGGAGCCAATTTGCGCTGTATGTCAGCGGTGACGGTACGCACCGATGCGGACGTGACCACCATTTTCTATCTGTACACTCACTTGCTACCTGACCTTCAACAGGAGAGGACCTACACTGCAAGTGCTGCTGTGACCTGTGTCTGGAAGCGACAATGGCTTGAGTGTCTGGGGAAAGGGCCCCTGCCTTCACTTCAGAGGAGTTGGAGAGACTGGTGGATGGGGTCCTACCCCAGTACACTTTACTCTATGGTCCTCCAGACAAACAGGTGAGTACACTGTGAGCATGATGCGTGGGTCATGAATGTGTGGATTGCTGTGTGTGTAAGCCTCGTGTAGGAGGGGGTCTGAGGGGTCCTGGGCAGAGTGCTGCATGTATGGTGGGTGTTGGACTTTTGCTTATGCAGGGTCATCCCCAGACTTTTTGCCTCCTGCCTCCTATTTTTTTTCTGACCTGTTGCTGTTGGCTTTTCAACTCTGAGCACTTTACCACTGCTAACCAGTGCTAAAGTGCATATGCTCTCCGTGTAAATTGTATGTAATTGGTTTATCCATGATTGGCATATTTGATTTACTAGTAAGTCCCTAGTAAGGTGCACTAGAGGAGCCAGGGCCTGTAAATCAAATGCTACTAGTGGGCCTGCAGCACTGGTTGTGCCACCCACATAAGTAGCTCTGTAATCATGTCTCAGACCTGCCACTGCAGTGTCTGTGTGTGTATTTTTACACTGTAAAGTAGACTTGGCAAGTGTACCCACTTGCCAGGCCTAAACCTTCCCTTTTCTTACATGTAAGGCACCCCTAAGGTAGGCCCTAGGTAGCCCCAAGGGCAGGGTGCAGTGTATGGATAAGGTAGGACATATAGGGGGTCATTCTGACCCTGGCGGTCATGGACCGCCAGGGCCAACGACCGCGGAAGCACCGCCAAAAGGCTGGCGGTGCTTCCTGGCCAATTCTGACCGCGGCGGTAAAGCCGCGGTCAGAAAAGGGAAACCGGCGGTTTCCCGCCGGTTTTCCCCTGGCCATAGGAATCCTCCATGGCGGCGCTGCAAGCAGCGCCGCCGTGGGGATTCCGACCCCCTTCCCGCCATCCTGTCCCTGGCGGTTCTTACCGCCAGGAACAGGATGGCGGGAACGGGTGTCATGGGGCCCCTGGGGGCCCCTGCACTGCCCATGCCACTGGCATGGGCAGTGCAGGGGCCCCCTAACAGGGCCCCATAATGATTTTCAGTGTCTGCTTAGCACACACTGAAAATCGCGACGGGTGCCACTGCACCCGTCGCACCCCAGCAACTCCGCCGGCTCCATTCGGAGCCGGCTTCATCGTTGCTGGGTCTTTCCCGCTGGGCGGGCGGGCGGCCTTTTGGCGGTCGCCCGCCCAGCGGGAAAGTCAGAATTACCGCTGCGGTCATTTGACCGCGGTGCGGTCTTCTGGCGGGGGAACTTTGGCGGGCGGCCTCTGCCGCCCGCCGAAGTTGGAATGACCCCCATAGTAATGTGGTTTATATGCCCTGACAGTGAAATACTGCCAACTTCGTTTTTCACTGTTGCAAGGCCTGTCTCTCTCATAGGATAATATTAGGGCTACCTTTAAATATGATTTAAGTGTAGATTCCCCTAGAGAGTAGATGGACATGTGGAGTTTGGGGTCCCTGAACTCACAATTTAAAAATACATCCTTTAGTAAAGTTGATTTAAAGATTGTGCGTTTGAAAATGCCACTTTTAGAAAGTGAGCATTTTCTTGCTTAAACCATTCTGTGACTCTGCCTTGTTTGTGGATTCCCTGTCTGGGTCAGTTTGACAGTTGGGTTGTTTTTCACCTCGCACTAGACAGTGACACAAAGGGGGCTGGGGTGTAACCTGCATTTCCTTATTAGCCATCTCTGCAAGGAGGGAGGGGTGGAGTGGTCACTCTCATCTGAAAGGACTGTGCCTGCCTCTGACAATGCCGGCTCCAACCCCCTGGTGTGTGTCTGAGGCCTTGCCTGGGCAAGGCAGGATTTCACAAGTAGGTGTGAGTCCCCTTTGAAGAAAGGTGACTTCAAAGACTAAAATGGGTATAAGAAGGGCACCCAAATCTACAGACTTTAGAAATAAACACTTCTGGAACCAAGAGGAACCTCTGCCTGGAGAAGAGCTGATAGCTGAGGAAGAAGTGCTGCCCTGCCTGTGACTGTGCTTTGTGGAGCTTTCCTGCAGTGCTGCTTCTGCCAGAGTAAGAGGGCAAAGACTGGACTTTGTGTGCCTTCCATCTTGTGAAGAAATCTCCAAGGGCTTGATTTAGAACTTGCCTCCTGTTGTTTGAAGTCTCAGGGACAGCAAAGACTTCTCTCTGCCAGCACCTGGAGTCTCTGGAGAGACTCCCGCCCGACAAGTGGTGCCCTATCCAGTCCCTGGGCCCTTGAAAGGAAAGCTGGTGGAAATCCAAGGAAATCGACTTCGGACGACTCCGGACCGACGCCGCTGCTGAATCCGGTAACGCCGCCTGCACCCGACTCCGTGACCTTCGCTGGAACACGACGCTCTTCGCAGGCCCGACGCCGCAGCAGCCCCGCTGAAGTACGCGACTCCGTGGAAGTCGCCGCACCACATCTTGACCGACGCCGCTCGAAGTGCGTGGATTCAACGTTTGGCACAGACGCCGCGATCCCAGACTTCGCGCATCGGCTTGTTTTCACTCTTCATCAAAGGTACTATACTTGGGGGTCTACACGACTCCGTGTCCGGCGCCGCTGGTGTCGGCTTGTTGGGAACGACTCCGTCACGACGCCGTGTTAACATCTCATCGAAGCATTTTTGTTTCTAAGCGCTATTTTTGAGTTTAATCTCTAAAAAATTCATAACTTGACTTGTGTATGTCGGATTTTTGTCATTTTGATCTTGTTTTGTTTAGATAAATATTTCCTATTTTTCTAAACCGGTGTTGTGTCATTTTGTAGTGTTTTCATTACGTTACTGTGTGTGTTGGTATAAATACTTTACACCTAGCACTCTGAAGTTAAGCCTACTGCTCTGCCAAGCTACCAAGGGGGTAAGCAGGGGTTAGCTGAGGGTGATTCTCTTTTACCCTGACTAGAGTGAGGGTCCTTGCTTGAACAGGGGGTAACCTGACTGTCAACCAAAGACCCCATTTCTAACAGTGGGCAATGTATGTGCGTAAGGGGGTGGGGGATATGTTGGGCCATGAGTATAACAGTCTGGACGGTATGGCTAATACCTTTTCTGCTGTATTTTTTCTGCAGGTCAGCGCCCATCAGAAAAAGGGTATTTGGCATGCCATCGCTAAGGAGGTGCAGACCCTGTGGTCTTTGACACGCGGAGCACCCACTGCCGTAAGCGGTGGGAGCACCTGCGTCGCTGGGCAAGGAAGACGGCGGAGGCCCAGCTGGGGCTGGCCTCTCAACGAGGAAGGGGTGCCCATCATACTCTAACCCCCCTGATGTTCCGCATCCTGGCAGTGGCCTATCCAGAGTTGGATGGGCGCTTGAAGGCATCACAGCAGTCACAAGGGGGTGAGTACAGATTCTGAATCATGACTTTGCACATGTTAAGGTATTGTCTGGGTGGGGGATGTGGGCTGTGGGTGCCCCTAGGCGAGGGCAAACATGGCAGGGTATGTTAAATGATGGGCAAGCTCAGATGCACTCCAAACCCAATAATGTTACTGGGCATCTACTACTGGGCAGGGTCCTGTGGGTTTCAGGTGTGCAGCTAATGGCGCTAGGCATTGTACCCCATGGCCTGGTGATTAGCATTGTAACTGGTAGTGCATGGCCTAGTGCATAGGGCTGTTCCCTGTGAGTTGTGTACGCCAAAGGTAGTGTTGTTGCTGTGATTGACCAAGTGTATCCTCTGTCTCTCCCCCCCTTTTTGTTTTGTCACCCTGCCCTTGTGTGCATTAGCATCATCTGGCGGAGGAGCAGAGGCACCAGCGACGGAGGGAGCTGCATCCCACATGGGCCTGGAGGCCGAATCCACCGACGGTGAGGGCACCAGTGGGAAGGAGGGTGAGGGGAGCACTACGACGGAGACAGGAGGGGACACTTCTGACAGCGACACCTCCTCCAATGGTAGCTCCCTGGCGGTGGCGGACACCTCTTTGGCCACCCCAACTACCGGTACACCGGCCACCCACGTACCAGCACCGCCCTCCCAGCAGCCCCTCAGCGAGTTTCCTGTGCCCGCTCACCCAGGAGGGTGGGCATCTCCTTCGCCCCAGGCACCTCAGGCCCTGCCCCAGTCAGCCCTGCTGCCCTCAGTGAGGAGGCTATTGACCTCCTGAGATCCCTCTCTGTTGGGTAGTCAATAATACTGAATGCCATCCAGGGTGTAGCAGGGCATTTGCAACAAACAAATGCATACCAGGAGGGCATACACTCTGGCGTGGCGGCCCAACAGAGAGCATTCCAGGCTCTGGCCAACGCTCTGATGGAAGCCATTGTCCCTGTCTCCAGCCTTCCCCCTCCAACGTCCTCTACCCAGTCCCAATCCCCTCAACCCCAGCCTATCCCAAGCACACCTTCAGACCAGCAATCACCAAATCAACACACAGAAGTGGCTCAGGCAAACACAAGCACCACACTTCATCTCACAAGCACTCACACAAGCACCATCCACATGCAGACACAGCAACATCTACTTCCTCCACTGTGCCCCCTCCTCCTCATCGTCCACCTCCCTTCCAATAGCGTCTCCACTCACACCTGCATGCACTACATCCTCATCCACTACCTCCATCACCAGCACGCCTATCACTACACGCCCCTTACTGGCAGTCACCACCCCCACATCCATGCACACGTCCCCTGTGTCCTCTCCCACTGTGTCTGAGACCCCTTCTCCCAAAGTACACAAACGCAAGCACACAGACACCCAACAGCCATCCACCTCACAACAGCATCCAGCCCATGCACCTGCACCCAAACACAGCAGACTGACACCTCCTACAACCACTCCCTCTTCCTCCACTCCCAAACCTTCACCCTCTTCCCACCCCAGTGTCCCTCAGAAGCTTTTCCTCACCACCCTTGACCTATTCCCTACCCCTCCCCCCTTCCTTCACTTTGTGCCAAGGTGGCCAGAACCCAGCCCAGCACCTCAGCCACCCAGTCCGCGGTCAAAGTGGTTTCTGCAGCTACTGCAGGTGTGAGAGGCTCCAAGGAGGCACTCGTCAGCCCAGCCAGTGTGCCAGCACCACCTGCCAAGGCCAAGAAGGGTCCGCCATTGAGCGAGGGCAAGAAGGGGACACTAGCCAGCAAGGGGAGGGAGGCACCACCAGCCAGCAAGGGCAAGAAAAAGACACCAGTTGGCAGAAGCAGGGAGGCACCTCCATCTGCCAAGGGCAGGAAGGGGCACACAACACCAGCCATAGCACTTCAGCCGTCCGAGGCTGCAGGTGACGGCCTGGAGGCTACCACCACCACTGCCAGCACTGCCACCTGCACCGCGTCCAGCACCGCCACCAGCACCACTGCCAGCAGCAGCAGTCCCAGTGGACAGCCGTCCGAGGCTGCAGGTGAAGGCCTGGAGGCTATCACCACCACTGCCAGCACCGCCACCTGCAGCACAACTGGCATCAACTGGGCAACCATCACCGCCGCAAGCAGTGTGTAGTGGTGACTACATGGGCTGCAGTGCGTCCAGGCCCCTGCAACATCTGTCGGTGTGACACACAGGTGAGAGACTGTGACCTTGCCCCATCCAGGATGAAGCACACTGGGCCCCCTCCAGAACCAGTCAAAGAAGGCATCCACTCACCCCCTCCTCCCCAGGACCAAGCAGTGGGCAAACCACCCACTTGAGATACTGTGGCTTTGCACTCCCCAGGACCAAGCAGTGCACTCCCCAGGACCAAGCAGTGGGCAAACCACCCACTATAGAGACTGTGGCTTTGCACACCCCAGGACCAAGCAGTGGGCAAATTACCCACTAGAGAGACTGTGGCTTTGCACTCCCCGGGACCAAGCGGTGGGCAAACCACCCACTTGAGAGACTGTGGCTTTGCACTCCAAAGGAGCAAGCAGTGGGCATGGAACCCCCTCCAGGCCAGTGGCGTTGTACCACCTTCCAGCTGAGGTGCCCCGCCATTCCCCGTCCCCCTGAGGTGCCTGTGTGCTTTCGACCTGATGCCCCTGAAGTGTTCTCTCCATATTGAGGCAGCAGTCAAGTGTGGCCTTGGCCTATGGGTTTTGGCCCAGTGGGCCACGGACATTTTGGAGTGGACATTGTCCCTTCTTTTGTATATATTGTATATATTGTACATACTGTTTATTGATTTAAGTACGTATTTTCCTAAAACTGTACTATTACACTCATTTAACTCCATTGCTTTTGTCCTTGTGTTATTCCTGAGGGTTACGGGTGTATATGTAATGTTGTTGCATCTGTCTGTGTGTATGGTGTTGGGGGTGGGGGTGTTGCAGGTTGCGTGTGTGTGTCACTCTCTTTTTCCTCCGCCCCTCCCTTGTGTGCTAGGTGTAGTACTCACGTGGTCGTCTTCGCCGGCGTTCGTGTTCCTGGTGTATGAAAAGGTACACCTGCATTGGGAAAAAGTGCAGCTTGGGCTCCATGGCGTCGTGGCTCTTCCTTGAGTGTCGAGAGGTGAGTCGTTTCCCTTCAGAGTACTGTTTCTGCAGTGCTTTTGATGGCATTGGTACCGCTGCGGAAAAGCTGGCGGATAGGCGTGTTGTAATGTAGTGGGCGGTACATTGTCTTCTGCCTGGCTGTTGGCGGTTACCGCCACAGTGTTTGTTGCTACCACTGTGGCGTCGGTGTGTTAAAGTGGCTGTTTGTGTTGGCGGTTTCCGCCGTGGTCATGATTCCAATTTATTTACCGCCGGCCTGTTGGTGGTGTTACCGCCGTTTTATCACCGACTGCCAGGGTTGTAATGAGGGCCTATATGTGCAAATTAATGGTTTTAATGATGCATAGAGATATAACCTAGGAATTAATAATGTTGCACTGAAACAAGTTTATTATTTTGCTTAGAAATGTGATTACTAATATAAAGTATGTATACTGCATTTTTGTGTGAGACACCATTTATTTTAAAATGGATGCAGTTTCTGGTTTTCTGCTCATCCTGCTCCCGCTCCTTCCCTCCCCCAGTTAGTAACCCACTGCAAGCCATCTCACCCTAGTTTCTGCAGAGCACAGACAATATGATATCAAAGTGGACGACTTCATTAATAAGCATGGATTGTAAATGAAGCTTTCCATCGTGTACCTAATGTATCATTTTCAAGGACCTCCGCTGGATGATTCTATGAGCTATTGTTTAAGAAATGTTTCAAGTTGTACATCTCCAGAGTGCAGTTGCTGAGGAAACAAGCTGAAGATTGCTCTTACCTTAAGAAATGGGTTAATACTAAGGGGCATATTTATACTCTGTTTGCGCCGAATGTGCGTGAAAAATTTTGACGCACATTCGGCGCAAACACTGCCCCATATTTATACTTTGACGTCCGACCCCGCAGGCGTCAAAGTTCCACCATGTGCGTAATTTTTTAGAAGGGGGAACCAGCCTTGCGTTAATTATATGCAAGGTAGGCGTTCCCTTCCAAAAAATGACTTTAAGGCCTGTGCCCCATATTTATACTGTGACGTCATTTTGACGCACAGGAGGGGGCAGGCCTTAAAAAACAGCGCCCAGCCTGATGGGCGCCGTTTTTTAACGCCTGGGTCAGGGCAGGCGTTAAGGGACCTGTGGGCTCAGAAGGAGCCCAGAGGTGCCCTCCCATGCCCCCAGGGACACCCCCTGCCACCCTTGCCCACCCCAGGAGGACACCCAAGGATGGAGGGACCCATCCCAGGGAAGTTAAGGTAAGTTCAGGTAAGTATTTTTTTTCATATTTTTTTGTGGCATAGGGGGGCCTGATTTGTGCCCCCCTACATGCCACTATGCCCAATGGCCATGCCCAGGGGACATATGTCCCCTGGGCATGGCCATTGGGCAAGGGGGCATGACTCCTGTCTTTGCTAAGACAGGAGTCATTTCAATGGGGGTTGGGCATAAAAAAAAATGGCGCAAATCGGGTTGAGGCCAAAATTTTGCCTCAGACCTGACTTGCCCCATTTTTTGACGCCCAAGCTCCATTTTCCCCTACGCCTGCGCTGCCTGGTGTGAGTCATTTTTTTTTACGCACACCAGTCCGCAGCGCCGGCTAACGTCATCCAATAAATAAGGCGCCCGCATGGCACTTTGGAATGGCGTTAGCCGGCGTTAAAATTTTTGACGCACAACTGCGTTGGCGCAGTTGTGCGTCAAAAAGTATAAATATGGGCCTAAGAGCTTTATTAATTGGGTAGTTGTTTTTGATTTGCCAGTGCAATCTGATCATGATCATACCATCCTGAATTTTCAGTTTTAATTAATAGTTATACATGACTTGTGTATAAAAAACCCTAGATTTCCATTTTCCTCCAGAAACATGATCTGATTATTTTGAGACTTTTGCTATGTTTCAGGATTCTATATTTCTGTACATGAGCTCCATGGCAGATTTATGTATTTTCTGTATCATTCTTTTAACAATTCTGTAATAAATCTGTTTCTCTCTATTTTTAATCTAGAACTAAGTTATTAAATATCCTAAATGGTATTCAGATTTTTATTCTGTTAAATTGATGTTTCATCAGTGAGGGCTTGTAGGAGGTGTGGGTATAGCATTTTGGACATAGTAATAGCACAGAAACTATAAGAAGCGAGATCTAGTTTTTCTATTGTGTGGCCTTTATTTCTCTTATTTATATCTTTCTTGTTCAATCCTTTTTCTGTTGATTTCCAGGCTCTTATTATATGGTTCCCAGGGGTCCCTTTCTTTAACTTCTAATGCGTTGTTCTGTTCTTTCAGGAGGTTCTCTCAAATGACGCGATCTCAGTTGTCAAAGGAGAAAGCGGAAAGCTCACTGGTGTTGAAGTTGGGAGCGGGAAGAAACAAACAGAAAAGGAAGGAAAGGTAAGTCGTGTATTCAAGGGCTTCTGGTTTAGGGTTATAAGGGGAGGTGCGGTGTGGTGGCGGGGGGGGGGGGGGGGTGGTGCTGGGGTATTCTCTACTGTATGTCCCAAACTATCACCAAATCATGGGGTTCTCCCTTCGGGTCACCAATGTAAAGTAAGCAGGCTGATTCATAAGGACTGTTGACTTCACAGTCCTCCTGTCATGTGTTAGTCCAGAAAGAGAGAAGATAAAAGGAAAAAAAATAATTAACAGTTGAATAAACGAAAAAGGAGCTACAACAACAGCAGAACCCAAAAAACTTAAGACAAGAGTCTCTCTCTTTTCCCAATAATGGTGGGTTGGTCAGGTGTACCTGTTCTCGTCTCTCTTCTCACACCGCTCGCTCCCTCCTCCCTCCCGAGGAGTGTGTTATAACGTTTACTGAGGCAGGAACGTACCTGCGCTAGCCACGTCCCTACAGGGACATAGCGGGAGAGGGGTCCTTTATGGGATTCTGGTGCCCGCGACGTCGGGTCCGGATCCCCTTTGGATTCTTCTGTCTCTCTTCTGCTTTGACTCCTGTCTCTTCTGCAATCCACGCTCACGTCTGTAGTCCTTCCTTTATTTCGTTAGACACCCGGATATCTGGGTTTCTACAGCACTCACTTTGTTTCGACGAGGAGTGCCCCCGGAGCATTGGTTAGTCAGCCCAGGGTCGACGTAGGTAACCGGGGTGCTAGAGACCCGGTTACAGGGCTGTTGTCTCTTACTGAAAGATCAACAAGCGATCTCTGATTTGAACTGCCAAAGTAAAAATTATTGGGGTTCAAATGATTATTGGGGTTTGCTCCAGCAACTCATTTCTCTGGTAGTGGATTATACATCAGGCTGTATGTCTTTTAGATCCCAGTGGCCCCTTCTGGCATACCGTGTACAGGGGCCCCGACCCCTCCGTGCAGGGAAGTCTTCTGCAGCAGCCCCTTCTGGCACAGGGGGAAGTGACTAACCACAGTTCAAGGGCTACAGCCCTCACAGCATGGAAATCTTCATGCAACAGTCCCTTCTGTTATATGTGGCACAGCTCACAATGGCTCAAGGTCAACGGCCTTCAAAGCAAGGCAATTTTCATGCGGCCACCCGTTCTGGCATAATCAGTGGCAGCTCCTCACTACGCACGGGCTCCAGCCTTATCGGTACAGTGGTGCAAATGGCTTAATTCACGGCGGCCCTCATATGGCATAAGAGGGTTGCTGACTTCATCCTGTACAGGAGCAATGACCTGATCAGTGCGGCAGCCGTTTCCTCACAACTCGCAAGGGGAGTCTACTCAACAGGGCTCCCCACTGGACCTCACTCCTGCCAATGCGGTCCTGTTCCTCACAGGGCGCACCGTCTTGGCAAGCAGGCAGGCAGGAGCTGGTGCTCCAGGCTCCAAGGCAGATGGTTTTGGATTCCCTGGGTGATTCCCCCTCGCCCAGCAGGGAGAATAGCAGGCTTTGCACCAAGTCCTTGTTACAGGCAGAAGACTTGTAGAATTTTCCCTCCTCGCATAGCCCATCTGGCTACTTGGCAAATGACAATCTTTGAGGTCTCAAACTCCTCTGCCGGTAGTCCATTTCCAAGCACCAAAGTTGAGCCTGATTATTTGATGTTTATGTTGGGGGTCTGCTTCTTTTGAGGTTCCCAGTCCTCTTTGTTCAGTTCCCCATAAAAGCAGTCTGGCACAGAAGGAGTACTCCAAAGATGTTAGCCCCAAAACACAGGCCATGGGAGTAACTAGAGTTCACACTTGTATGTCAGCCACTGTGATGTATATTAAAATGTTATCCCAGGGGCCCAGCCCTACTCTTTATGATTATATGATCTGCTCCATCTCCTTCCTGAGATGTGCCCAGGTCCTTGTGACCTCTCACTGAATCAAAGAGTACTCTTTGAAGTGTACAGGGAAAGCATGGCTCTCCCCTCTCCAGTGTGTTGTCCCACCTAGCTTACAGGAATGCAGCAATATACAAATCTGTCAGGGCAAGCTTTCTCTGCCTCCTCTCCTTATATTTCACCATGCAGGCCTGCGTCTTTCATTATGGCACCCATAGTCTGCCACATATTGTACCACTGACAGGCATATCTACACTCAGTGAAGGTATTCAGCATATACACACTGCACAGCACTGTATCCTTCATATACTGATAGGTACACATACATCCAGCACATGAATATAACATGCACGCACTGCACCCTTCATGTATTGTATCACTCACAGTACACATACACCTAGCACATGCTTTTACCTTGCATGCACTCCACTGTACTGCATCCTTCTTGTGTTGTACCACTCACAGGCACACAAAGACCCAGTACGTGCATCCACAATGTGTGCACTACACAGTGCTGTATTATATCTATATTGTACCATTCACAGATACACATACACCCAACGCAGATACACCACTAATGCACTGCGCAGCAGTTCACAACAAACCGATGAATGCCAAGGGTGAGTTAAACACTCAGCAGCAGAACTTTAAAATAGGTCAGACGGTAGGCCTCACTTCAGTGACACAGGTTAAAAAAGGACTTGTTCATTCCTGATCACTGCATGGTATGCTTTCCCCACTGCGCTTATGCTGCTTTACTCCTTGTTAAGGCATTAGCCCCTCGCCACTATGAGGCTAGAGTTTTGGGCACCCCTCCCAGTCCAGCAAGACCACAATCCAGGAGACATGCCTATATCATTGCACACACGGATGATTGGTGTTTGCCTATGGCAATAAAAATCAGCATTAGAGCTGCAGACATCAGTACAGTTGGGCACTCAGGTCAGGGGTCCATGTCAATTATCATGCAGGGGACTTTTCCATCCCAACAGTTTAGAATTTAAAATTTCCACACAGACCCAGCATTGTCGCTGACACAAATTTAGAGAAGTAAATACTTGCAAAATTTGTGAAGGTGAAATCTGCAATATTCCACATTTTGTAGCCAAAAACACGAGAAAACCTGCTTCTGACCTCCGGAACTCGTAATGATACATTATTAGCGCATCCAGGAGAAATGGAACTCCTTAGCATTGGTAATTACACATCACTGCATCATTTTACCAGGGCATCCGGAAAGAGCCCCGAAGAGCTCAGTGGTTCACTTGATTCATATGTTTGAGAGGTGCCCAGTGTTGGACTGGTCTACTGGTCAGTCTGGCACTGTCAGATGAACCAGTTTGAAAGGACCATGTCATGGCATTGTTTGGTGTGGCACGGTATGTTGGGGCCAAAAAACATCCCACACACTGGCCTCTGTCAGTGCCATTCCAATACTGGAGGTGACTGGCTCTTGCTAGTATGTCACATGTTAAGAGATACTTTAAAGTATGTCATGTGTCTGAGCTTTACCTTGAAATGTCCGATACAAAGGGGCGTAGCATATAACAAGAGCCTCGATGACGTCTCATATAGTTGAAGAACTGGCTCAGTGGCATTTTACCACATCAAACGTGGTTGTCACTGGAACTTTAAGGGGATATGCTGCTTTTGACTGCAAATCTAGCAGCATTTGCTAACATCTTCAAAGTAAAAAAAGAACAATGACATAACACAGCAAAATAACAACACAACAAAAACATAGCAGCAAAAAAAGCACAACACATCGCCTCTACAACAAATATTCACAATTTATCTGGTCACACGTTACCACCAGCACAAATCTGCTTTCGTAAGACAATGAAAAAGGTGTTTTCACTAAGCAATGGCTGTATTCCCCACCGAAGAGACGTTTTACCGTCAGTCAAAAATGTTTCATCAGGCCCTTATGTGCGCGAAAATTAGAGGCCGCTGTTTTTTGGTAGTGCTGTGTTTTTTTCTCTGAAAAGTCTTGATAACATGCTGCCTGGCTCTACTGTGAGGTGTGAAGATATACTTGGAGGAACATGTCTATTCCATTGTAGAATCTGACGGAATAAGATTCAGATATGCAAGACGAAACCACCACTATTAAAATCAATCCACAGAAGCTCAACATCACTTCTTGTAATATACTTATTGCTGTTTTGAAGTGGGAACTACTGAAATAGAAGTTACCGCAGTAAGGAAATGAGAATGTTTTAGCTGAGATTTCAGTGGAACTTGTAAAGTATTGATCAACAACTGCATGCAAAATAAAGAGTTTTGAGCAAGCTCATTTTGCTCTGTATTTTGTGTTTCACCTACTGATGGAAACGCCTGCGTTTTTGCGGAAGACATGCACAGGGTCCTGTGTTACATTAAGGCTACTCTAGACAGGTGCCTTACATCACCATCACAAATAACCACAACAGGGTGTCAGATGGCAAGAAGTGGTCTAAATAGCGGTGTTGTTATTATGGGAAAAGGCCCTTAAAACGCAAAATATTACTTTTCCCAAGCCTTTGCATAGCCTTGCACTAGATGTGGCTATCGCATTGGTCATACAGCTTTATTAGATCCATTCAAATAAAAGGTTTTAGTCTGTTGATTGGTGAATTGGGACTTTTGCATGTCGTGTTTACTTTCGTCCAACTGTGTGAATAAAGGATGCAACCAACTAGCAGTGACTGAGCATCGTGAAGGGTCAGAAATTAAGAAATTGGGAAGTGCAATTGGATTAAAAAATATATCAATGGATAGTACCTAAGACAAATATAAAACATTGCCTCAGAAGAGACACAGGGCAGAAATCCAAACATTCACAAAAATAAATTTAGTGCCATGATTATTTAAAAACATGTAGAGGTCTTCACAGTTGAAATGTCATTAGTTCTTCATTTTCTGTGTTGTTCAACAAGTGATGAACACCAAATGAGTCTTCTTTCAGCATTTAAAAGTGCATATTTTATCGACTTTCATAGACATCAAAGAAAACTAACAAGATTACTCACTGTAGCAAAAGTGACAATGTGAAAATGACAGCTTTTGCTAATTTCACTTATGGGGGGTCATCAGCTTAGTACAACAGTAGAGCTCCAAGTGAGTGTCAGACCCCACTGATTGCCTACTTGTCTTTTATTTGATTGTCATCTGCATTTGTTTACCAGGACTTTACTTGGATAAAACTAGAAGGTTCCCTGTGTTAGAAAGTGGACTATTATATGGGGTGGGTGGTCACCCAGCTCATGGAATAATAACACTAACTTGACCGGATGAACCCCAAAGTCACTATATTAACCTAAGCTCAACTCCCTGGTAGGTATGGCACAGAGCAGATAGGCTTAACTTAGAGCAAAGTTTAAAGTATGCAGTACCAAAACAGTAATACATTAAAAACACCAAACAATAAAAATCCCAAACCAAATTAGAAAATTGAGTCAAATTTAGAAAACCAACGACACCAAATCGATAAAAATCCAATAAGGGGAGCTCGAGTTTTAATGTTTTAAATAAATCTAGACACATAAAGCACTAAGCGCCAGTGATAGTCTATGGAAGCAGTAGACTGAGACCTAGGCATGATTTCAGGTCAACCAAAATGGAGTTGAGATGGGACACACCAAGAGAATTCATAAGTATCCATAGAATGAGCATCAACATAGGACACCTTTGCTGTGAGCTCACCCTGACAGCTTTGCAGGTCTTGGAAGTCCAAAAATATCTGAGTCCAAGTTTTTAGGGTTTCTGGAGCAGCTCCTCTCGGTCACTTCTAAGGTTCTGAGTACCTCAGGAACAGCATTTAGGGGCCAGCACAGGCTACCAGCAAAGTCAGGTCCAGATCCAGTTGGTACTGGTCACATCAGGAAAAAGGTCTTTTGCAGCTTGTTTTGTATCTGCAACCATACAGTTCAGCCATCTGACCCCTGAACTTCACTTCTTTGTCCTGGGTAATACAGAGAGCAGATAAAGTTTTTCAAGCCTCCTTTAGTTCACTGACTGCAGTGGATGCACTTCACCGGTGGCTTCCCTGAAGGCACAGATGTCACCGCCTGCTTCTCTAAACCTGATAGGCTGGCAGGTCACTACAAGGTTTGACTGATATTGTGTCTTTATGCAGCTCTATGTAACAGCTGCAGCTACTGTTGATCATCGCTCCTGGTTCTAAATTCTAATTTTCATTGTCTAATAAGTGGTTTTTAAGGGCCAGCCTTATATCAGTCGTTTGTTGGCGGATTTCCACTACTTTCACTACATAAAATGTATACCTTTCCAACTATTCAGCTGTTTTCTTTCAAATAAGTGACCATTTTCAGTGCTCTAATAGTATAATTAGGGTTAGTGAATTAGCATTTAAGCTTAATGTTGAATCTATTACTCAATGGAAATATTAAGATATTTTCTCACACTTAACTGCATGTCTGTAATTGACAGTATATTTGGGTAATTTCAAGCAGATATGTTCAACGTTCATGGTGTGAGAAGAAAATCAATTATATCTCCCATCAACTTTCTGTTGTAGAGGCAAGACGTTATTTGCATACACAGATTCTATTTGATTTTATCACTTACGTTTCCAATCTGTATCTGTTTGTTTTTCAGATAATTCCTCATTCCACTTGTCTAGCCTAGGCTTATTTGTTTTTATGACCATTGACGTATATTTATATAATTCATAGCCTGTGATACTAATAATATTGGCATTTAAATTTAAATACCTTTCAATTTGGAAAGACAAAGTTGTGGTTTTTCTGCATTTACCTTTCAGAATAGTCTAAAGGCATATAAAATACTCTTGGTTCGACCTTGACAAGCCGAAGCCTGCTTTTTTCACTTCCTTAATCTAACCAATGCCAATAAAAATCAGTTTTGTTTATTCCCCTGTTTCGAAATATTATTTTATAATTTTTTGTGACATGGGGATTGTCCATATTGAAGCATCATCAATGTATTGCAATTAGGATATTTTTTTTCCTATGCTAATTTACATCCCACCTTTCTCACAGATTATACTAGGCTCTGTAAGCAAGCCCTATTCCTCTACTCTTTTACCTGGGAAAGCGAATTCCATTTCATGAATTCTGTCTCATTATATGGTTTAGGAGAATTTGCATTTAAATCATGGAGACAGTCTTTATTTGATTTATAATTAGAGAAATTTTGAATCTGCAATTTTGTAATTTGAATTTATATTTTCACTCCTGAACCTATAAATAATTTGCATGGGAACGTATCATTCCTAAATTTATCTTTTATGACACACAGCTTTGAAATATACTGATAAATACTAAGTCCTAGTAATACCATTTATTCACTGGGGTTACCCTGATCCAGAATCTCATTTTGCAATGGCACCAGACATATTCCTACTTCCACAATGATTACCACAATAATGGTATTCAGGCTGTCAGGGGACACATTGTAGGTGATTATTTATTTTCAAAGACATTTCATAGGTTAGGGAGATCATTCGTAGGCCCATTTAACATTGTTTGCTTCCTAGCATCCTTTCATTTTCATTCTCCACAGAAGAAACTCATCATGTACTTCCTGAGGAATCCTAGGGCCTGATTTAGAGTTTGGCGGAGGAGTTTACTCTGTCACAAATGTGACTGGATATCCTGTCCGTCGCATTACAATCTCTATAGGCTAGTATGGGATCGTAATATGGCGGACGGGTTATCCACCAGGTTTGTGATGGAGTAATCCTCTCTGCCAAACTCTAAATCAGGCCCTTAGTCTGTGCTTACAAGACCAAAAGGGAGTTCCAAAGTGTAAATTTACCAAATATTTCTATGCTTTGTGCTCATTTTCTCCACGTTTGCCACTTACAAAATGCAGTCTTGCAAAGTTATATAAACAGGAATTTCAAAAATTGCTCCACTTTAAACTTGAACATCTTTTTGTCTGAAGAATTAAGTCAAATGAGTATTGTTCCGCATGAAAGTGCCACTTTTTCACCCATTTCGCTAATTTCGCTCAAATGTGAAAGACCGCCTTAGAAATTAAATAAACAAAATTGTCCAAATAGTAAGTACTAACACAGTGACACTCAGTTCTACAGCTCTGAAAGTGTAATTGGCTGTTGACATACAGTAACTCAGGACTTCGACTTTATATACCACCCTCCCCTTCTACAGCAAGGCACAAGTCGTCCACATACAGAGTAATCAATCATTCAGGAAACAACTGTAATAGATCACAATCCACTTGGTTAGCTAAGCCTCCCCTGCAGAATAATACCTTTGCTGATCCTCTCCGACAAATACATGAGTAACGTTCTGCCCAGTGCTTTCATTGACTTAACACTTGCACCATGGAAGACCGTACCTCATGCAGCCACCCACCTGATAACAAATGACTGATACATGAGAAAGAACAACCAGGCCTAGAGACAACTGCATTGGCTCCTCTTACCAGCAAGCTTGAGATTTAAGATGTAGTCTAGTTTGTTTAAGATGATTCTGAACTCTAAAAGACAGTCTAACTTACAGAAAAGTGACCCATCTCTGGTAAACAGTATAGCTTACAGAAAAGTGATCCATCTCTGGTCACTGCCTTGCCACATGCAGCCCTACGCTCTCAAAACTGGATATCTATAAAGCCCTAAGGACAAAGCAAGAAAATGGTCCTTCCCCATAATATATATATATATATAAATATAAATATATATATATGTATATATATATATATATATATATATATATATACACCCCCTGGCAAGAACACCCTTCACCCCTCAATTTCTCACCGCTCCCTAGAGCAATTTAGCAAGAAACTAAAAACCTTCTAGATCAATCAAGATGTGCAATTTGCATGTTTACGCTTACCTTGACTTCTCCCTCCTTCCCTCCGAGCAGCGACTGTAACTTAACTAATATTTGTTTTCTGCACTTCTTGGAAATTTCAATAAATTGATTGGCAACTGTCCACACACAGATGCTCGAAAGCTCCTTGAAGCATGGGAAGTTGTTGTCCTATCCTAGGAAATCTTAGGATCCACCCTCATAGCTAGTCATTTGCTCAACCATGTTTTACCTCTTCTAAATCCTTAAGGTTATCTAAGGGCTCTTCCATCCCTGAAAAAACCATGCTCTACTCTCTTCTGAGTTGAGCCTGCGATGGTTCACCACAAAACTTCCCCCATATTCAGCATGCTACTAAAACCTGACCTAAAGAGACAACTGATAATGTAATAGCTACTACATGTTCTACTTCTCTAATACAACACCATGTGCAATCTTGTTTGACAAGTGGCTGCACTCTGCTGCTGATGTGGTAGCCCCCTTTAAAGTAAGTACATCTACTCGCTAAAGTCCAATTAACACGTAAAATACCTAAACATGTATGGAGACGCACCTTCTGGGCTTCTTCAAATGCTGCCAATCTGTAGACGAGACATACTTACAAGGCACCCATTACTAAAGCACACTTTAGTTTTTACACAAATGGATACATAACTCAACTAACACTTCAAAAACAATTTCAAAATTGTTGGGTAACTTTGTATCTCTATGACATGTGACAATTTAATTCCAGTCGCTACTTTTTAATGTGCAGAGCTATCATTTACTATTATATTATTAGTTAAATTGAGAAAAGTAGTTCCTGTTTAACATTTACAAACTTTGCACCTTTCATTCTTGAACTCACTATTCAGGCAATTCAATTTAATAAATCAAAATCATTTTTTGGGTTCTCTTCCTCTTAGAACTGTTCTCTATTCTTTGGACAGCTCTAACTGATGTGTGTAATCTCTGTTTTTTATTTTCAACAGTTCCTCCAAGTTGGAAAAAAGCCTTGGTTACACTTCTGCTAAAACTAACAATTTTGGGAAATGCTAGACCTATCTCTCCTCTTCCTTCCCTCAACAGCTATTAAAGTTGATAATTAATCAACAACTGACTTTATTTCAGAATCTAATTTCTGCGTAATTCTCCCTACACAGACTTTCGCTCTGCACATCGTACAGAATCAGTACCTATGACTGCCATAGATTACATGCATAGCACTTTAGAACAGGATAGCTAAGCTGGTCTGATATTCTTTGATCTTTCATTTGCCCTGATACAAACTTCCACTCCATGTTAGCATTCAAATTCTCTGAGCTGGGAGTGCTGGAAGGCTCTGCGTTAATCATCAATTAGTTTGTTACATTTTTTATCCTTCATACCCAGGTTATCATTCTTCCATTCTTTCTCCTTTCTATCCTAAATACTGCAAAACCATGGAGGTTAAACTTGAACAGCAGCTTCTGCAGGGGTACCACGATACCTCACAGGAGGGCCATGTTCAGTGGAAGTACCATGGTAAACGCAACATGAAAAAAGTAATTTTAACCTCCCAGGGGCTCCCTATGGATCCCACCATAAGCGCCTTGGAATCAAGGTGTCCCTACTTGGTCCCCTTACACTGTTTTTAAAGAACTTTTTCAGGACATACAGACCAAGTCTTCAAGTCTTGTATTGGCAGTCGAAACATTTTCTTCTTTGTTGGAGCCGCCAATCAGATCGCTTGGAACGTCGGGACCAGTTCCATAGTACCAACATGGCTGACAGGAGTAGAAAATCCCTCGACCAATCAGAGTCCTATTTTGTTAATGTGCAACTCCAGCAGGACCAACCAGCTAGGTATACACCCAGAGCCTCTCTTTAAACAATTTCTTGAAAATAACTGAATGGATTTACCCAAATTTGATGTAATTATGCTCAGCTGTTAATTCTGTTCAACCCTTTTTCCTGTATCAAAGAAAAAAGTTTCCTTTGTGAATTACCTTCGGAAATCAACATTTTGACGACTTCTACCCTCCTTCTTTTCTTTCCTTGTGCATGAACAGTCAGTGCCAAACTTTTAATGAAGATGCAGAGGTGGATGAACTTTGTTTGGAAAGTTTTGTTAAGATTTGAAAAACTGTGCCAAAGTTATTAAGAAAAAAATGCTCTTTCTGTGGAAACTCTGACCTAACTATAACTACACAGTGGCATAATTTATAGAGGGCCCTTTGGTTTATCCCATTTGTTCCTTTGTTTTATATTTTTACTACTACACTGACGGCACTCAGCTGGTAGTAATGCTGGATTCCACTCTTGCTCAGCAACACATTGTATGTTATCTTCATACTATCTTGCAATGTATATTCAACAGTTACCTTAAGATAAACACTGATATAACTGAAGTCTTGATGTTTGGAGATCCTGACTCACCATGGTAAAATTCTTGTTGGCCCAATTCCGTGGGCAGCCTACCTATTCCATTCACCCAAGTGCTAAACGTTGGGGTAACATTTGATGATAACCTTTCCTTTTCCTATTAGGTTAATAAATTATCTGCCGCACGTTTTTGTAGTCTAACAACCTTATGCAAAATTCTACATTTTCTCGCTGTGTTTTTTGGAAGTACAGCTGCGGTTTCCTCAAGGATTAATTATGGGAATGCAACATGTCTTCGGTTTTCCAAAGTCTCATTTCAGGTGCACCAACTCATCCAAGACAACAGTTCTAGATCAGTTCTGGTTCTTTCTCTGTACAAGCACATTTCTCTATATCTGGCTAGATTGCTCTGGTTTCCTGAATGAGAGGATCATCTTTTTAAAATTCCCTGTGTTTATCACATAGCCTTTTGCACACTGGGGCCCTTTTTTCCTCACTGTAGATTCCAGCGTTATTCTCCACTTAGAGCAGCTAGATCATTTACTGTGGTTCTTTCTTGTACCCTGATCAGAAATTGCTGAATAGGTTGAAGGTCGTTTCCCTACCTTTCCTCTAAACAGTGGAATTCAGTTCCTTTTTCATTGTTCCCCAAAAATCTTTCTGTTTTCATGAAGGATTTTAAAGCCCTTAAATCCTGTTTATTTGCTCTTCAACATACTATTGCTTCCTGTTTGCCCTAGTGTTCAGATGCCTTGTGAGCTACTTTGTGAGCACTTTAAAAAGGAATTATTATTTCTTTCATTCACTCAGTTCTATGCCTAAGGCAAACAGCCCTCCCACGCTGCTGCATACCTCCCCACAGTGGATGAAGGTCTGTCAGTACTTGGTGTTAGATGACAAGCTGCACAAGCCTGATCAAATATATATATATATATATATGTATATATATATATATATATATATATATATATATATATATATAGACATATATAAATATTTCTCTAGTAGGTAGTTATAGTTAGGACCTAGTTTCCCTAGTTTCCTGTGGAAAAGTGTTTTTGTTTTGCTTGTAACTTTTGTTCCGTTTGAGAAATCTTCACATATTTTGCAAAACTAGTACACAGCTTAGTTAAGCTGCTGTGTTGTAAGTTTCGGGGTCATTCATCAAGCAGGGACAGAGGAAAAAAGGGTGTCCCAAAACTAGTTTTTCCCATGCAATTTCCCGTAGGGATTTTAGGCTACAGCCTGAAACGCTGGACAGAATTACACCAATTTTGGCAGAAAGCCAGGAGGTGTTAGTGGGGTTGGGGAGAGTTTCAGATCTTCTTTATATGCCGAGCAAGCAGGAAGTGATACAAACGGCATGTGGTAGAGAGTTTCAGATCTGGGGCGCACAACCAGAGATCAGTTGATTAGAGGTACTTTTTTTGTTGAAAGTCACTATTTCCACTAGTAGTCGTAAGTCAAAGATGTCCACTGTCTCCAGAGACTTTCATTATTTTGGCCAGAGAGTTAGATTGATGAGAATGGATACGTTTGTGTATGATGCATGCAGTTTTGCTAGAGAGACAACCTAACGAGTTCAAGAGTGAAGTAATGTGATCTGATTTACCAGCCACTGAAACCAGTGTGGCCACAACATGCAGGGAGGTTTTAAAATGTGCAAGGTGAGTTTTAGGGTTGCTAGGGGGCACAGTGTCCCTTTATTTTATTCTACGTAAGGCTAGAACTTAGGTTATTTCTTTGAGGTTTTGTTTTGTGTACTGTGTGATTTGCATTTACAGCAATCATGTTGATATATTTGTAAACACTAAGGCCCATGTTTAATAACATTTTGTGCCAGGTTTGTGTCACTAAAGGGATACAAACTGGCACAATTGTAGAATTGAGATTTACTTTTCAATGTAAAATTTGTTTTATGTTGGAATTTAGCTCTAAAGTAATGTAAAACAATGCTTTGAACTACTTTGTTTTATGTCCCATGGATGGTGTGTGGGCATTCCCCCCAGTCGCCTATGCATTTTGATGCATAACCCTATCTACTAAAAAAGGTAGACATGGCTTCACACAAACATAAAAGTCATCCCCTAGGGTAGGCCTAAAACAGCTGAGATGACAAGGTGCAATGTATTTAAAAAGTTGAACTTGTACTTTTAACTTTTACATGTCCTGGTAGTGAAAACCCCTTGCATTTGGTTCTCATTAATGCAAGGCCTACCTCTCCCACAGGAAAACGTTATGTTATCTTATTATATTTAATAAGTGACGGCTTTCAATTTGGAGCAATTAGGAATGTTGAGTTTGGTGTATTATAATTTAAAGCACTCTTTAATGGGAAAGTTGGATTTTACGTCACAATTCTGTAAATGCCACTTTTAGAAAGTTGGCATTTTTATGTCCTAACTGTTTGGTGCCTTCAGCCTGTACCCTGGTCACATGATTTGGTGTAGCTGGCAGCTGGACTTTGTGTACTGCTCCCAGACAGTGAGATAAATAGGGAATAGGTGTTGGCAGGATGGGTCAGCTCTGAATTGATGGGGGGAGGAGCTGTCACCTACCACACTTGCTCATCACAAAGGTTCTGTCTGAGCACACTCACAAAGGGTTTGACTCTAGTCTTTTTTGCCCCCAGACAAGTTGGGCCACGGTAAGGAGGCAAGAAATACCAAACATCTCTGAGGACTGCTGTGCCACTCTGCTGTTTGAGTGAAAAGTACTGAACCTCCATTTTCATGCCAGAACCACTAGAGTGACTCCAAAGATAGTTAGCTGGCCTCCTGATCAGAGCCTTGTGGACAGAAACGGCTCCAACCACCTTGAGCCAAACACCTGGACTCTATCTGATGTGGGTCTTGTCCTGCAAGTGGTGCCATTCCAGTCTTCCAGACTCTAGGAAGTGGGCCCGAAGGTGCTGTGCCAGCACAGCTGTCATCCTGCGAGCAGAACCAAAGCAGCATGATACATCCCGCAGCTGCTTCAGAACTGTCACTGTGTAATGTGCCCTCAGTGCAGGCCTTCAAGTTGCAGGTGTTGAAAATGGCCTTTCTGCAGGGTCACTCAAAAACCTTTTGCCTTCCTCTTCCTCTTTTTCGGACCTCATTTTTGCTGGCTTTAGGACTCTGCGCACTTTACCACTGCTAATCAGTGCTAAAGTGCATATGCTGTCTCCCTTAAAACGTGGTAACATTAGCTCATACCCAATTGACATATTTAATTTACTTGTAAGTCCCTAGTAAAGTGCACTACATGTGCCCAGGGCCTATAAATTAAATGCTACTAGTGGGCCTGCAGCACTGATTGCGCCTCCCACACAAGTAGCCCCTTAACCATCTCTCAGGCCTGCCACTGCAAGGCCTGTGTGTGCAGTTTCACTGCCACTTCGACTTGGCATTCAAAAGTACTTTCCAAGCCTTAAACTCTCCTTTTTCTACATATAAGTCACACCTAAGGTAGGCCCTGGGTAACCCATAGGGCAGGGTCTAGGTAAGTAAAAGGTAGGACATATACCTGTGTGTTTTATATGTCCTGGTAGTGGAAAACTCCTAAATTCATTTTCCACTACTGTGAGGTTTGCTCCTTTCACAAGGCTAGCATTAGGACTGCCCTCATATTCTGTTTGAGTGGTAGATTCTGATCAGAAAGAGGTAGACAGATCATATTTAGTATGGCCAGAATGGTACTACAAAATCCTGCTTACTGGTGAAGTTGGATTTTATATTACTATTTTAGAAATACCACTTTTAAAAAGTAAGCAATCCTCTGCACTTAAATCCTTCTGTGCCTTACAATCCACATCTGGGCTGGGCTGGTTGACAGCTCCCTTGTGCATTTCACCCAGACAACCCCAAACACAGGATGCTCAGTCACACCTGCACACATCTGCATACTGAATGGGTCTTCCTGGACTGGGAGGGTGGAGGGCCTGACACTTACATTTCAAAGGACAGTGGCCTGCCCTCACACAAGGGCCTGCCAAACCCCCTACTGGGACCCTGGCAGACAGGGTTGTACTAAAAGGGGACTTTGTGCACTTCAAAACCCCTCTTTGAAGTCTCCCCCCACTTCAGAGGCACTTTTGGGTATATAAGCTGGGTCTCGGACCCTACCAATGTAAACACTTGTGGACACTTCAAGATACTCCTTATGACAGACACTCTGCCCCAGAACCTGCATCCTGCCAAGAGGGACTGCCTGGCTCCCCAAAGGACTCACCTGGACTGCTTTTCTGAGAAGGACTGCTGCCTTGCTGTTGCCCTGCTACCTTTTTTGGCCTCTGCTGAGAAGTGCTCTCCAAAGGCTTGGATTGGGCTTGAAGTTTCCTGGTCAAAAAGACTTCATCTCAGCAAAGAAACTCCTTGTGCGGGGAAAATCGACACACAGCCTGCCGGAATCGGTGCACAGCCTGCCTTGCGGTGAAAGAATCACTGCATCACCGAGCCGGAACGACAGAGCCTGGCTCTCCAGGTGGAGATGGATGCAGCGCCAGTGTTGCGACCAAAACTTCAATGCATCGCCGAACCAAAACGACGCAGCCTGACTTCCTGCGTAAGGAATCAACGCATCGCAGGCCGTGCGACAGAAACTCCGATGCATCACTCACCGGATCGACGCAGCCCCTGTGTCTTTGTCCTGCATTTCTCTGCGTCGTCCTTGGGCATCAAAAGACCCTGCATCACAAAGAGGATTGAAGCCTGTGTGCCGGAATATGACCCAAAGCCTTTGCTGCATGGAAAAGAATCGACACATCATCTGCTTGTGCCCCAAAAATGACGCACACTCTTCATCTTCCATGCATCTCCTCCTCTGCGGTCTCCGAGCATGTAATTTTGACGCAAACCAAGTACTTTGTGCTTGCAAGAGACAATTGTTGCTTTTAAGAACATAAGACTATTATTGATATCAAAGTGATATTGTCAACTAGAGATGATCAAACCTTGCTTTTTTTTACCTTAAATTAATCAAATAAATATCTTATATTTTTCCAAACCTGTTTGGTGTCTTTTGTGGTGTTTTTACTGTGTTATTGCACGATTTATTGCACAAATACTTTACACATTGGTTTCTAAGATAAGCCTCACTGCTCAGTGCCAAGCTACCAGAAGGTGGGCACAGGATCATTTAGATTGTGTGTTACTTACCCTGACTAGAGTGAGGGTCCTTGCTTGGACAGGGGGTAACCTGACTACCAACCAAAGACCCCATTTCTAACAGCAGGACACTCATGAATGGTATCCTCAATGACAGATCAGGACTCCGCATCGCAGCTCTGCTGCTTCCTTGGAATCACCAGTGTGAGATGCATCCAATAAAGGACTTTGCATTGCAAGACCCTCGTCAGCTGCATCCTCAACGAAGACGCAGGACTCTGCATCACTAACCTACAGGTCATCTGAACCGCTACTGCACAGAGCATCCTCAACGCAGGATCTTGCAAAGCTCTGCAACCAGGATTTAAGGTACTTTGTTTAGCAGGCTTAGTTTGCTCCCTGTATCCGGCTGGCGCTCCATCACAATCGGCCTGAACTTGTGAGTTTTTCCTTGTCCAGATCAACCAGTTAGCCACAGTTGCCACTTTGTGCTTCTAGGCACTATTTTCACTTAAATCTTTAAAATTGCATATCTCCAGTTGACCCCGTCACCTGTTCAGCCCCTCAAGGTACAGACCCTGAAAAGCCAGTCTCAAGATACTACCCCTGAACTGGTGGGAGGCAAAGTGGAAGTAGGGTGCCTAACACCCGGGGCTGTTACCACCCACTGTGAGAAACTTCAACAGTCAGAAGATCCTCAGGAGCCCATATAGAGCACCTTGTGAGCCCTAAGGCTGGAAGAGAGGGCTTCCCAATCTCCCAGCTCGGAACTTTCACATAGCAGCGGATGGATGTTTGTTGTTTTGATCTCACATAATTTATTAAATTTTACTCTAATTTTCTAAACTATTGTGGGATTTTTCTTATGTCTTCAGTCTATTACTGTTCAGAGTTCTGCATAAATACTTTACGAATTGTCTCTAAATTAATCCTGACAGCTTGTGCCAAGCTAGCAGAGGGTTCAGCAGAGATTAATTTGGGGTTTGCTTGTGACTTCACCCTGACAGGTATTGTGATTGCTGCTTGAGTAGGGTTTCACCCCTCCTCAGCCTTAACCCAATTTTCTACAGCCCCCGTCATTCATTGGTCTGTTCAACTGTCAGTCACAATGTGCTTCTGCCCCCCCACACCGTGGGACAGTTAGGTCAACCCATTTAACCACTTCTTCTGTTGTACTGTAAGTGACATAGCATTTTTCCTGATCATGTGACCATCTACCTAAATAGAAGTAAGTTTCGTGACAGTGATGACGGTCCAGTACTTTACTGCAAAGCGAAACACAAACGCTGTGGGATAGGGTAACTGGATGGACAAAATGCTGAACCAATCAAACATTCACCCCCAGTCACAGATCTGGGTTTAATCCATCTATTATTTTGCTCACCATGCCACCCCAGTTTGAACCCAGCCATATGCAAATCAGTCTTGACCCTGTTCCTCATGGGAACAGTCCAGCCCGAACTGCCAGGCCAGGTTCTCCCTGGACCGGAAACAAGCATCCTGGGACCGGTTTCGGGATTTCACCCCTCATCAGCCAGGCTAGCTTGAATCCAGTGGCACAGTGAGCCCGGGACCCACGTCTGGGCATACCCGGCGCACTTAGGGCAGCAAAAGCAAAGAAAAACACAAACGCTGTGGGATAGCGTAACTAGATGGACGGAATGCGGAACCAATCAAACACTCACCCCCAGTCACAGATCTGGGTTTAATCCATCCATTATTTTGCTCACCATGCCATCCCAGTTTGAACCCAGCCATATGCAAATCAGTCTTGACCCTGTTCCTCACGGGAACCATCCAGCCCGAACTGCCAGGCCAGGTTCTCCCTGGACCGGAAACAAGCATCCTGGGACCGGTTTCGGGGTTTCACCCCTCATCAGCCAGGCTAGCTTGAATCCAGTGGCACAGTGAGTACTTTACTGCATCAATGCTTGTTTCTTTTCATTCTGTATTATCTTCGTAAGACATCTTTGTGTGTTTATGCAATGTTGTTAGCTTACAGTAATAAATGGCAATGGTACCCACTCTTTGTATCAGTAAGAACACATTTTCCTGTGATGTGCATTAAAATTAAGGGTTTATGTTTTCAATGCACCAGCATGCTTGGAAGCACCCAAACTGTTCTATACAAATTATATGCAGCTGTTATTTTATTTTTTTAAATGTGCGCTTTATATTACAAGCACATGGCTGCCACGTTTAGATGGCAGCTTGTTCTCTCTTTTTTCTTTTTTGTATTTTTGTGGCATATGTTTGAAATTAAAAAAAATATAATAACATCTTGTGGCCTGTGGCCTATGGCCTCTACCAATGCGTGTCAAGGGCTTTTCAGTTTTCTTATGACTTTTGTCAGCCACTTGTCACTCTAGATGCTTCTGTTTCTATATATGTAGTTTATTACAACGTTAGCTTTAATAAAACCTTTTGGACATGAAAAGAATGCAATGTGTTTTATATTCTAGAGTAACTTCACAGTTTGCTACCTGTGTAATGATCCTTGGTCATGTGTTTCGCTAGTAAAATGTGTCTACAATGGATTTTAACTCTCCAGACCTCTTCCCACCTGCATGTGGGAAAATGATTAGCTTTAATTTATTTGTTTTACACTTTTTACGTTGCTTCTGTTGCTTGACAACTAACTATTGAGGAGACTAGTGTGGGAAGCCAAAAAAAGATTATGGTAAAGGAAAGCAAATCCTTCCCTTGCACAGACCCTGAGCAATTCCTATTCCTTAAATAGAAGATCATGTGATTTGGTACTAAGTTACAAACGCTCCAGATTCTAACCAAAATAGCTATTGTGTTTATTCAGCTGCACCCATACAGTAGGTGCTGGAACTCCTGGAATATCCCATATATTTAGTAACACTTAACCTTTCACTGAATAGCCTGCAACTGATAGCAATCAGAAGAATGTGCTACCCATCCCCAAGTGTCTTAAATGGTATTGTTTATTCCTGGAGCCTCTGAGTGCTGAGAAATATTGAACTATATCTATATACTTTACAGGAAACACAGTATAGAGAATAGAGAATAGCCTATCTGACTGAATCCGAATTTTCGGTATATAGAACAGCATGCGTCTACAATCAAACATTCTTGCAGCCTTATTTTTCAGTATGCGACCAGTGTTACCAAGAAGAGAGCCTTTCTAGCATCCATGGAATGTCATCTAAGAAAAGAAAGCGAGGCCAGCTGGGAACACAACCATTGCCACTATCTTACTCTCCAGACACAAGGTTGGGCTGCCTGTACCAGGCATCGGGCGTTTCCCTGGAAGGGTGGGGACCGGTTTTGTTAAAGGGGGGCCAGTTTTGTAGCAGTGCAGCAGTTTCTAAAGGCACGCAGGTCTATGTTACCCAGCAGTTTTCAGGCAACAATAAATGTGTCAAGATTCCTCTGGTGATTGATGTGCCTGCTGGACAGAGATCGGAGCATTGTCTAGTGGCAGTGTTGACTCGTCTAAGTTAGCGAGAGGGCTATTATGCCTGCTGCAAAGAATGTGTACCATGTAACTCACAGAACAGTATTTCATGTGCATAGCTCAGTGGGTTACTGCTCTTGTCCCTGGGGCCCTTTTGTTACTGTGTGATTCATAAGTTACAATCGTAATCTAGCACCATGAGCTATAAACTGCCATCAAAGAACTGCTTGAACCAGGCTAGACTGTTATGTTTTCCCAGTCTGTCAATACTCTAATGCTGCTAAAAAGGGGTTTGTTTGGGTAGAAATACATTCTTATTAGTTAAGCCAGCCCTAACCACTGTGTTACGTTCTGTATCCTCTATTTGTGCTTCTCCCAACCAAGCACACTGGAAAAAATGCCTACCACTATAGATGACACTATAGAATCCTACACCTTGTAGTAAACCTTTGCTTATGTAATGTTTTCTATACACTGATTTACACACTTATGATTCATTGTCTGTGTATATTTATGTGATGTAAAGTTCTCCGACACCCTACGCTAGTATGAGAAGCACTATAAAACAAATAATGTACATGTGGGAGAGGGAAGCATTGTTTTTAAATTGGATTGGTAAGTGGGCACCATTATTTCCCCTGCTCCAGGTGCCCTCTAGAGCTGCCATTTTGATTAGCACTCTAGCGGCATCTTTCATACAGTTTCCCATGATACCATATAAGGGAGACTATACAGCAGACAGGCGCAGCAGGCGAGCTGTCAACGCACCAAAGGCACACCAGTCGGTGTCCATACCGCCCAGCCAGGACCAGTGGCCAGGGATTTGTCAGTCGCACAAAAAATAAGGTAAATTATACTTCCAGCCAATATATTTATTTAAAACTATCTAAACCGACTCCTGTTGCCATCCTATTGATCTTAGCTCATCAACGCTAACTTGCAAAAGCTGTGATCTTTATCCCCCGCTTGGATTAAACCAGCCTCAGGGCAATTGTAAGGCATCAACTAGGCAGATGTACCTAGTTAACTGCCGGTCCTTAGCAGCTCATAAATTAGAGATACACTGCCTTCTAAGTGACTCGTTACCAGTTTCCTTATTTGTAACCGAAACATGTCTCCATGAGGAATCCTCTCTGGATGTAACTCAAGCTTTGCCACCTAGATACCTTATGAGTAGGGGGGACAAAAGAGGTGGTGGTATAGACGTTACTCACAGAGATTTAATTAAGTGCTCCTCAATGGCCCTTAAAATTCCAGCTTGTGAACGTTTGTTCTTTTTTTTTAACGCTAAATTCTACCTTTACATTTTCTGGAATTCTTGTGTATAGACCACCTGACACTCATGATCATTTTAATAAGGCTCTTCCTGACTTAGTAGCAGGCCTGGCTCTTAACAGAACCGATTTCACTCCACTTGGAGACTTTAACATTCATGCTGATGACACCAATTATGCCTCTGCTGGTGATTTTTTATCTGATCTTGCCTCGCTGGACCTCACACAATTGGTCACAGGCCATACCCATGAAAAGGGTCATACAATTGACCTTGTATTTTGTAGTGTTACTGATCTCCAGATACAAAGTCCTCTCCCACACGCCTTATCAGATCACTTCCTAATTACTCTGAATCCTTCCATCCCTTTGACTTCTACCTCCTTTTCCCCAATAAGGCAGGTGGGTCGCTGTTGGCCTAAGTGGAACCTTAGGGACTGGTCAATCGCACTAGATAGTTCCAGACCTGGTCTTTTGGACCAAATTGTTCCATCCTCCTGTAAATTCAATGAATTTTTTCAACTCATTAGATATACTTCTACTTGGGAAAGCACATATCAAAAAGACATCATAATAGGAAACCCCCTTGGTTCAACTCACACCTATAGAACCTAAAAAAGGAATGTAAACGCCTTGAGAGAATGTGGAGGAAGGCCTATGAGAAGACCATGAAAGTTGATTATAGGAAAGCCATCAGAAATTTTCATGAGGAAATAAGAGCTACCCAAGCTTCCTAAGATTCAACAAAAATTAAAAGCTCCTCTAATTTCCCTAAAGAGATTTTATAGTTTCTTAAAATAATATTGAGCCTGTAACATCTAATACGCTTCCAGAAGCTTCAGTTGAGCATAGCACTTTTCTTTCAAAATAAGATTATGGATTTATACTCCGCCTTTCCCAATGGGTTGAATCAGGAAGTTAATCACATCAGACAGTCCTTTTTACAACAACCAGGTGCTAAGATTCTGGCCTTTTTTGTGCTCACTGTGGAAACTGTGACAGATCTCCTGCAGGTGGTAAAATGTGGACCTTCATTAAATCCTGTACCGCCTTATGTCCTATGTCACGGGCTGGACAGTATTGCTCCTGTTTTAACTGACCTATTGAATCTATCACTTAAATGTGGACAGTTCCCTCCCCCATGGAAATATGCTGTAGAGAAACCATTGTTAAAAAAAACAGCCCTGACCCCCTTTGTCTGAATAATAACAGGCAGATCTCTCTGTTACCAGGAGCCTCCAAGCTCCTAGAGAAGCATGTCATTCAGCATCTCTCTTGTTTTCTTGAGGTCTATGTGATACTTCACCTCACTCAAATGGGGTTTAGGCTTCAGCACAGCACTGAAAGAACCTTGCTGGCAGGGGTGGAAGAGCTCAGACGGCATCTTGATGTAGGCGGTTCGGCTGCCATTATTCTCCTAGATCTTAGTGCAGCCTTCGACACTGTAGATCATGCCACTCTCATTCAAAGAACATCACATGCAGGTATTGATGGCTTGGCACTAAAATGTCTCACCTCCTTTCTGGAGAACCGTACTTTTCAGGTACTAGACTCTGCACGCTTCTCCAAGAGTTTACATTTGATTGGCTGGTACCACAGGGATCCTCTCTAAGCCCCATGTTTTTCAATCTTTATATGTACTCACTGGCAGAGATTGTGTGCTCTTATAGATTGTCATTGGTTTTCCAGGCCGACGTTGGTTATGTCATTCTCCTCAGATCCAAGCATAGGTCATTCTGAACTAGCATCTTGTCTCCGGGAAGTGGCCATGTGGATGGCCAACTGTATATTAAAACTTAATGAGGACAAAACAGAGGTCATGTCACTGGCTAATAATTTTCATAACAAGACTTTGACCCTTTACCGGATTGTATGAGGAACCTTCCACCACCAAAAAGTCCAATGAAAAGTTTTTGGATATGGTTGTACTCCAGCCTCACTATGGACCATCAAGTAAAAAAGCCTGCTGCTACCTGTTTCAGGGTACTGAGGCTGCTCAGGAAACTTTTCGATCTTCTCCCTTTCCTAGCCAAAAAACATATTGTCCAAGCCCTTGTAATCTTACATCTTGATTATGGCAATGCTCTTTATTTTGGCTCACCTCAATATGTCGTGACTAGGCTGCAGGTGGTTCAGAATGCCACCGCTTACCTTCTTATGAATATCCCTAGACATCAGTCTGTCAAAAAAGCACTGGTATCCCTCCACTGGCTTCCAGTAGAGCAACAAGTTCAGTTCATCTCACACAAGCACATCACAACAGGGTGCCAGCTCTATTAAGATATTAAGATATTTGACTTCCTACTACATTCCCCGCATGTTCCTTAGATACTCTACAGCCTCTTTGCTGAATGTCCCTAAAATTCATAGGTCTCGATGGGAAGGCCGTTCCATGGCTGATAGGGCTCCTAAACTTTGGAATAGTCTTCCTCCAGAGCTGCGTCAACCTGGCCACAAATTGTCTTTTTGTAAGGCCTTAAAAACCTGGCTGTTTAGGACTTAGTTCAGTGGGGTGACTGATAGTTTGCAATGTCTGCCTAGCACTGGGAGGCCTTTTGGTAGTTACACACTATATAAGACAGATAAACTTAACTCAACTAAACTATGGAGAGATGAGAGGCACTGTTGGAGGTTGACATTGAGGGATCATTTAAAAACCCAACAAATACTGTTGGAGCTGGCTGCAATTTCATGTTATTTTTTACGATGCTTTAAAAAACGAATACAATTGAATATATAATGAAAATGTGTATTGTATAATGCACCATTGTTGCCATTATTTCCCAGATTTTATTTGGCAGGAGAACCCCCCCTGTCCCAAACCTGCCTTGTAGTGAGCCTCGTTCGCTGCACTTTCACTAAGCACCATACAGTGGCTGATCTGACAAAATTTGCCAGGGTTCCTTTGGGGTCCAGTCCGGCCCTGTAAACAAAATGACCTACTCTCCAAAAGATTCCGAAATGTCCTCCTGGATAGTTAGTTACACTCCTATCTGGAGCAAATGTATGACTTCTTTTTAACTCGGTGGATTTCAGGAGTAGTTCTAGCATACATGGGTAAACTGCTCAAATGTAAAAGAATGTTTGCATGCCGAAATGCAACTGTAGTATATTAACACATACACTAACAATTTTTAAAAATGCATTTGTATTTTACATTTTCTAACACTTTTATCACCATTAAGAAAATACTTTTCCTGCAGGAAAATTATTTTCCCTACACTGCCAGGAAAGCGATAGGAGTAACATATCCTTCATCATTCTCGCAGGGATATACGTCTGCCCTTGACAGAAGTATATTTCAGTTTGTACTTAGGGTGGGACCGTTTCTTTCAAACCCCTGTGAATATCCACAAACTCCAATGCCTGTGGGTGTTAAACTACTTTCCCAGTCCTGAAACACCCACTCCCCTCCACTGTGTGCAAATTTGCCACACACAAACGTTAGACCGTAAAGCTGTAATTTTACAAGTGTGTAAATCACTTTGCAAGTGTAAACCCACAGAACTCTTTGCTTCTAAAGCCATTTGTGCACCAAAGTACAAGTTAGATGAATAAATAGCTTGGAGGATGGAGCTTCACAAGCTTCTGTCACTTTACAACCATTATCTCGGGGACTTTATAATGAAAATACAAATGTGATGCATACTTCAAAGCTCTTAGCCATAAGACCTTTACTGCTTTTAAGGCCTCAAGCTCTAGTAGAGAAACCTATTTTTTGGAGAATTGCCTTTCTACAATTTATGCTGCTTGAGTAATTGACAATTTAGCAAATTGTATCTGAATCACGGAAAAATATTAAGCAACCTAAATTTACACTGTTGTTTGATGTTTAGACATTAAGAAGTGGATAAAATATATTTCCTCAACTTTTCGAATCTGATATTTGAGTATTTAAGGTAAAATCGGGCATTTGTGTTGTCCTTATACTAGTAGCAAAAATATAACCTTAGGGTTTATTTGCTTGAATATCTATAATTCGAGTAAATTTATTTGAAACAATTTATATATGTATGACATTTAGTTTCACAATATGTTTTTCCATTTTAACCCTGGTGCAAAAATATTTATTGTAATATTGATTCGAGCAAAATTTGATTTCAGCCATTGTACATATGCAAACAGCGAAAGGGATTACTAAGAGTTAACAGTGTGTGTTTTGGGCTCAGTGCAGTTTCTTGAAATATAGAAAGAGAGACAAAGAGTCATTCTCTCTTTTTTTAGGGCCGAGCCTGCGTTGCATGCGCTCGTGCATGCGTATCGCAGCGAGACGCTTTAGTGTTTAGAAAAGGGCTCGGAGCCCTGTCGACGTCACGCCAGTGTTTTTCATTGGTTCGTGGGCTTGCCTATTACAATCTGCTTGCTTTCATTAGTCGAAGACATGCATACGTCATGCCTTTTCCGGTGGCTAGCCCTCCTCGAGCGCATCGACCAAGTACAGAAAACATGCGAGGCTCGCTGTTTTCTGTCCGGCTCATGGACTACTTTTTCTCTAATTTACTAGCGCAATTTCGCTTGGCAGAAGTCGAGCGCTTTACACAGTTAATTACACTTTTTCGGGTTACGTACATAAATGCACTTTTGCCGATAGGTGAAAAGTCGGGTTAGGAGTTTACAACGCTATCAGCTCTAACATGAGCAAACGCAAGACCCGTTGCATTGCAAATGCTTGTTTTATTTGTCTTCTCTGAGCAATATTTTTGTAGGAAGCCTTTGTTGAAAAATGAAATGAATCAAAGTGCATAGGTTATTAACAATATTCTATGGTGGGAATCAAACTAAAGGCTATTTTATTTTTGTGGTCAGAGTACTCAAATTACAGTATTTACTCATTTTTACGTCGAGCATAGCAGCATTCGTTCTTGGGCTTGCCTTTCACAAATGCTTTGTTTTTGTTGGTAACTACTTTACGTTTGTCCCTCGTTAAGGCGGTTTTGTTACCGCCTTGGCCATCGACCCTGTGACATAGATAATTGCTCTATTGCCGATAACTTTGACTGCGAGTGAACTTGTCTCTATCCTTCACACTCACAGCGGCGATTTGAATCGGCTTGCTTATGTCAAATTTTTTACTTTTTTTTTTCAGTTTGTGTGGCAAGAAAGTTCCAGTTCGAAAATATACAACGCTAATAGCTCTAACTCAAGCAAACGCAAGACCTATTGAATTGCAAATCCTTGTTTAATTTTATCTGCGTAGAAATTGCAGTTGGCCATTTAGAAATGCCTGAGTAGGAATACAAACTGAGACTAATGGACCTCTTTGGACGCCAATAATCAATCACAGAGACACAAACTTTGTTCATCTTTATTGCTTCTAGCAAGCCTTTTGTAATAGCAGTGATGAATATTGTAATAAGTATTGTCGTTTAGAAACTGGTGTAAGAAATGTGGTTATTAGTTGAGAGGCACAGACGCCCCACTTATATAATAAACCCAATCCTTGTAAGGTTGAAGCACAAAGGTCACTATATAAACTGGTGCTTAACCCTCCGGTAGCTTGGCACAAAAGCAATCAGGCTTAACTTAGAGGCAATGTGTAAACTGCACAGGAAAAATCCCAAACCAATTTAGAAAAAAGAGTGAGATATAATAAATAAACTGACACCAAAACGACAAAAATCTAATCGGTAGAACCAGAGGTATTTGTTTATAAAGTTTTAGATGAAAATAGTGCCAAAAGGCACAAATCTTTCCTCACTGTTATCTGGTTATGCTGGACAGTGGTAAAGTATTAAGTTCAGGCCAACCACAGTGGAGCATGGATTGGATACAGTGACCAGGTGTGTCCTGCTGAAGAGTTACCTTCTCAAGTCTGTGCGAAGAGCTGCCATTCGCATTGGCCACGAGGAAGTCACTGTCAGTGTAAGGAGCAGGTTGGATGTTGGGACAGTCACTATAGAAGTTCGAAGTGCAGGTCATCAATTGAGCTTCACGTTGGTGGTCATCACAGCCATTGATGTGGGCACAAAGAGGCCACTTAGCAGTTGCAGGGAGCCCCAAACATTTTTATCTTAACCTAGAGTACATGAGGAGTACACTCTGAAGCTCGCCAAGGAGCCTGGACCTAGGAAGGCACCTCTTGGGGTTCAGGACTTACTCCAACAGAGGCCGCCAGCAGGGCTCAGGCAGGTCCTGTGGGTGCTGCTCAGCTGGGCAGTTGCCTGGAGGCCTCTGTAAGCCTTTTGTGTCCTTGTAGCTAAAACATAAGCTCAGCCAACTCACCCTTGGAGTCCCTTCTGGAGAGCCTGGGTTCAAGGCAAGCTAGTGTAGTCTTCCTTTGTTAGACAGCAGGGCAGTACTTCTTCTGAATCTTTTACAGGTAAGTGAGTGTTCTGATGAGAGCCTATGAAAGTGACACTTTTATCACCAGTACCATCCTGGAGGTGGGTGATTTCCCTTTTGTCTAACCTTCTCCTTTTATGGGTGTGGCTTCAATCTGTATAGTGGAACAAAATGCAGGCAGGTCAAAATGTCAGCGGCATTTGTCAGAAGGTCAGGCAGCCCTTAGAAGTCAGCAAGAGGGGGAGGGCAAGTCCGGAGCCCACCTTTTGAAGCTCAGGAAGGCTGAGTCCCTATGTCTGGTAGGAATGCGCAAAACACCACAGGAAAGTCATTCACAGTCATATGATCATGGACACCAGCAGAAAAGCACATTTAGTTTAGGCAGAACAATGACATTTCAGAATAGTAACTTAAAATCCAACTTTACCATTAAAGAGGATTATAAATCACAATTCATTTGAGTGGAAGTGGCATTTCTCTATCTGGTTCCAAAATAAAGTTATAACTTATCAAATGTAATAAGGTAAACTAGAGTTAGTATATTGGAGAGCTAGCCTTGCTACAGTGAAAAATGACTTTTTCTTTTTTTTTTACTGGTAGGAAATGTAAAACCTAAGTATGCATGCCCTACTTTTTAAATACCAAGCACCCAGCCCTAGGAGTCTTTAGCGCCTACCTTAGATATGTCTTAAGTATTAAAAAGGAAGGTTTTGACCTGACAAATGTTTTATTTTGTGATGTCAAAATGGGAGCTTAGACCTTCACTACAGGCTGCAGTGGTGGGCCTGAGACATGCTGCATAATGCTACTTAAGTGGATGGCACAATGAGTGGTGTAGGGCCACTAGTAGCTTTCACAGGCCCTGGACACATGTAGTACTTTATACTAGGGGCATATAAGAAAATGAAAGTGTTCAAATGGTTGTATACCAGCTTTACCATGCTTACACAGGATAGCACAAGCACTTTACTACTATGAACAAGAAGATAGTGCACAGAGTCCTAAAAGCCACAAAATCAGGTTCAACAAGGGAAGGCAAGAAGCTGGTGTGACCCCGCAGAAAGGGGCAGATCCAACAACTTCCATAAAATTGCTGGGACTTACCCGGCGACTGGATTGATTTTGGATTTCAGGTGGTTGTGTTTGCCTTGTGGGTTACCTCAGATAAAAATAAAAATGAAGTAAAAAAAAAAAGTAAAAAATGTTCCAAAAGACTGTAAATGCACCCGGGCAAGTCTCCATGGAGATCAAACACTTTTCACTAGAGTTCTTTTTAGAAGGACTCTCAATCACACACAGACATATAGTATCACAAATACTTCTCCTGGAGGTTTAAACCTCCAGGTGGGATCAGCCTGAAAATAGACCCAGGTTGGACACTTGTTGGAGACTCTACTGTAACCATGTCAGTGTATGAAGGGAGCTTCCTCTTTACCAAATGAATGGAAGTAATAAGGCATTCTGGTCAGTGGGGTATCACATAACAGGATCCTAGGGCCTGATGTACTATTCACCGTTGTAAACTAGGGATGTCCAGCGTACACACCAACAGATTGGAGAATGCAATTTCATTATGAACTATTAGATCAAATTGCAAATGATGCATTCCAAGGGGCTCACAGTATAACCTCCCCCCCTGAATTACTTTTAAATAGGCAGGTCTTTATATGCCACCAGGGAAAACCTGGCCTGGTAGTTCGGGCTGGACTGTTCATATGGGGTGCAGGGTCAAGACTATTTTGCTTATGGCTGTGGCCAAGCTGGGGTGGCATAGTGAGCAAAAGAACAATGGATTTAATCCAGAGTTGCGCCTTGGTGTGAATGTTTGAAAAGTTTTAACACTCCATCCATCATCTCTTTGTGTGTTGCCATATTGACACTAAGGGGCCAGACATGGGTCCCTTGCTCACTGTGCCACTTGATTCAAGCTAGCCTGGCTGATGAGGGGTGATACCCCACAACCGGTTGCAGGATGCTTGTTTCTGGTACGGGAGGGCCAGGCCTGACAGTTTGGGCTGGACTGATCCCTTGGAGAGCAGGGTCAAGACTGATTTGCATGTGGCTGGATCCAATCTGGGATGGCATTGTGAGCAAAAGAATGAACAATTAAATCCAGATCTGTGACTGGGGGTGAATGTTTGAAAAGTTTCAGCACTCCGTCCATCATCCTTTTGTGTTCCTACCTTAGGGGTGACATATGTATAATAAGGAAAGGACTGGGCCTAGCAAAAGTGTTTATTTGCCAGGTCGACGTGGCAGTATAAAACTGTACACAAGCTCTGCAGTGACAGGCCTGAGATATGGTTATAGGGCTACTTAGGTGGGTGGCACAATCAGTGCTGTAGGCCCACAAGTAGCATTTAACTTGCAGGCGCTGGCCACATGTAGTGCATTTTACTAGTGATTTATATATAAATTAAGTATGCCAATTGGCGCTAAACTAATATTACCCTGTCTAAAGAAGAGAACACAAGCACCTTCGCACCATTTAGCAGGGTTAATGTGTACAGAGTCCGAATATCAGCAAAAAGGAAGTCAGAAAAAGAAAACCGGGGAAGGTAGGCAAAAAGTTGGACAGAAGACCACCTTATGGTTGTCAGGTCTAACATATACAATATCTAGCATAGAAGGTTTAGATTTCAATGTCCTTGTGACAAGTGATCAAATAATTATGCATACATGCGCTACACAGATACGAACATTCACTTTTTAGTGGAGGTAGAGACAATGAGATTGGTTGAACATTAACGAAAGGGAAAACAGGACAAGACCCACAAGGTCAAAAAGGCAGACAGCAAAAGGGAAACGAGAAGGAAAGAGTATGAATAGCAAAAGGAGGTTTGGAGAAAGTTAGAGTAAGTACAAGAGCACCAAACAGGTAAAGGAACACCAGAAAGAGAACATAGGGCCACATGTATGACCATTTTGTTTTGTAACCCACACATTTGCAATTTTTCTGCGTTTCACAAATTGAGAGCCCCAAAACAAAACGTACAATAGTGTCAAGCGAACTGTCTGTGATTCGAAATGGGTCGCAAGGGACCTGCCTCATCAATAAAATATTGATGAAGCAGGTTATAAATTGCAACCCATTTTTGAATTCCCACACTCACAGGGATGGTGGCCTGCTGGGTCAGAAGACCACCATATCTGTGACTGCTTTTTAAATAAAGCAGTTTTTTTTTTTAATGCAGACTGTTTTCCTTTAGGGAAAACAAGATGCATTTCAAAACTAAAAATGAAACATTTCAGTTTCAGTTTTTCCGGGCAGGCAGTGGTCCGTGGGATTATTGCCTGCTGTGAATTTTTTTTAGCACCCCCATTCACAAAGGGGAAGGGGTCCCTTGGAGACCCCTTCCAATTTCCAAATGGGTTACCTCCAATTTGAAAGTGGAGGTAACTGCGATGGTTTTGCGACCGCATTCATGGTCACAAAACAATTATACATAAGCCTGCGAATCATAATTAGGAAGGTATGCCCTTGTGAGTAACAATCCCTATTTTGTGAGTCGGTAGCTGAATACCGACTCACAAAATAGGGATTGTGCATCCTACAAGGGCATTTTTGCGGTCACAAAAAGCGATTTTTGCATTTTGTGACTACAAAATAGCTTTGTACATCTGGCCTATAGTGACCAATGTATCTGAGTATTCAGCAAGATAGAAATTGGGGCCAGATGTAGCAAAGTGTTTGCGCCTCGCAAACGGCGAAAATCGCCGTTTGCGAGGCTCAAAAGCCACTTTGCTATTCAGAAATGCATTTTGCGAGTCGGCTCTGACTCGCAAAATGCATTTCCGACTCGCAAATAGGAAGGGGTGTTCCCTTCCTATTTGCGACTCGCAGTGGGATGCAATTGGACTCGCAGTTACCATCCACTTCAAGTGGATGGTAACCCACTCGCAAATTGGAAGGGGTCCCCATGGGACCCCTTCCACTTTGTGAATGGACCCAAAAATATTTTTTCAGGGCAGGGAGTGGTCCAAGGGACCACTCCCTGCCCTGAAAAAATACCGAAACTAAAGGTTTCGTTTTTTTTTTTAAGTGCAGCTCGTTTTCCTTTAAGGAAAACGGGCTACACTTAAAAAAAAAAACTGCTTTATTTAAAGCAGTCACGAACACGGAGGTCTGCTGACTACAGCAGGCCTCCATGTTTGCGAGTGCCTATACTCGCAATGGGGCCGCAATTTGCGACCCACCTCATGAATATTGATGAGGTGGGTCATTGCGACCCCATTGCGAGTCGCAGTCGGTGTCTGAGACACCGTACTGCATAGCAAATTGCGACTTGCAATTTGCGAGTCGGATGGACTCGCAAATTGCAAGTCGCAATTTTGCATTTTGCTACATCTGGCCCCAAATCTTTTGAATAAAGGATTATGCTTTGTGCATTAAAAACCTCTGATTGAATTGCAGATCAAGGTAGATCTACTAAGATTCACACATAGATTGCAACTAAACTATTTTTTGACAAGAGACCTTAGCAAAGACAGCATCTTGAAATAGAGGGGAATACGTGAAAGAACCTTAAAGGATTTGGAGGCTATATCAATACCCATGAGTCTTGAAGATGATAAGGATGAGGACATGGAAGATAAGCTACTTGCATGGAAAGTGGTATAAAGTACAAAACAAAGTTCACCTTGAAAATTCAAAATGACAATGTGATTAATATCTTTTACGTTTTGGTGTTCAATGAATTTGATTCATATACTCAAGAAAGGCAATGTTATAATTGTAATAAAGATTAATTTCTTGCATTGAAAGGTTTGAAGAATGATAGTACAATGATTATTGAACAGAAAGGTAATGGGGAAATGTTTTAATGAATTATTCAGATTTTGAAAGGAAATCCAATAATCAACTAAATTATTTGTATAGTTAGCTTCCTGTTAATGCATCTGTAGTAAGTGATCCAAAGCAAATGTTGAGGACTAAGGTGTTGTGATATCATAATTTTGGACTATTGAGTCAGGATGCATTTAGATACATGGGTATTAAGAATGCAAAACCTATGAACATGTATTTTCTCCCTAAAATCCATTTGGGTGGTAAATTAATTGTGGGACGCCTGATTATGTTGGATATAGGATCTCATACTGAGTGAAACTTTTAGTATATCAATATCTAGTTAGCATCATTGGTTACCCTGCTTGTATCTTATATGTGGCATACAAGGGATCTGTTGAATCAGATCATAGAGCTACTGTGGGAGGCTGAATACTGTCTTATCACAATAGATGTATCCAGTCTGTGCACAGTTGTAGACCATTAGAAGGGTTCAGGAGCCATGACATCTTTTCTAATCATGAAATCAGCAAGTTACTTATCACATTCTAGAATGAAATTAGAAATCACTGAATTTGTTTTGGAGAATAATTTTCTCCTACACAAAGATGGACTATACCAACAAATGTGTGGGACAGCGATTAGTTCTGGGTTTGCTCCCTCTTTTGCAAACCTCTTGATGGGGTGATATGAGAAGGAGCATGTCTGGAATAACCACCATTTTTTTCCAAGAGAGGTGGTGTGCTGTGGATGGTTCATAGATGATATTCTGATGTTGTGGAAAGGCACGGAATTGGAACTAAAAATCCATCATGAGTATTTGAATCAGAACTATTACAATGTTAATTTAAGTCTAGAATATCATGAGAACAGAATAATGTTCCTTGATGTTGAACTTTAGGTTAAAAAGGAATACTTTGCAAATTAAAATGTTTTGGAAACCAACATTAGTAAATACAGTGCTGCATGCACAATCTGCACATACACAGAAGCAGTACGATATGGAGAATTACTAAGAGCGGAGTGAGGAACTGGAATGTGGGATGGAGAAATGATTATTACAGATAAATTCATTGAAAGAGGTTACAAACCAGAGATTGTACGTAGAGCAAATGAAACGTGCAGATCGTTTGATGAGTAGGCAAAGACTGCAGATAATGAGAGAGAAAAGGTGTTGATGAGATTTATTACGGAGTACAGTGTTGATAATTACTTTCTATTTAATTGTTTGGTGAAACATTGGGTTTTACGTATGTTAGACAAAGATTTGAAAGAACACTTATTGCCTAAACTATTGATTATGTACACCACAGCTCCTACTCTGAAGTCTATTCTGAGCCCCAGTGATATCATTAGATTCCATAAATTGGAACATAACAACACGACTTGGCGTCAGAATATTCTGAATAGGTGCTATAAATGTAGGCACTGTAATTGTTGCAAATATATTTTAGATAGAGTCAAGGAGTTCTCAGATGGAGAACGTAGCCATAGATATGAGATTACATTGGAGTCATATGGAGTATTGAAGTTGTCGCTCCCTTGCTTTGACTTGACTCACTAACCACAAAAAAGAAGAATGAGCACTGCGACTGACCATATAAAAAGCCATGTTGGCTTTAACTGAGAAGGCTTTGTGCAATTGTAACTTCAATAGCTGGGCTATTGGTGGGTTGTTGGGATGGGAGGAAATACTAGCCATGAAACATTTTGTGTCAGAAGTGGTAAGTAGCTGCCAAAAGCATATTAAGGGAACTCTCAAGTCAATGTTGGAATCTGTTTGATGCAAGTTGCAGGGGCTACAATCGACATTGCCAGTGTCGGCTGGCACTGTCATTGATCCTAAACAGTCTGACCATTGGGTTTACCTGTTAACTGCTAGTCATGTACTGCTTTGCAAGTGGTCAGTCAAGACTCATTTGTCTTTGACAGACCCTTCAGGGATCCTGGAATATTAAAGGCAATAGACAGAATAAAACAGACGGCATGGCTTGGAACCCATCTGTTTCAGTACTGCCTGCCAAGTATAAAAATGCTGCCCCTGAAATGCTGCTGGTTTTGAAGCTGTCTTTGAAATATTTTGTTGCCTTGCATTTATCTCAAATGGCGATACCTTGTATTATTATTTTAAAAGATGCTTCCCTGTTAGACCTCACATTCATGGTGTGGTCTTCCCCCAACCTTTTGCCTTCACCCCTCCTGTTTCTGAAATTGTTTTTGTTGGCACAAGGACTCTGTGTACTTTACTGCTGCTAACCTGTGCTAAAGTGCTTGTTCTCTCTCTCTTTAAAATATTGTAAAATTGCCCTTCGCCTGATTGGCACATTTAATTTACTTATATTATTCTAGTGTATGGTCCTCCATGTAGCCTGAGCCTGTAAATTAAATTCTGCTAGTGGGCCTGCAGCACTCATTGTACTATCCACTAAAGTAGTCATTTAAACATGTCTCAGACCTGCCACTACATCCTGTAGTGCAGGTTCGAATTGGAAATAGACCAAGCAAAATAAACATTTTAATAGGCCTAATCCTCCCTTTTAATACATACAAGACATCCCAAAGAAAGGTCCTAAAAGCCCATAGGGCAGGGTGCATTGTAATTAAAAAAGAGGACATGTGTTAAAAAGTTTTACATCTCCTCATTGTGAAAAAACCCTAAATTTGGGTTTTGTTACCGCAAGGCCTATCTCTCTACTTGTATAACATTGAGTTACCATAATAAATTTAACATGTGCTAAATTTGATGGGGAGTAGGTGGGAATGTCACATTTGGACTCAAATGAGTTGAAATTTAAAATCCCCTTTAATGGTAAAGTCAGATTTTAAGTCACAATTCTGAAAATGACATCTTTAGAAAGTTGGCAATTTCTTGACTTAACAATTTGTGCCTTCTGCCCGTGTCCCGGGTGATGTGAGTGTGAATGGCTCTGCTGGTTGGCTTTGTATATCCCTCCCAGAGAGTAAGACAGATGTAGGCTATGTGTGGGCAGGATGGGCCATCCTGCCAAGATGGCTGGGGGAGCTGTTCTCTGCTGCACTTACACTTTAAAGTACTTGAAGCCTTGGCAGGGGAATTGATGAACTTTCCAGAACTAGATGTGGAGGTAGTATATGGAATCCTACCACGTCAAAAGCTGGCACCAGGTACATATTGGACCTTCAGAACAGCTCTTCAGTACATTCCTGGGCCTGTGAAGGACATCAGGACCCCTTTCTGGAGCCCCCGGAATGTTGCCCTGCTGTTAGATGGCCTGTATTGCTGCTTAAAGGATAACTCGACCATCTCCATGAACCCAAGACTACCAGAAGGGACACCAAGAGCTAGCTGGCTGGCTTGTATGAGATACAGGGACATAACAAGCTTTAGAGACATTGAACCCCACATCTGGCCTCTGCTGAAGTGAACCCTACCCCCAGCCCCCACCCCGTGGTACTCTCCTCGTCCTAGACCCTTGGAAGTGGTTTTAGAGGTGCTGCTCATGCCTAAATGTAAAACCTGGGATTTAGAAAGATTTTCTCTAAAAGTACCAGACCAACTGACAGAAGACTTGGACCTAACTGCCAACCAAACTTCCCAAGGAGCTTTGCTGGATGGCCTAATTTCCCTGTAGCTCCCACCATATATTTCCCCACAGCAGTCAATTCTGTTAAGCGGTACCTCTCAGTGACAGTATCTGGCCTTGTGGACCCATCTTTGGCTACAGCTTGCAGCTTCGACCAGCTGGAGGTTTAAACCTCTAACAAGTTGCCTAAGTCCAGAGGTACTTGATAGCAACAGGCTCCCAATAGACGACAACAACCTCCTCAACCTGGAACTCCAGCTTTTCCTTGTTAGAGCTTTTTGTCACCATCGTCAACTGCTTCCCCGAGTCTTCATCAAGTAGCTTCCTGGTGACAACTGCTTCTCAGACACCCAGTTGAACTCTACCTTCTCCTAAACTTTTATTCAAGATATTTTCTAAGTCCGAAGGTAAGCCAGGACCAGGTCAAAACCACCAGTGGTATCCAATCCACATGCTCAGTTGCAGTTGGCCTTAACTTTTGACTTTGCCCCGAAATCACACAACTGTATACCCGCAGTTGGTTTCTTGATCATTCAGGTGCTCTTTTACACAAAAAACATTTAAAAAATCATAATGCTGTTTCTTTTAATTGGATTTACTTCTTTTTTGTGCTCTTTTAGTTATCAAAATGTCTCTATTTTATGAATTGGTTTGGGATTTTGTCCTGTGTTGTGTTGTCACCTTATTACTGTTTGTGTGCTGCACAAATACTTTACACATTGCCCCATATTTCATCCTGACCACTTTTGTGCCAAGCTACCAGAAGTTTAAGCACAGGTCAATTTATTGACTTTTGTTGTTCACCCTGACAAGAATTGTGGTGGTTGTTTGAGTAGGGTTTTCACCCCCTAAACCAATACCCTCAATTTCTTACACCCCGCTTGCAATGTGGCCCATTTGAAGAATGGTCTGAACTGAGTAGCATAGAGAATAGCCACCTTGTTAAAAAATCGCAGCCAGAGTTGTTCTTCCACTCCCATGCAATTCACACCTTTGTGGATATTGCTGTCTATGTGAAGCAGCTTATGGGCTCTGTACAATGCACACACTACCATGTATAGGACAGTTTTTATTGTTTTCATTATGTCTTTGGTATGTACCATCCCTAGTCATGTATTGTTTTTCATGATCCCATTTACTGTCACAACCTATAGCTGAATGTCTAGGGTTGAGTTTATAAGGAAACCTTATGCGCAATTTGGTGCTGCATGCTTTAGTTGAAGAACGCCAAATTATGTGGATGCATAGAGTTTGGCCATGTTAAGTCTAAGTTTTCTGTCATACCACAGATAGAATTTTCACAGCTGACATAATGTTCTCTGTGAGTTAATTGGGATTTGAAGCAGGAGCATTGCGAAGATGTAATTTACGGGGGCATTATATTCTTTTTGATTATTTACACTTGTCCCTAAAGAGAGAGATTTAGTTGTGACCAGCAGATAATATGATTCTGTAATTTCTCGACGAGTGGACCTAAGATGTCTTGCATATTATTCTGATGTTCTAAAGGATCCTAGGTTGTCAAATTGTGCAGAGTCCAGGGAAATGGGGAGCACCTTAGTAAATCTTTAGTTGTTACAGTGGTGAGAAGTAGGGCCTCACATTTGACAAAAACAATGTGGTATCCAGAAAAGGATAAAAGTACTGATATCAAGGCTATTAAGACAGGTATTGACTGCTGCAGTTTCGAGGGTGTTACAGAAATATCAAAAGACATTTTACCATATTTATACTTTTTTAGAGCCGCATTTGCACTGCTTTTTGACGCAAAAACGGCGGAAACTTTCAAAATACAAGTTGTATTTTGTAAGTTTGCGCCGTTTTTGCGTCAAAAAGCGTCGCAAATGCGATGCTAAAAAAAGTATAAATATGGGCCATTGTGTTCGTCCCTGGTGTCGGCACACCTTTAATTAGAGGGCTGTTCCTTATTGGTGCTGCTAATAGTTCTTGTGCTAGTATGAAGAGGAGGGGGTGCATGGGGCAGTCCTATCTAGTCCCTCTTCGAATAATAATTGCCTGTGATTCAAAACCATTGCACTCTACATCTGTGAGATTGGAGCATAATTATTTGATTTTAGTATAGAAGACCTCTCTCATACTCATTCTTTTAATGCTTGCATCATGTAATCCTATTCAACTCTCTGAATGCTCTCTCCAGATCCAAAGTGTTAGAAATGGGGTTTCTATTTGGCAGAAGTATAGACCCTTGTCCAAGTAGGTACCACAATTCTAGTCAGGTTAAGTCGCAACACAATCCAAATGATCCTGTGCCGACCCACTGGTAGCTTGGCATTGAGCAGTCAGGCTTAACTTAGAAGGCAATGTGTAAAGTATTTGTGCAATAAATCAGTAAAGTCAGTAACACAGTAAAAACACCACAGATGAATGCAGATGTGACTGAGGGGGTGATTCTAACTTCGGCTGGCGGCGGAGGCCGCCCACCGAAGTTCCCCCACCAAAATACCGCTCCGCGGTCGAAAGACCGCTGAGGGTATTTTGGGATTTGCCATGGGCTGGCGGGCGGCCGCCAAAAGGCCGCCCGCCAGCCCAGGGCAAATCAACCTTCCCACTAAGATGCCGGCTCAGAATTGAGCCGGCGGAGTGGGAAGGTGCGACGGGTGCAGTTAATTTACTGTCCCTTGACATAGGTGGTGCACTTTACTAAGGACTTACTGGTAAAATAAATATGCCAATTGGGTAGGAACCAATGTTACCATGTTTAGGGGAGAGAGTACCTTACCTTACGGTTTACTCCCTTACTTCATTAGGTTGATATGAGAATTGTTTTGACCCTCTCTATACCTCTTTCTATCTAGTGCACGTATCCATACTCTATGGGCCTATTGCACGTTCTGTGATATTTTTATTCCGAGCACAAATATCAGTGTTGTTAGACCTAGCATTCCTTTGCATGGTCTCCCCTGTCTTTTTTGCTTATGCTTCCCATGTTTTGACTGTGTGCTGGACTTTGTTTTTGCTGGTTTTGGTACTCTGGGCACTTTACCACTGCTGACCAGTGGTAAAGTGCAAGTGCCCCTTGTGTAAATTGCATGTGTAATTGGCTTTTCCTTGATTGACATATTTGATTTGCTAGTACGTCTCTAGTAAAGTGCACTAGAGGTGCCCAGGGCCTGTAAATCAAATGCTATTAGTGGGCCTCAGGCACTGATTGTGCCACCCACATGAGTAGCCCTGTAAACATGGCTCAGACCTGCCACTGCAGTGTCTGTGAGTGCAGTTTAAAAGTGCCAATTCAACCTGGCATGTGTACTCGCTTGCCAGGACCAAACTTTCCCTTTTATAATGTAAGGCACCCCTAAGGTAGGCCCTAGGTACCCCCATGAGCAGGGTACAGTGTATGTTAAAGTTAGGACATGTACTGATGTGGTTACATGTACTGACAGTGTAATACTGCCAAATTCGTTTTTCACTATTGCAAGGCCTATCTCTCGCATAGGTTAACATGGGGGCTGCCTTTAAATATCTTTTAAGTGCAGTTTCCCTTTGGAAGCAGATAGGATGTGGAGTTTGGAGTCTCTGAACTCACAATTCAAAAATACATCTTATGGTAAAGTTGTTTTTTAGATTGTGGGCATTTTCTTGCTTAAACCATTCTGTCACTCTGTCTGCTTGTGTATTCCCTGTCTGGGTCATACTGACAGTTGGGCTGTTTTTGAATCCCCACTAGACAGTGACACAAAGGGAGCTGGGGTGTAGTCTGCATATCTTGATGGGTAATCTGGGCTAAAGTGGAGGGAGGAGCTAACACGTACACCTGAATGGGCTGTGCCTGCGCTCACACAATGCAGTCTCCAACCTCCTTGTGTGTGTCTGGCGCCAAACCTGGGCAAGGCAGGATCTCGTGAACAACAGAGACTTTCCTTTGAAGTTTGCCTACCTCAGCGACAGAATGGGGTAAAAGTAGTGGACCCAAAACCCCAGATTTTAAATTACTTCTGAACTCAAGAGGAACCTCTGCCAAGGAGAAGAGCTGAAGAGCTGGAGGAGTACTGCCCCTTTGCCTGTGACTGTGCTTTGCTGGGTTGGCCTGCAGTTGCTGCTTCTGCCTGAAAGAGGACAAAGGCTGGACTTTGTGGTATATCCCTGCTTGTGAAGTGTCTCCAAAGCTTGGACTGAGCTTACCTCCTGTTTTGAAGTCTCAGGGCCATCAAAGACTTCCTCTGCCAGTACCTGGACTCTCTGCTGAGACTCCTACCCTGCCAAGTGGTGACTACTTCAGTCCCTAGGCCCTTGAAAGGTGAAGCTGGTGCAACCAAGGTGGAAATCCACGCACAGGAGTCTTGCAGGAAAAAATGTGACGCACCGCCTGCAACGCAGTGGTAAAAATGACACACCACCTGCATCGCAGCTGAGAAATCGACGCACCACTTGCATCGTGGCTTGGAAATCAACGCAACACCTGCATTGCGGTGGGAGAAACAACGCAACAACTGCTTGCGACTGCTGAAATCGACGCAAGCCAACACAGCGTGGTTCCTCATCACTGTGCGGCCAGATTTCACACGCACCGTCGTTGGGCGTCAAAATCGCCGTGACCCTGCCCGGACCCTAGGTGTTCATCCAGAAATCAATGCAACGCTCTCTTGTGGGAGAGAAAAACAATCCATCGCCTACTCGACCAAGTAAGGAATCGATGCTTTGCTGACTTTTCCGATGCACGCACCCCTCTGTGGCTTTATTTTTTACGCAAACCAGGTACTTTATGTAACATTAACACAACCATTGTTTTCTATGGAGTAAGACTCTTTTTAATCAAAAATTCATAACTTTACCAGTGTATGTTGAATTTTTGTCATTTGGATCTTGTCTTATTTAGATAAATATTGCCTATTTTTCTAAACTGGTATTGTGTCCATTTTGTAGTGTTGTTACAATATTACTGTGTGTGCTGGTAGTAATACTTTACACATTGCCTTTGAGATAAGTGTGACTGCTTGCTCCAAGCTACCAAGGTGTTATCTTAAGTGTGTATCTCCCTTACCCTGACTACAGTGACTGCCAACCAGAGACCCCATTTCCAACAAGTGTCATTCCCTTTTGTTCCTCATCTACTTTCCTTTGGCTGACTTCCACTATGTGTTTATGTCACCACAGGTGCAGACTACGTTGTTTTTCTTCTGACTGCACACTGCATGCAGTGTTCATGATATTATTACTTGGGACACTCTTTGGATTGTCGGTACAGTGGTTTTCCCTGCCTATGTCCTCTTCTGTGACACAATGTGCAATTAATGCATCTTTTTGTGTACTTTACAGCCTTGAAAAAGTCACAAGGGTGACAAAATACGTGTTGCTTTACTAAGGCACAGGACTGATCAAGGTCTTTCGCCAAGTTATTTACTGTATGTCTGGCGCCTACCACATTTTTTTACTCAACTGGACTCTTACAAGTGATGTCTGGTTTCTCCAAGTTCTTTTGTTTTCGCTTATTTTGCTTTCCTGTATTACTGGTTATGTCTGCATCTGACCTATATGCATAGAGACTGATTGCTTTGGGTCTTTCTCTTTACACTGCTGCTTGCATATTTTATACATAACACTATTCGCCTTTTTGATGTTTCTTCATGAAGGTTATTTTGAAGGTTGCTCCAAGTGATGATTCTTTAGGACTTTGTTCAGTTGGTTTTAGTTCATTGAACTTTCTTGCAATAAAATGTCCTTGTGTGTACGCCGTTTCAATCCAACCAATCTTGTGTCACTCTTCAGCTAGTCTTTCCCAACCCACTATCAACTCAGCCACCTTATTGAATATGCTGATTTTTCACCAAATCCTTATTTTCCAAATGGGCTGGAACTGGGTCCCATATATTGCGGGGTCTGGTTACCTTAGGTTGCGGAGTAGCATATGTTTCGCATTTATATTACTCCATGCTGTATCATACACCCTTTAAGTTTAGGGGACTGGGCGTTTCGTCCATCTCAACGCTATAGGACACTTTTCTAATAAAAATGTACAAGTAGTATCTTTACGAGTGTGGATTCTCCGCACTTGTTGCGGAGATTCATCACATGAAAAGATAGGCAGTTGTAAAGATAAATCTCCTAAAAAATTCCTTCGTGAATTGCAAGAATCGTAAACTTAAAATTTACCTTTGTGAATCAGGCCCAATAAGTCCATCTGTCAACCAACCGCTGGTACTCCATATCCAATTACTAGTTTCCTATAACAGGAATTTCCATGTCTGCTCTGGTAGTATTGAACAAATTATATTATGGTGCTACCTAACTTCTAGCCTCCTTAAACTTTATTACTTTGGTTAGGACTACGATTCCAGGGAGGTCTGGAAAGGAAGGGTACTCGACTTTGATGGCATGTCTAAGCTGGGTAAAGAATGTTGTGCAAGACGTTTGTCTGTCCCTCTTCTTTGAATCTCCGTTTTAGTTTTTTTGTTGAAAAATCTTTAAATTGCTCTAGGGACTTAAAACCATGTCAAGCTACAATTGACCCATCAGTGTCATATTTTGCCCCTGTAATGATTCAATTACCACTTGCTCAGTAGGGAGTTGAGTTACAGGGTTATCTAGAAGTGGGCACTCAGCTGAGTATATCTGGTGATGTGCAGACTATTTAGCCAGGACATGCCACACTCTATTGGTAGATACAACAGTATTTAGACTGTCCCCGTGATAGAATATCCATATAAACAGAGCTTTCTCAAGTTAGTCTCCATGTCTTTGCTACAACATGAGGCTTAAAGGATGGTGGTTAAAACCAGTATAATTCCGACTGGGCTTAGAATGGGCATTCCAAATCCCCCACAGTAATCATCCTTAATTAAAGGCCAATGTCGTAACCTCCCATTTCAGTCGTACTTGCTTTCCGGCCCTATCATCAGTTAGGACTGAGCGGACATGTATAGGGAATGTGGCAGTGGTATTGGTATGTTCTCAAATATGTAAATGTATTTTGGTACGAAACCATTTTAATCAGTGAAATTCTTCTCATAAGTGAAAGGGGAAGGCAGATCCATCTGTTCACCTGAATCGAAAGTTTTTCAGTTGCAGATGGATTGTTATCCCGAATAATTGTCTCCTTCAAATTACATATTTTATTGCTCAAATATTGAACAGTTTCTGTACTCTGTAGCAGCGGCTCAGTGCATGGCATCAATGGCTATCGTTCAGATTTATTCCAGTTTATTCTGATACCTGAGTAGGAGCCACATCGTATTACTTCACAGATCACTGGCAAAAGGGCATTTGATATAATATTTATGTCATGTGCATACATAGAAAGTATCAGTCTTCTTCTGTTGGTGAAGGATTGCCATCTGTGGGAATGAAATCGCCTAAGGTGCAGCGGCGGCCGCCGCTGCATAATGCAAGGGGAGGGGCACAGCGATGAGGTACAAATTAAAAAAAAAAAAAGGAACTTACCTCGCCTCCGCCCCTGCTGCCTCTTGCCGCCTTTCGCTCCTCTTCTTCTTGTGTCCCAGCATTCACTGCTGGGACACCATCACAGGCTCACCAGCAATCCTAATGCTGCTTTCATGCAAAAGCTTGCATGAAAGCAGCACTAGCATTGGTCTGAGCGTCTGAGCGTCTGTGAAAGCTGCCTAGGCATATCCCTGGGGTCTGTACAGTTTTCCAGCCAAGCTGTGTACACAGCCGGACTGGAGAAACTTAAGTGCTCAAGTGTGTTTGGCCGGCCTCAGATGCGCACTTAGGTGCACTCTCCCCTCCTCCCCTTCCCACCTCCTGTGACTCAGCTCCGCTCCTTCCTGCACTGCAGGCTGTGACAGAAGCAAGCAAATAAAATGGTCTAACATTTTATTTGTCTACTTCTGGCACAGACAGTGGGGCGACGCTCCTTCGCCATAGTGAAGGAGTCACCCCTGCTAAGATGACAAGCAATAAGCTCTACAGCTATCACTAAAAGCCAAGGGGACAATCCCATCTGGGGCCTATGTCAATTGGAAGTATATAGGCCCATATTTATACTTTTTGACGCAAAACTGCGCTAACGCAGTTTTGCGTCAAATAAATTAGCGCCGGCTAACGCCATTCTGAAGCGCCATGCGTGCGCCGTATTTAATCAATGACGTTAGCCGGCGTTAGGCGCCGGCGCTGCCTGGTGTGCGTGGAAAAAAACGACGTACACCAGGCAGCGCCGGCGTAGGGGAAAATGGAGGTTTTTTTTCACTCCCAACCCCCATTGAAATGACTCCTGTCTTAGCAAAGACAGGAGTCATGCCCCCTTGCCCAATGGCCATGCCCAGGGGACTTATGTCCCCTGGGCATGGTCATTGGGCATAGTGGCATGTAGGGGGGCACAAATCAGGCCCCCCTATGCCACCCAAAAAAAAAAAAAAAAATACCTACCTGAACTTACCTTAAGTTTCTTGGGATGGGTCCCTCCATCCTTGGGTGTCCTCCTGGGGTGGGCAAGGGTGGCAGGGGGTGTCCCTGGGGGCATGGGAGGGCACCTCTGGGCTCCTTCCGAGCCCACAGGTCCCTTAACGCCTGCCCTGAGCAGGCGTTAAAAAATGATGCTAACGATGGTAGACGTCATTTTTTTTGACCCGCCCACTCCCGGGCGTGAATTTTGCCCGGGAGTATAAATACGACGCACATGCCTCGGAGTCAATTTTTTAGACGTGAACGCCTACCTTGCATCTCATTAACGCAAAGTAGGTGTCCACGCTAAAAAATGACGCAAACTCCATGGACTTTGGCACTAGACGCGTCTAACGCCAAAGTATAAATATGGAGTTAGTTTTGCGTCGGAATCGCGTAAAAAAAAATGACGCAATTCCAGCGCAAACGGAGTATAAATATGCCCCATAGTTTCCCAAATCCATCTACTAACCACTGACCTCATAATTAATCTTTTGAGGGACTCAAGGCTTATTCAGCATTCAAAGACAAAAAAGCCAACACTGCCTATAGGTCTGGTTTAAACTGGCTCATTTTCGTGAAGAGGTTACAAATATTGTGAGCAATCTTACTACTTGGACAGACTTTGTCTGCTCTGCTAGAACAAGGCCAGGCAGTGGCGGCTCCTTCGCTATGGCGGAGGAGCATCACCTCCCTGCCAGCAGCAACTGCTGCAAATCCTTTCACAAGGAAAGGATAATAAATTTAGTTTATTATCCTTTCCTTGTGAAAGGGGCGGGCATTGGGGTTGACAATAATGAGGGGAGTGCACAGGGCACTCCTTTCACTGCACTGCACAGCACTGCATATGTAGTGTATCCTTTCCTTGTGAAAGGGGCGGGCATTGGGGTTGACAATGATGATGGGAGTGCACGGAGCACTCCTCTCACTGCACATGTATGTTTGTCCGGTCGTCCCGGGCTGGGAGCCTGTGCCTGGCTGGCCGGGAGACGACACAGGATCGGCGGCGTGCTGTGCGGAGGTACGTTTTTTAAACTTTTTTTAAATATTATTAATGCCCAGCCCTCAGTAATCCCCGTGAGCCACGACTGAGGCCAGGCACCAGGGGTGAGCCAGTCAGCCACGACCCGCACCTGCATTTTCTAGATTCAGAAGAGATAGCGTCTGATATCATTGGCATACCTAGTGATACATTTAGTAAAGTAAATGTTATCGCTTCACAGGAGGATGGGGGACAGAACGTGAACTGAGAGGTTCCTTATAAGTCTTTTGAGGTGACTTTAATCCCTGATGCCCTCAATTCCTGAGCAGTATATTAGTGTGGTTAGCAGTAGTTTAAGACAAGGCATAGTGCCTGCCATGTAGAAACCTAGGCCCTCATTACAACACCCTGGCGGTCGGTGATAAAGCGGCAGTAATACCGCCAACAGGCCGGCGGTAACCAAAATGGAATTATGACCACGGCGGAAACCGCTCAGACAGACAGCCACTTTAACATACCAACCGCCACGGCGGTATCAACAAGCACCACGGCGGTAACCGCCAACAGCCAGGCAGAAGACAATGTACCACCTACACTATCATGACCGGCCTATCCACCACCTTTTCCAGGGTGGTACCAACGACATCAAAAGCATGGCGGAAACACTGCACAGAAGTCAAGGGACTCACCTTTGGAGGCTCAGGGAACAACCACAACGCCATGGAGCCCGAGCTGCACATATTTCCGATGCTCGTCTACCTTCTGCTGCATTATGAACATCAACGCCGGCGAAGACGACCATGGTGAGTATTGGCGCCTAGCACACAAGGTAGGGGGGGAGGAAAAAGAGAGTGGCACACACACGCAACAACCCCATCCCCACCCCCAACACCATATACACAACCAGATGCAGTAACATTATATATTCACCCCCTACCCCTCAGGAATAATGCAAGGACAAAATTATTTGAAGAAAGTGGGTGTAATACTATAAAATACTATAAATAAGTGCATCAAAATACAAACGTATATACATTTTTACAAATTTAGGGGCACTGCCCAGTCCTCAATGTCCGTGGGCCACAGGGCCACAACACATAGGTCAAGGCCCCACCTCACTCCTGCAACAACATGGAGAGAACACTGCAGGGGCATCAGGTTGAAAATACACAGGCACCTCAGGGGGACGGGGAATGGGGGGCACCTCAGCCGGAAGATGGTACAACACCACTGGTCGTGGAGGGGGCTACATGCCCTGTGCGATGTCCTGGGGAGTGCAAGGCCACAGTCTCTCAAGTGGGTGGTTTGCCCACTGCTTGGTCCTGAGGAGTGCAAGGCCACAGTCTCTCAAGTGGGTGCTTTGCCCACTGCTTGATCCTGGGGAGTGCAAGGCCACAGTCTCTCAGGTGGGTGGTTTGCTCACTGCTTGGTCCTGGGGAGTGCAATGCCACAGTCTCCCAAGTGGGTGGTTTGCCCACTGCTTGGTCCTTGGGAGTGCAAGGCCACAGTCTCTCAAGTGGGTGGCTTCTCCACTGGTTCTGGAGGGGGCCTTGTGCCCAGTGTGCTTCATCCTGGGAAGGAAAGGGTGAGTGGATGGCTTTTTCCACTGGTTCTGGAGGGGGCATTGTGCCAGTGTGCTTCATCCTGGGAAGAATGGGGTGAGTGGATGGCTTTCTTCCACTGGTTCTGGAGGGGGCCTTGTGCCCAGTGTGCTTCATCCTGGGAAGGATGAGGTGAGTGGATGGCTTCTCCACTGGTTCTGGAGGGGGCTTTGTGCCCTGTGATGCAGATCTTGGTAAGTGCAAGGTCACAGTCTCTCACCTGGGTGTCAGACCCACAGGATTTGCAGGGGCCAGGATGCACAACAGCCCATGGAAGCAGGACTACACACTGTCCGGCGGCGGTGACGGATGCTCAGTGGTGGCAGTGGCGGGGTTGGTGTCGGTGCTGGCAGTGGTGGGGGAAGGCTCCAGCCCCTGCAGCCTCGGATGGCTGCCCACTGGGGCTGCTGCTGCTGGCAGTGGTGCTGGTGGCGGTGCTGGTGGCGGTGCTGGCAGTGGTGGGGGAGGCTCCCGCCCATCCCCTGCAGCCTCGTACCACTGCCCACTGGGGCTGCTGACAGTGGTGCTGGTGGCTGTGCTGGTGGCGGTGCTGGCAGTGGTGGGAGGAGGCTCCAGCCCTTCCCTTGCAGCCTCGGACGGCTGAACCACTATGGTTGGTGGGGGGGGCTCCGAAGAAGTCCCAGCACCAGGCCTCCTGTCCTTCCTGCCTGCTAGTGCAGGCCCCTTGCCCTTCCTGTCAGCAGCCGGGGATTTGCCCTTGTCCTTCCCTCCTGCAGCTGGTGGTGCCTCCTTGCCTTTCCCTGTCGCAGCAGGTGGTGCCTCCTTGCCCTTCCTTGATGCACCTGATGAGGCACCCTTTCAGTGTTGCTGCCTGGTGCCCGGAATCCTCTCCCACCTGCAGTAGCTGTCGACACTACTGTAGCCGTGGACTGGGTCACTGAGGTGCTCGCCTGGGTTCTGACCACCCTGGCCTGATGTGAAGGACGGGAGGGAGTGGTTGGGAAGAGGTCAACGGTGGAGAGGAAAAGCTTCTTAGGGACATTGGGGCGGGAAGAGGGTGAAGGTTTGGGAGTGGAGGAAGAGGAAGTGGTTGTAGGAGGTGTCTGTCTGCTGTGTTTTGGTGCAGGTGCATGGGCTGGATCCTCTTGTGAGGTGGATGGCTGTTGGGTGTCTGAGAGCCTGCGTTTGTGTCCTTTGGGAGGAGGGGGCACAGACACAGTGGGAGAGGACACAGGGGACATGTGCATGGATGTGGGGGTTGTGAGGGGCGTGTAGTGATTGGCATGATGGTGGTGGTGGATGAGGATGTAGTGCATGCAGGTGTGAGGGTAGACGCTACTGGGAGGGAAGTGGACGACGACGACGAGGGCGACACAGTGGAGGCAGTGGATGTTGGTATTTCTGCATCTGGATGGTGTTTGTGTGAGTGCCTGTGGGATGATGTGTGGTGCTTGTGGTTGACTGAACCACTCATGTGTGTTGTCTTGTGTGCTTGCTGGTCTGCTTGTGTGCCTCGGATAGGTTGGGGTTGAGGGGAATGGGACTGGGTAGAGGAAGTTGGGGGGAGGGGCTAGAAACAGGGACAATGGCTGCCATCAGGGAGGAGGCCAGAGCCTAGATTGATCTCTGTTGGGCCGCCATGCCAGAGTGAATGCCCTCCAGGAATGCATTTGTTTGTTGCAAATAGGCTGCCAGCCCCTGGATGGCATTCACAATGGTTGACTGCCCAACAGAGATGGATTGCAGGAGGCCTCCTTACTTAGGGCAGCAGATCTAACTGGGGCAGGGCCTGAGGTGCCTGGGGAGAAGGAGATGCCCACTCTCCTGGGTGAGCGGGCACAGGAAACACGCTGAGGGGCTGCTGGGAGGGTGGTGCTGGTATGGGGGTGCCGGCTGTACCTGTAGTTGGGGTGGGCATAGACGTGTCCGCTACCACCAGGGAGCTTCCATCAGAGGAGGTATCACTGTCAGAACTGTCCCCTCCAGTCTCCGCTGTGGTGCTCCCCTCGCCCTCCATCCCACTGGTGCCCTCACCGTCAGTGGATTTGGCCTCCTGGGCCCTGTGGGATGCAGCTCTCCCCGTCACCGGTGCGTCTGCTCCTCCGTCAGATGATGCTAATGCATATAAGGAATGGGTGACAAAACAAAAGGGGGGGAGAGACAAAGGATACCCTTGGTCAATGGCGGCAACAACACCACCGTTGGCGTACATGACTCACACACACAGGGAACAGCCCTACGCACTGGGCAACAAACTAACAGTCACAATGCTAGTCACCAGCCCATGGACAGGGATATCTAACACCAATTGTAGCATACCTGAGACCCACAGACCCCTGCCCAGTAGTGGATGCCTACTACCTTGGTTGGAGGAGTTTTACATCAGACTCTGCCCAACATGGGCCCTACCCTGCAATGTCCGGCCTAGCCTAGGGGCACCGATAGGCCCACATCCCCCACCCGGATGCCACCCCACCACACACAAGTAGTATATTGTGGCACTGTACTCACCCCCTTGTGGCTGCTGTCATGCCCCAAGCACCCATCCAGCTCCGGATAGGCCACCGCCAGTATGAGCCACGATCATTTACATCCTTCTCAAATGGGTTTCAGAACCCATCACAGTACAGAATCGGCACTCCTTACTGTAACTGAATCTGCTCTGCAACTTCTAGATCAAGGTGGTCATGCTGCTATTATCCTCCTTGATCTTAGTGCAGCATTTGACACTGTCGATCATACTCTTCTCCTTGATAGACTTTCCAAGATAGGGTTAGGAGGTCCAGCCCTTGCCTGGCTCTCTTCCTTCCTCACGGGAAGATCCTTTCAAGTTTTGGATCGCGCAGGTTTCATCTTTAAGCCCCACCTTGTTTAACATCTATCTGTCATCCTTGGCCACAGTAGTCGCTCCTTATAACCTCTCTATGGTCACTTATGCTGATGACACGCAATTGGTGGTTTCCCTCTCTAGTAGTAGGGACTCCCCCTCTGCCAACCTGGCTGGCTGCATGAAAGATATTGGGGACTGGATGACCCTGTCGAAACTGAAATTTCATGACAGTAAATCAGAGATAATGATTATAGGTAATGGCGCCCCTACCGCCCCTCTGGCTATGTACTCTGAGGCTTTTAACAGCCTGCCTCCTCCAATAACACAAGTAAAAAGCCTCGGCTTTCTGCTTGACCCACGCTTAACTATGGAGCCACAAGCTAAAAGAATCTCCTAGATCTGCTTCAGCTTAATTAGAAGTGTCAGGAAGATTCTTGGACTTCTGCCATTCACTGCCAGAAGAATTGTTGTACAAGCCCTAGTTCTCTCCCGCCTGGACCACGGGAACTCCCTATATCTTAGTTCTCCAGATTATGTAATAAAGAGGCTGCAGGTTACGCAGAACGCGGCAGCTAGACTTCTCATGAATACCCCAAGGCATCTTTCCGCTAAACCAATACTTGCAGCTCTTCATTGGCTCCCGATTAAGCAGCGCATTCAGTTTAAAGCTCTGTGTCTTGTTCACAGAGCCTTACACAATAAGGGTCCCCTTTCCCTTAGAAAACTTATCTTTCTTTACTCGCCTCTTAGACCTCTTAGATCTCGTTCTTCTCAACAGGTTTACATCCCTTCGGTCAAGAGATCATGGGGAGGTAATTCGTTCTCCATCAGGGCTGCTCGGCTCTGGAATGCCCTGCCCTTTGAATGCCGTCAGGAATCCTCTGAACTTCTCTTTAGGAGGAAGTTGAAAACCATTCTCTTTCCCAGTTAATCTGCTTCCCCTGGCTCTTCCGACATTCATGGTGTACTTTAGCGCTGGGATGCCCCCGGGTAGCCATGCGCTCTACAAATCTATAAACTAAACTAAACTATGTGGGCCATCAGGGGAGTCAGGGTTCGACGGGCACCCCTTCCTGATTGGGAGGCCATCCCAAGCTGGGTCTCCTCCGTCTTCCGTTGCCAGCGTCTCAGGTCCTCCCACTGTTTCCGACAGTGGGTGCTCTGCCTGCTGTAGACCCCCAGGGTCCGCACATCATTGGCGATTGCACACCATATACCCTTCTTTTGATGGGTGCTGACCTGCAAAGAAATACACATAGGAAAAGGTATCAGTCAGACCGTCCTGCCTGTTACACTCAGGGCCCACCATAGCCCAGGACCCTTACACCAACCCCCTCCACACAAGGCCCTCACACACAACACTCCATGCATTCATGCCCCATGCATTGTGCTCACAGTGTACCCACCTGTTGGTCTGGAGGCCCATAGAGCATTCAGTACTGGGGTAGGACCACATCCACCAGTCTCTCCAACTCCGCCGCAGTGAAGGCAGGGGCCCTTTCCCCAGTGACACGAGCCATGGTCGGATCCAGACACAGGTCACAGCAGCACATGCAGTGTAGGTCCTCTCCTCTTGAAGGTCAGGTAGCAAGTGAGTGAACAGATAGAAAATGGCAGTCACGTCCGCGGCGGTGCGTACCGTCACCGCCGGCTTACATCACCATTGGCCACTGGAACCCATAGTGCCCAATGGTAGCCAATGAGGAGTTGCATGGCGGTTCTCGACCGCCTCCTGCAACGGCGCACAACGTCAGCGGAATGACCTCATTTCCACATGTCCCTCCATACAGGACAAGCGGACGCCATTTCATGGGGGGCAGGCCATGGCACCTATCTGCGTCACAGTACACATAGGCACCATTTGGGCCAATCCAACAATATACTGTTACAGTCACAACATGCAGTGCAGAGTTGTGTTTGGAAATATGGAATACTGGCCAGTTGCTCACCGTTTTGCCCCCTAGATTGCAACCACTGCGGGTGAATAGGAGATGGAGACACCCCCCGTCTACAGACCCCTGGTGGCTTGGCAACAATGGAGGACAGGCACATTATCCTCACCTATAGACTGGACAGGGCCACAGTCACAGAGCTGTATGCCCAATTGCAACCTGACCTGATATCTGCTATCCGTCAGCCCACCGGGATCCTCTGCCCTGATTAAACACATGTGCAGCTACATCGTTTTCCCCCAGGTGGAGGATTTGGCCACAGTGAAAGCTGATTTCTATTCAATGGGACATATCCCCAACATTATTGGGGCTATTGATGGTACACATATTGCATTTGTTCCCCTCCACCGGAGAAATGAACAGGTGTTCAGAAATCGAAAGAGCTTTCACTAAATGAATGTGCAGATAGTGTGCCTGACAGACCAGTACATCTCCCATGTCAACGCAAAGTATCCTGGGTCTGTGCATGATGCCTTTATCCTGAGGAATAGCAGCATCCCACATGTGATGGCTCAACTTCAGAGGCAGCGGGTGTGGCTAAAAGGTGAGCCCTGATTCCCACCCAGTAGGTGTTGGTGTATGGGTATGGTGTGGGCCCTAATGTTTAGTGTGTGTCAGACAGTTGTCCCTCGATATTTGCAGGTGACTCTGGTTAACCTAACCTCTCATGACTACTGACACCTGTGAGGAATCCCAGGTCAAGGGCAGAGGAATGCTACAATGAGGCACATGGGCCAAGAAGAAGAATTATAGAGAGGACCTTTGGCCTCCTGAAGGCCAGGTTTCCTTGTATCCATCTAACAGGTGGATCCCTGCACTACTCACCCAAGAAGGTGTGCCAGATCATCGTGGCATGCTGTATGTTGCACAACCTTGCCTTACGTCGCCAGGTGCCTTTTCTGCAGGAGGATGAGGCTGGAGATGGGCGTGTGGCAGCAGGGGATCCTGTAGACAGTGAAGTTGAGGAGACAGAGGATGAAGATGAGGACAACAGTAGTTCAATAATACGACAATACTTCCAATGACACACAGGTAAAACACTGTAACTTCACTTTTCATTGACAGTTTTGTGTTTGACATTTTCACTGGCAGGCTGATTTTACCACTTTTATGGCCACTTACTGTAACCTTTGGCATCTCTATTTGTGCCCCACTATCGTTCCTTGTGTGTTTACTGCATCCAACTACAGGCCATTTCTATGAATACATTACTGCACAGTTGTATTGCAGTGTTTAAAGCATGTTAAACAAATACATAGTTCAATCATTTGACAGACTCCATACTTGTATTTATTAAAGTGGTGTTTATTTAGGTGCCAATAAGTAGAAGGGGATGTGCAATGGGCTGGGGTGATGGTGGAGGAAAGTCCAGGTTGGAGTCCAGTCTATTTGTATCATAAGTGCATTGTCGAAGAGGGCATAGGAAGGGGAGCAATGGCAGTTCAAGTAGACAGGGTGACCAAGTGGGACACAGGGGTGACAATCAGGAGAGTCTTATTTCCTGGTGGGGGTGTTGGCAATAGTCTCTAGCTTCTGCCTGGATCGCAGGGACCATTTGCGGGGTGGTTCTTCTTCTGCAGGGGGTGGGGTGCTAGTGGCCTGTTGGTCCTGTGACGGGGCCTCCTGTCCACTAGCGGCAGCGGAGGTGGAAGGCTGTTTATTGGTTTGGCTAATGTCAGGGGCCCGCTGGTGTGCCACTGCCTCCCTCATGGTGTTGGCCATGTCTGTCAGCACCCCTACAATGGTGACCAGGGTGGTGTTGATGTCCTTCAAGTCCTCCCTGATCCCCAGGTATTGTCCCTCCTGCAGCAACTGGGTCTCCTGCATCTTGTCCAATATATGGCCCATCGTCTCCTGGCAATGGTGGTATGCTCCCAGGATGTTGGTGAGTGCCTTCTGGAGAGTCGGTTCCCTGGGCCTGTCCTCCTCCTGCCTCCCAGGTTCCCTGTTGTCCTGTGCCTCTGTCCCCTGAACCGTATGCCCACTGCCACTGACCCCAGGTCCCTGATCGTCCTGTGTTTGTGGGGTGCCCTGGGATCCCTGTAGTGGTGGACACACTGCTAATTGACGTGTCCTGGGGACAAAGTATGAGCCTGCTGGGTGTGTACTGTGCTGGTTTTTCCTGAGGGGTAGGCTCTGTGGTGGTATGGGACTGTGCCTGGGTAACCGACTGTCCGCCAGGTTGGTCCTCCAGATCCAGGCGCCCAGAGCTGCTGTCATCACCGTGGGCCTCTTCTTGGGGGGGACTGGATGTTGCTGGCACCTCCTCTCCAGTGACGTTGGGTGGGGGACCTGTGAGGATGTAAATGCAGTGTTATTGTTTCTGTGTGTGACATATTGTGCATGGGTGGGTTGCCCTCTATGGTTGTTGTTGCCTTGGCAGCTTTGCCTTGTGTGAATAGTTATTTGGTGGGCTAGGTGATTCTCTCTAGTGTGCATGCAGTGGTTATAGGTGTCCATGCAGGTCTGTGAGGGGTGTCCATGCAGAGGTGGTGAAGTGATGGGTGTGGGGGTGAGGGTGGGGGTATGTGATGGGGGTGCAGGTAGGGGGGGTGAAATAGAGATTTGACTTACCAGAGTCCAGTCCTCCTCCTACTCCTGCCAGGCCCTCAGGATGCATGATTGCCAAGACTTGCTCCTCCCATGTTGTTAGTTGTGGGGAGGAGGTGGGGGTCCACCGCCAGTCCTATGTACAGCTATTTGGTGTCTTGCTGCCACCGAACGCACCTTCCCCCGTAGGTCGTTCCACCTCTTCCTGATGTCATCCCTTGTTCTGCGGTGCTGTCCCACGGCATTAACCCCATCCACGATTCTCTGCCATAGCTCCATCTTCCTAACAATGGATGTCTGCTGCACCTGTGATCCGAATAGCTGTGGCTCTACCCGGATGATTTCCTCCACCATGACCCTAAGCTCCTCCTTAGAGAACCTGGGGTGTTGTTGTGGTGCCATGGGTGTAGTGTGAGTGGTGTGGGTGAGGGTGAGGGTGTGTGGGGTGATGTGTTGGGGTGTGTGATGTAAGGTGCGTGGATGGTGTATAGGTGATGGTGGTGTGTGTCTGTGGTCTTGCTATCTCTCTTGTGGCAATTGTTTGTAGTCATAAAGGGTTGTGTGTAATGTGGGGCGGTGTTTTATAGTGGTGTGGGTGTGTGGGTTTGGTGTGTGTATGGGTGTCAGGTGTGTGTTATTCAAATTTCCAATGTAGTGTTGTTTTGTATGTGTGTGTGTATTGTGAGAGCAGCAGTATGTCCTGCCAATGGTTTACTGCCATTGAATGTCCGCCGCTGTGATTCATAAAGTTGTGGGCGTAGTTCTGTTGGCGTAAAGGTGTGGGTTTTGCTACCACTAGTTTATCACTGACCTTTGGGCTGGCGGACTTGTGTGTGTGGCTGTATAGTGACGGATTGCTATGTGTGTGTCATAATACGGGTAGCGCTAATCCGCTGCGGCGGAGGTATGTTGGCGGCAGTCAGCATGGCGGTAAGCGGTACTTACTGCCAGTGTCATAATGAGGGCCTTAATGAGGTAGGGTCCCTTTAAAAATAAAAGCAGTCTTTGTGTACAATAAACTACAGGCCCACTTACCTGCTCTAATTTTTCTGAAGAAAAAAGCCTAAAATCAGTCTCATGATTATGAGGTGGGAAATAAGCTTCTAGCCCGTCACCAAGTAGGGTGTGCCCAGGACACAGCATGGAAAAGAAGGTGGTATTGCTTCATGATGGCCTTATAAGAAAAGTCTATAATAGAGAGGTGGGAGATTTCGTACTTCTTGACCTCTCTGTTACATTTGATTCAATGCACGATCTTATTTTCATTTCAAAACTTGAGGAAATCGGTATTTGTTGTATGTACTTGACATGGTTAAAAACTTTCTTACAAAATCTGCACCAGCCTATTGACCTCCCTTAATATTGGGCTAAGCCCAGATTGCTTAACACCTGTTTGCGCGCCTTGACCGTACCCCTTCACTAAATGGTACGCCTTCACCAAGCGGCACTGTCTCTCTACATGTATGCCGATGATTCAAAATTCCTTTTCAGTCTAAAAAGAGTCTGGAGCGAGGACTCCTCTTTTTACTCTGAATTGAACAATAGGCTTCATCTTACTAGATGATCGATGGCCCCAAACTTCTTAATTTAAATCCCTCCAAAACTGAGGTATCATGACAGCCAATGGCCAAAAAGCTACTGGTTTGCTCGATTGGTCTCCAAAAATGGGTCTTCTCCAAACCGAACAAAAGCAGTGTGCATCCCAGACATTATCATTAATTCAAGTCATTCACTTAAAGATCAAGTAACTAACACAGTTAAAACACGATATTAGCAGGTAAAATATTAAAACAATAGAAAACTTGATTACTTTTCCTTCAGGATAGCCTTCATTTGCTGTGGTCTGTGGGCTTACTCAGTCAGGGCTTGACTATAGCAATGCCATCTACCTAGCCTCTTAAGCTTACCTAATTGACCAACTGCAGCTATTGCAAAACGCTGCAGCACATCTACTTCCCAAGATTCCTGGAAAGCAGGTAACTCCAGTTCTGCATAAATTAGATTTGTTGCCTATTAAACAAACAATCGTCTTTAAGTTCTTATGTATAAAGCACTCTATCACTAGAACCCCATATCCGTATCAGCAAAATTGCCTGGTACTGCCCTTCTTGCTCTCTCTGCTCTACTCAGAGTTTCTCATATTCATTTCCAGAACTAGAACTGTTCACATGGGTGCAAAGCTTTTTCAGTATTGGTGATCAAGCTCTGGAATGTGCTTGTGCACCATATACAAGCAGAACCAGATCTTTCGTGATTCAGAAAGTTATTAAAACTCATCTTTTTAATATGCAGATCACAGCCTAGCTCTGTGTGATATCTTAGAACTAAGAAGCTTTGGCATACACTGCACTTTATAAATTCTCCACAACAGACCATCCAACTCCAGAGCTTTATATGTGGCCATATCCTCTATAGCTTTGTTAATTTCTTCCAGACTAAGATGGGCTATCAGGGTTTGTCATTGTCCACCCAGGCAACAGTGAACTTGTCTAGGTAATGTATAAATTGTGAAGGATTGGTCCCTGTTCCTGCACAACATATTTTCTTATAGTACCTAGAAAACATTTCCAAGATATCTTCCTAGTGACTTTTTCAATGCCTCATTTGAATAGTTACCACTATGTTTTGCTTGGCAGGCTCCCTCTTTCGCCAGCCTACAGAGAGCCTAAGCCTCTCCTCTTCCTTATATCATTTTGCTACAGCATTTGTACCCAAAAGGGTTACCTCCCTTTCAGCCATCTCCCTACATCCATCCCCCACTAGATTTAGTTCAGCCAGTGCCCTCCCAGTACTACCGGTTGCAATCACCCTTTCCAGATGCACTATCTTCCTTTCTTGTCTAACTAATTGGCCCAGCTGTGGTTTTAGTATTCCAGTATGCTTGATATGGGTACTGCCCTTACAAAGCACCTTAAGTGCTTCACATAGAATGTAATAGTATGTGATTGGACACTAGTCCAGACAAAGTATTCTTTTATTACTTCAGAGATCTCTGGCTTAAAAACAGTATCTCTTAGGGCCTCCAACCAAAATCGCCAATCGCCCTCAGGACGTGTTGCTGCTGGAAAAATGAGGTGCAGCTTGAATGCAGAGTGATCGGACAGTGTAAAAGGCAAGTGTTGCATCTCTGCAATGCAGACAGTGAAAAGCACGACGGGTGCAACTGCACCCGTCTCACGGCCGCAACACCGTCAGCTCCATTTAGAGCCAGCTCCCATGTTGCGGCCCACATCCCCGCTGGGCCGGCGGGCGGAAACTTGGTTTCTGCCCAGCGGGGATGTCCAAATGGGCACTGCGGGAGTGCGGCCGCATTGGCGGCCGCCCGGCGGTTACAGCTTGGCGGGCAGCAGTAGCCGCCCGCCAAAGTTGTAATGACCCCCTAAGTGTCTCAAACATAGCTATAGATCTATCCTGGAAAAGGAAAAAGGAAAATGATGGTCAGAATGCTGAACAAATCAAACATTCACCCCAAGTCACAGATATGGGTTTAATCCATCCTTTTTGGGCACCATGCCACCCAGCCATACTCAAATCAGTCTTGACCCTGCTGCCCAATGGAACAGTCCAGCTTGAACAGCCAGGCCCTCCCTCAACTGGAATCATGCATCCTGGGACCGGTTTTGGGGTATCACAACTCATAAGCCATGCTAGCTTGAATCCAGTGGCACAGTGAGCATGGGACCCATGCCTGGGCATACCCTTCCCACTAAGGGCAACAACAGCAAAAAGAACATATGATGGATGGAATGCTGAACACATCAAACATTCTCCCAGTCGCAGATCTTGGTTTAATCCATAATTTTTTTGCTGGCCATGCCACCCCAGTTTGGACCTGGATAAGGAGCCATACATGGTAGAGTAATATGAGAACACTTGCGTACTTTGCTGCATAGCCCTTCAAACATCAGCCAAACCTAATGAGTCCATAAGGTATTTTCACAGGTTTCGCAGCTTAGTGGAGTGGTTTTATAACTGATGAAACTTAGCTCCATCAGGGTCGAGCACCAGGTTAAAATTGCATTCCAATATTATATTTCAGGCATTCAGGCACACACATCTTCTCAAATGTGTCAAGGGAATCAGTATTTTGCTAACTTGTCAGGATGAACCGCAAAGTCACTAAATTAACCCGAGCTCATCCCCCTGGTATCTATAGCACAGAGCAGACAGGCTTAATACAGGACGATGTGTAAAGTATTTATGCAGTACCAAAACAGTAATGAAGTGTGTACGATGTTTAATAACATTTTACTTTTCTTTTTTTAAGAAGTCTCTGATTGATTTTGTTACTGGTTTTCTCCTATTGCATTGAGTTTTTATTAAGATGCACACTCAATCTATTTAGCTATCTACCTATCAGTAATAAAGTCAAAACACAATACAATAAAAATCCCAAACCCTATTAGAAATGTAGTGTAAAATGTATTAAACAAAATGATACCAAAATGACAAAGAGAACCATGTAAATTATTTGTATCAGTTTTAGGTAAAAATAGCGCCAAAAAGCACTAGCACTAATGATAGGCTATGGAAGCAGTAGACCGGGTCTTAAGAGCAATTTTAGTTTGACCACAATAGAGCACAGTTTCAATATCCCAAGTGGGTTTGTCTCAGTGAAAGATTTTACCTTCTGACTAAGTGCCAAATAAATGGAGGTTCGGAATACAGAATACCACTTTGCGATGAATACAGATTCTCAATTTGTGTTTCGATGTTCTGTATGTATCATAAGCCTCCATAATTATTTAGCAGTTCAGTAGGATTCACATTTGAAATTTACTGAATCACAACTAGAAATTCGGTATTTTGCCAATACACAAATTGCAAATGTCACACTCTGGTACTGAGTGATGTTCTCACAGTCGGGAAGTGCTTCACCACACACCACACACCACACAGTGCTCAACACTGAGGAAGGCAACCACTGCTGAAGTAGGATTGTACTTTTTTACTTAGCCAGCCACACTCCAGTTTTGAAACAATGTCACAAGAGGGTTCTGAAAAGGATCCTGGAGGGAGGGCAAATAATGAGAGAGTGTTAGAGATTCTCACATAATAATATGTGTTTCATAATGATGAGCTCTTTGGTAAATCTTCAAATAATTATATGCCTGATTCACAAATTCTGTCTGAGTGTTCAGGAGATAATTAATTCTGTGGGTGTCACACTGCATCCCATTGAGGAAATACGGTGATGGTACGACTTGAGATCAAGAACGAAGGAGAGAGTGGCAAATAGACTTTCTGAAGGACGTGGTACAGGAGAAAGACCCTCTACTCAGCCATCACCGTCCCCTCTTGAGCAGTCAATAAAGCCATCGTTTGAACCTGAGAGCATTAGTGGTTTGGTGTGATAGACACATGAACAGCACCCTCAGCTACTTGAGGTAAGAGATACATTTTCAAACTGTGCATTTGAACTTTACTTTTCTTAATTTATGTGACATGTTTATGGTTAGGTTTAAATTGTTAGCAAAGTGAGATGAAGTGTGCAACATGCACTCCAGATGATCTTTTAGATTTAGCTTAGCGGTGCACTATGGGAAATGTAGTCCTATCAATTAATATTACCTATAGACATTCTTGCTGACATTTTTTAACCTGACTCATATAATACTAAAATGTATTAAATCAACTTTATACAATTACATTAGTATCACTATCTACGTTTTTTGTTAAAGCCAAAACAAAGTTACTGTTTCATTACATATTATCACACTGATGCAGTCTGTTCTTACACAGATGTGTCATCACAGAGAGGGCAACACAATGAAGCAGAGCTACTTACAAACACTGATTCAAAAGGAGGAAGTAACTGAGCTACCACACATTACTTTACAGAGATGTGCCATCACAGAAAGGGCAGGAGATTGAAGCAGAGGCACCTCAAAATGCTGTTTCTCAAATGGAGAAAGTAAATGAGCCACCACTCCTTACCACACCACCTGTGTCTTCAAGATGCGGACCAAGAGCTACCACACTCCCAGATCTTCCAGAAGAGTCCGAGAAACCGCCAACATTCTAAAACCTGCTACGAGAACAAGACAATTGTGCGGGAGAATTTTGATGAGTCTTCACAGTGCTTTATGAGACAGATCTTCATGTCCATGTTGCATCACATGCGGGGCAGCACCCTCTTACGCTTTTTGGTAGCTTAGAGACATCCATGTCATCAGTGCAGCACATATTACATAAAGTATAAAAGACGTAAGCAAGCAGTGGCCATTGAAAACACAATTAAAATTAGTTTGAAAATCGTAATACTGTGGAGGAGGGTCACTGTATAAAAAACTTAATAACATAACTGTGACAGGGACACATTTATGTACTAATATGCAACAGGAAAGTGTATCACATAAGCATCAACATCACTTATACATCTCATGTACAAATGGTTTTAATCCGTCTGTTAATCATCTTGCCCAAGCGACTGCCACTTTATCAAGGCACATGGTTATTCTACAAGTTGAAATGGAGAATTATAGTGAAGATGTGGCTTGAGACCTTGTACAGGTAACCACTGCCTTAGAAAACATAGAAACCACACACTTAGCTGTCGTTGGCCAAGTAGGTAGTGGGGAAAGTGAAGAGGCTTCAAGCCTATGTTTATATTTTGAGACATATATTGTAACTCAACAATATTAGTTACTAAGGAAAAGTTTGAAAATAAAGGTTCTGGTTACTTAAGTAGCACATTTGTATTGTGTATGTTTTTAGAAAACACTTCTTGATTAGTAATGTCTCCACATTGTGCTGTTCCTTCCACTGTGAAGCCAGATTTTAACTACCAAAATGCCACTTTTAGAAAGTTGGCATTTTCTTGCCTTAGCCATTTAGTGCCTGCAGCCTGTCTCTGGTCACATGACTGGGTGTAGCTGACAGTTCTGCTCTGTGTATTTCTCCTATACAGCCATACACAATGGGGAGGTCAGTGAATGGGTGGGACATCGCTGGCAGGAAGGGAGGGAGGAGGTGGGCACAGCCCTACTTACACTTGAATAGACTGTGTCCTGCCTCCTCAGAAAGAACCGCCTAAAACCCTGTGGTCTAGAGCCAATGCAGGGGAGGCAGGGTACCTGTGTACTTCGATCACATGCCTCTAGAAGCTTCTCCCCACTTCAAAGGGTCAACTGTGGACCTCAAGCACCAACTTTTCAGTACACCTCTGGACCTGTTGATACTCTGCCAGGAAGAAGGCCTGCTGTGCTGCTGAAAGGACTGCCACTCTGCTGGAATGCTCTTCTGAAGGAGCTACTGCCCTCCTATGCTGGCCAGCTGCAATTGTGCCTGGGGAGGAACAACTGGACCTGCAACCTCATCTTGAACCCAAGACTCCAGAGTAACTCCAAAAGCTAGTCTGCTGGTCTTCTGATCTGAACCTCAGGGATTTAAAAGTCTCCCAAACCAACTCATGGAAGCACCACTTGAAATGGACTGACAGAGGATAATTTATGTTGTTATTCCTGATGGCCTGTATATGTTCCTGAATTCTCTCTTTTAACTGTTTGATTGTGCTTCCCATATAGATATGATTACATATCCAGATAATGCAATAGACCACAACTTTGGTATTACAGTTAATAAATGTATACATTTTATATTTACTAGAGGTAGTGTCCCCTTTTAGACTTATTTCTATCCATAGGAACATATTGGTAAAATTTGACCACCCTTCATGCGTAATGAAAGCTACATATATTGTTACGCTTAATCTTTGCATTTTGGTTTTGACCATTTAAATACAAATCCAGGTATTCATCTATTATTACACACCATCTTACTGAATGTTAGCACCGTGTCCTTCAGTCTTCTTCTTTTTTTTTAATATAGTTCTCTCACGATCCACTCAGGGTGCGCTCATCTCTGTTCACCACTTTCTTGTTTCCTTGTACACTCCGTTGTTTGCACTTGGGTATATCAACTTACTGACACCTTTTCACGCTTGTCATTTTGGCGTCCTCTTCTTTGACTTGCGTTTGGGATGAAAACAAATGATCTCATACAATTTACCCCCTTCAGTGGTTCCCAAACTGGGAGCCGCGGCTCTCTGGTGCGCCATCAAAACTAGCCAGGGGCGCCACACACAGTTTGTACACCGATTACAGAAACCTGACCCATGTGTGCCATGCATGGAATACAACAAAACCTGTGTTGACTGCTTTCTGCGTTTGCACCTGGAATTTGTGAATTACTGGTGTGTCTTTCCCAGTAAATGGACTCATAGTTTGAAGTTTAAGGACTCTGTGTGCTTCGGGGGCATATTTATTGTTTATCTTTATAGTCACTTAACTGCCTTGTCCGCTCCTCATAAAGTGTTACTCAAACTGTCACATATAAGGCATTGAAATGTAACGCAAAGGGACATTGCAAACATGGAAATGTGTCACACAAGCAAACTGAACACTTGGCAACTATGCTAAATATCTATTCATACAAGTATCAAGTAAATATCCATCACCAAAGTCTCCTCTAGCAAGACAAATGTAATTATCACAGTGTCTAAACATGTAAGAGTTGTAAGTGCTGCCTGCCAAATGTGCAACTATGCCTATAATGATACAAGATGCATCACACACAACCTGTATGTTAAATAAGTGTTTTTTTTCTTGTTTCTAATAAAATATTATTTAGTACATGATGGCTATATAGCTACATGATTACCATCAATACATTCTGTGACATGTGGATACTATGTGACACAAAAGTAATTTGGTCAGTTGTAAATCCTGTTGGGTGCTAGAGAACATGATATAGTTAATCTTTGCTAATATTACACCTAGCAAATGCCTACAGAATCTGGATAAGGCACTTTAGGAAACACAACCTGTCACAGCAATAACGCTGAGGTAACTATTATAGGCTGAGAGATGAAGTGATTGTGGTACTTGCACATGTTTAGGTATGATGTTACTTCTAGAAGCATTTCTTTCTAGCTGTGGTTTAAGTTCAGCAACTGGGTCCAAAATAACCTGAGTACTGAGTTTGTATACCTCAAAAACCTTCTCTGTTTGCTGACAGAGGATAATCCTGACCCTAAAACTCCTTTCCTGTCTCCTCCTTCTCTGCTGTTCAGTGTCCATGTCCTCCTCACCATCACATACAAAACTGCCATTGTGAAAGGCACTAGTGCATTTTGTGCATATTTACATAGGTTTCACCCGTTTGCCACTGGATTCCATTTGGTGGTAAATTGAAGGTGCAAAATAACCATTCTGCAATTGGTTGGTATTTGCCAGTCCCTCGTACATATAAATAGTGCTCCTCCATTAAGAAATCCCCGGTAATGCATTGCTATTTGGAGCCTCTAAAGTAAGGAATCACTATTTATTTGAGTTGCAAAATATAGTGACTGAATGGCTTTTTGTATACAGGAAAGGGCATTTTTAGCTGTCAGTAACCAGTTTGCGGCTGGTTACCAATTTTCTAATCTTTCTTGCACCTGGCCCTTTTACCTTTTTTATGGAGCTCAAAATCTGGAGTTGTACCCGGGTCACTTCTAAAGCTCCCAGGAACTTAGGGACAGCACTATGGTGCAGGGGATCAATTTAACAGAGACCACCAGCAAGGTCCAATCCAGGCCGAGTTGTTACTGGTCACCTGCTCACTTACAAAAAAAGCTTGTTCTGCCCAACTGGCCCTTGGAGTCCACTTCTTTGACCTCTGTATAAATTGCTCCTATCAGGTCACAGAAAGCAGGTCCTGAAAGTGTTCCATGAAGGGTCCTTGGGGTACCATATTTATTGTGGGGTCCAGGTGACTCCTGGACACTCCCCAACAAATACAGAAAACATTCCCGGTGTCAATCCTACTCACTTTTTCAGCAGGTCATGTTTGCCCTACTGCAAATAATTCACAGTGCCCCTCACACCTAAAATCCAAAATGGAGAAACCCTTTCTGCATTGTCCAGAGCTCATGTTCACCCAAATGTGTGACCAGGGAAATAAGCAGTCCCTTTCAGTGTGGTCATTCAGAATCGGTTCTGGGGGTAGCTTCCCTTACATTGGCTGTAGTGCCAGCGTGTTTGGGGAGACAAAAGGTTACCTTCGCTAGGCCTGCACCTTGCATTTACTTGTAAGGGCATGCCCTGTTACAAGGTAATGAAGTTCCTAGCTCCAATTTAACTAATCTTCCTGCAAGGACCAGGCCATTGCTCCTCTTCTGGGAGCAGTTTTCACACCTCATTAAGGCCAAGTAGTGGCTAGGCAGGTACTAGAGGGCTAATGCAAATTAGATTTCTGGAGCTTCAGATAGGGAAATAGTAGCTTTCTAAAAGTTACTTTTTCTAAATATTTTTTAATTTTCTTTGTACTAGATATTAAAAATGGTCTTAGAATGGCTTCTGTAGCTGTTTCCTCTCAAACATTACAGACTAAAGTTTATAATCAGTGCTGTGGCATTTTCTAAGATCCAACTACAGCCCTGTCAGTGAAAAAAAAAAAGTTTGCAGCCTAGTCACTAGAGGAACATGCCTATTTTAGTTTTGCACTTATTCCACTTTTATATATCAGGCACCCTACCATGTCGGCAGCAAGATGTACTGAGGGGTGACATAAATATTTAAAAGCAGGATTTCCCACCTGTCAAAAAAGGTTATTTTGTCAGATTGTACAGCAGGTTTTAGGACTGCCCAGGTCAGGCTGCAGATGGTAGGCTTGAAGCCATATTTTACAGCCCAACCCTGCTGATGGCAGTATTGGTATTAGAGTCTGCAGGTAGCATTTAACGTGCAGACCCTGGGTGTAAAGTGCAGAGTTTAAAAAAAACACAAAAATAAGGTCCATAAAAAGGCAAGAAATCCGGTTTGACAATATAGAAAAGGCAGATGTACTAAAGAATTAAAACTTGCCAACTGGAGGATAAATGTAGAAATATATGGTGGTTTAGGAGGAATGGACTATAAAGAGTACCTTAAAATTCACCATAAGACCATAGGAAATACTAAAGGCTGCTACAGGTAAATTAAAGTCACCCAGACTTGAAACACTTTGGAAGTGCTTTTTTAGATGGATACTTCTGCCTGCAGATTCTTCACCTCTTGATTCTCCCCTAGGCTCCAAACTGGATCTGTAAAGTTGAAACAGTTCTCCTGTCTTGACAGATGGTGCTTCGGCTACATTTGAGTCCTAGGATCCAAAGCCAGATTTGGCATCATGACATTTCAAAATGTCGCATTTACACTCAGCAGGCATCTTGCTCCCAGTGGCTGGAAGACACAGCGTCATATTTATAACTGAAAAATACAGCCATTTTTTTAAGTAGGAGAAATTTAACGTGCAGAAAAACCTTCCCTGTTATGGACATTTTTGCAGAACATTTTTCTACACTTTAAATTTCTCCCATTTAAAAACAAAATAGTTGTGCATTTGTGTAATACATGTAACTGTGCCACATATTGTGAAATGTTTGCCTGTAATTATGATGCAGACTCTTATTCACGCACACACACATATCCCAATTCATACATACATATGTTCATACACCCAAAAACCACACTCTCGCTGATATGCATGGCAGCCCTGTTATAGTTACTCTAGTCTAAATATTTTGTTCAAACCATAGTATCCGGCTCTATAGACATTAGGCTTAAAATCAATGAAACTGGGCATGGGGTGTCTGGTAACACTGCGCAAGTGGCTTGGTCTTCAGTAGCTCATGATGATTTTCACTACTCAAAAATAGCTCTCACTACAGAGATGACTGGAGACCGTGGTCGAGGCTCTGGTGTCTAGGCTCAAGACTTCAAGAAGTGTGACCGCATGCAAGTCAAGGCAGTCAAAGAACATTTCATGGCCTAGTTTTAGGATGAACGCTGAGAAAGGGGCATTCCTCCATTTCCAGGCCCTTGGCAGGTCAAACTTGGCTCACTTTTAGTAGGTAAATCTTCAAATTGGGCCTCCTGCAGGGAAAGAGAATAGTATTTCAAGAAGAAGCACAAAAGGCACAAGAGGGACCCCTTGACTTCCTGACATCACTCCCACTCCAGGAGTTAGTATGATAGTCTACGGCCATGTTCCAAAGCCTTGCCTTCAGAGCTGGACTTGGTAGAGATTCCATCAGGGCTGGATTTGGCTCCAGTGCTGACTCCACACACAGAGTTTTCTGCTCCACTTCTGTGTTTTCTGGCTCTTGATACTGACCCTGACAGATTACAGCACAAGCAATGACTGCTTTCTTATGGAAATACTCCAGCCTGACTCCTACTGCCAGCATTGGGCCACCAGATCAGGCATCAGCCAGCAGCTCCAACTCTGTTGCTAGATGACCTGTTTCACTTCCTCCACCAAAGCCCTGACCCCTACGAGCTGGTGTCTCCAACAACACTAGCGCTAATGTCAGATCTGTTGCACAATCTGTTGACCTTTCCAAAGACGAAGGCCATCCTGTTCAGATCTAGGTGCAGGGCACAGCAGTTAATGGAGGAGATCCCTTATAGATCCTAGCCTCAATATAAGAATTATGAGCCAGGCTTGGAGGCATTTTTGGTTCTGACTACGGTCCTTATCAGATGCCCGAGGTTGTGTACTATGATTAAGATAACAGTAGTGATGTCCCCTTCTTCCTCATTTGTACAAGGACAGTAGCAACTATTTGGCCCTTTAAAATGTCAGTGGTCTGAACATCTCTCCTCTAGTGTCCCCCAGGGCTTCACAGAGAGGAAATTGCTTCATTCCCAGTAGTGGTACACAGGTATTAGAGATCCTCAAGCTACTGTTGCCCCTGGAGAAGAACAAGAGCAAACTCCACACAGAGGTCTTGCAGCTAGCTTCTTTGGATTTCAAACTATTGCTCCTCTTCAACAAGGAGCTCAAATACTGCATCTTAGTTCCATAAAACCACTTTCTGATCCAGCAGTGAACCTCCGCTATAACCTGGTGCATGGGGACCCAAGTTATTCATCACAAACCCCTCTCAGACAGCCTCTCAGGTTTTTGTGTCTTGTTCCCCCTAAAAAATCCCTGGTTCTTTCCCCACTTCTCCTTCAGTCAAAGAATAATGAGGTCATGCCGAAGATGATCATCTGTTCTGTGAGCCTTGCACCTTCAATTTGCAGATTAAATTCCATTGGAATGTTATTCTCACTCCTGGTGGGGGATGGCGCAAATGGTTGTTCCAAATCTCCCTGGTCATCTTTGTGACCATTTTGCTGAAGTTGTATGTAATGGGCAGGATGTGTCCACATACATCTTGTGCTCCAGATTAGGCTGAGTGGATTCTATGGCATGTGGAGATGCCCTTCAGTGGCACGTCTGTGCTTTGCAAGAAGGCCAACTCTGGAACATTTCAAGAAGGGATAGGCTATGGTCCTGTCCAAGGGTCTGGTTTCCCCTGCATGCCATTGGGCCCTTAAAATTGTAAAGCAGTATTACAGCCTTCTAAGCCATTGACTTGCCCAAAACCATCACCTTGATCTCACATTCCAGAGCAGTAGGTTTTGGCTCTTTTGAGCAAGGGTGTGATGGGTTTTGTTCCAGAGGTGATCTTGCGGAGACAGTTGTGCTTTGTGTGATGACCCACTATCATTTAGTATTTCCTATTGTGTCAGCTAACATCTGCACCTCAGTTTTTCACAGAGGTGTTTCTTGTGATTATGTCATATCATCACTGATCGGGGATCTTTGAATACCCATCCCTTGAAGACTGGCTCCTGAAGGGAGGCTCGCTTCAGATGGTTTTCGACACCTTACAGGCCACAAACTCTCTGCTCTTTGACATGGGATTTTCCATGAAACTCCCCATGTCACACATTCCAGCATCTCCTCATCAGGATGGAGTTGGACACCATCTCTCTTAAGGCCTCCCCACCTCCCAGTGGTTTCAGGACATTCATGCTATGCTCACAATATTTCAGCAGGGTGCTCTTCATCCAGCCATGATAGTCTTGTGCCTTCTGAGCCTGCTCACTTCATGAATTTTGCTGGTACCTCATGCTCAGTGGCACATCCATCTACTCTGGTTGTGCCTCTGACTTCAGTGGGCCTAGCACCTGGGTGTTTACACGAACATCATTTGGATTTCCTCAGAGGTGGCCCTGGACTCAGTGGTAGTGCCTGGTGTTACACCACCTCACCTACTGGAATCTATTCTGTCCTCCATCAACATTGGGCAAGGTGGTGACCAATGTCTCCTCTCTCTATTGGGACAGTCATCCTGAAGCACTGGCAATAAAAGGTTTTTGGTTTCCCCCGTGAATTGAAGCTCCATATGCATCTGCTTCAACTCCATGCTACTCACCTAGCCCTCATGGCTTTTCTGTCCTCTGGCCATGGTCAGTCAGCGCATTTCTTAACGGGTAACATACCTGTGATGTGGTATGCCAACAAACTGGGTGGCGGGGCTTGCGACATCTGTGCCTTGAGGTGCTGAGGCTGTAGTTGTGGGCTCAGGTTCACAGTGTCTGGATGGTCATAAACCTAGCCGACTAGCTGAATATATGGACCAACAATCCCAGTCTGCACCATCTTACCGACCACAAGTGGCATCTCCTGAAGGTTCTCTTCATTTTAACCCTCTGGGGCAGGCCTCCAGAGGATGTTTTTTGCAACTGACAAGAGTAAACACTGCCCGTCATTATTCACCCAACAGTTTCTGCTGCAAGAAGCCTTTGGAGATGTGTTCGTGTAATTACTTCTATATCCACTAACCATTTCATCCCTTCCCTCTGATTACACAGGTTCGAAGCAAACTACATTAGCTCCAGCCCCACCTTGTTTCCGGTCCAGAGAGGTCCTGGCAGTTCAGGCTCGACTGTTCCCATGGAGAGCAGGGTCAAGACAGATTTGCATATGGCTGAGTCCAAACTGGGGACAGCATGGTGGGCAAAACAAATGATGGGCTGGGCTGCAGATCTGAATAATTGCCAATGGCTCAGATTAATTCAAGCATTCCATCCATCACCTTGTTGTTTTTGCATTTGCAGCCCTAAGTCTGCCAGTTATGCCTAGACCTGGGTTCTGGGATCACTGTGCCACTGGATTCAAGTCAGCCTGGCTGATAAGTGGTGATACCCCGAAAATGGACCCAGGATGCTTGTTTCCGGTCCAGGGAGAACCTGACTTGGCAGTTCAGCTGGACTGTTCCCATGGGGAGCAGGGTCAAAACTCATTTGCATATGGCTGGGTCCAACTGGGGTGGCATGGTGTGGGAAAAAACAATGGAATAGTATGCAGCCAGAGCAATTGCAGTTGGCTGAGATTAATGCAAGCATTTCATTCAGCACCTTGTTTTTTTTGCATTTGCCAGGTATACCCAGACGTAGGTCCTAGGCTAACTGTGCCACTGAATTCAAACTAGCCTGGCTGACGAGGGGTGATACCCCAAACCGGTCCCAGGATGCTTCTTTCTGGTTCAGGGAGGACCTGGTTTGGCAGTTCAGGTTGAACTGTTCCCCTGGGGAGCAGGGTCAAGATTGATTTGCAAATGGCTGCTACCAAACTGGAAGGGGCATGGTGGGCAAAACAAACAGTGGATTGGGATGTGTCCATGAGAGATTGCAAATGGCTGGGATTAATTCAAGCATTCCATCCATCACCTTGTTGATTTAGCATTTGCTACCGTAAGTGTGCCGGATGATGACCAGATGTGGGTCTCGGGCTCACTGTTCCACTGGATTCAAGCTTGCCTGGATGATAAGGCATGATTAACCAAAACCAGTCCCAGGATGCTTGTTTCCAGTCCAGGGAGGACCTAGCCTGGAAGTTCAGGCTGTACTGTTCGCATGGGGAGCAGGGTCAAGCCTGGTTTGCATATGGCTGAGTCCAAACTGGGGTGGCATGGTGGACTTAGATGCAGCCCCAGGAAATTGCCAGCATCTGGGATTAATTCAACCATTCCATCCATCACATTGTTGTTTTTGCATTCCCCAGCCCACTTCAGAGTGCTTCAGCACCAAGAGACCCCCCATAGGGGTGATTCGTTTGTGCTTTACAAAAGCAAATAACATAACAAACAACTTTGTGGCAAGGCATCACTGATGGCCACTCAGCCCTGGACACTTCGGGTCTTAAAACTAAAGTGTCCAGGTCTGAGTCTATTAATGAGGCTCCCTCTCGCCATGAGAAGGAGGACCTCAAGGCCCTTTGCCGGGCTGAGGAGGACACTCCCACAGAGCTGCAAAATCCTCGGCCCGGCAAAGTTCAGTTCAGGCAACCAGGCTCCTGTACATTTAGTGCATGTATAGCACCTGCCTGACTGACCTGAATATGAAGAATGTCTGTCAGGCTGACCTTTGCTCAGCCTGACATATACTTGTTTCTAAAAAGATGGGGAAGCGGGCCCCTCTACCTTTATGGATGCACCAGGCCTGCTCACAAGTAAGAACAAGCTTGCAAAGCCTTACCAGAAGGGCCTGAGAATGACTGTCTCTTTCCTTAACATTTCTGAGATCTCCTGGTCTACAAGGGCACTAGGTTCTAGGGAAAAAAAGAGATGTGGACACTTCAGGAGCCTTAAAATATATGTATGGTAGGCAAGACCTGTCTGCAGAATACAGGGTTCCAAGTTGATGGAGGCACTTTTGGGAAGAAGCTTAGCAATATATGCCTGCCTATCACCTGGGTATCAAGAGGAGAAGGGAAAAAAAGAACTACTGAGAGGAAGAAGTTGGAAGACTTAACCTGGTTGGCAGGTTGGAGGGATGTCTGCATCAAGCCTTGGATGATGCCACTGCCAACCCTTGCACAACCTCTGTGTGGGTAAGAAGCAAGGAAAACTGTAGAAGCTGTGTGGAAGACCTAATGGCTACAGAAAGTCTTAGGAAGGAATTACCTTCCCCGAAGGCCAGACAAGCACCTGACCAAGACTAAAAGCATGTGCTTGTGGATCTCACACTCCAGTTTCCAGTTTTTTTCTGCAGACTAGGAAGTTAAAATTACTGTATTAACTAAGCTCAATAAGATTTGCTTAATGGAAACGAAGTACAGTTATACCTCAGCAAAACTTATGATGTGGCTACGAGAACATTGTAGAGACTTACCAACCAACCAGTGATTCTACAAACTAAAGGAGGTTCCATGAACTAATCAACATTCAGAACAGATATAGCCAATGCTCCGCCGGGGTTTCCTTAAGAACTTCAAAATAGTGTTCTTATCACAGACCCTGGTTTTAAAAGGTCCAATTTTATTGGAAAAAGTGTCATAGGACAACAATTTTATTACAACAAAGACATTAACAGTGTTTAAGTAAATACATAGCGAACGTTTGCCAAGCAACCTATCGTTCAGTTGTTGCTTCATCAAGTTATTAAATGTCCTCCACATTGCCGGCAGTCTGCAAGAGCCACACAAAATAAATAATGTGTTCTTTAATTACCAACTTTTTAGCAACATTTATTTTCGAGTCTTCCGGCTTTCCCATTCAAAATAAGTCTTAAAACAGGATAAGTAATGAAGATATGCAGAAACCTAAAGATTCTGAGGTGGTTATTAACACCATCTCTGGTCATTTTACCTACCATTTGATATTTTACAATGTACTTTAGTTCAATGTATATTCCATTTTAGGATGCCACGAGGCCTTCAGATTGTGTTCTACAACATTTTTTAATGGGGATCGTGTCGCCAGCACACATTGCTGCCGAAAATTACTTGTGGTCGATTAGCCTCCTGACATGATGTTATATCCCAGTGAATTTGTATGTAAAAAATGTCATGAGTTTTTTTTTCGACTTTAACTTTAAACTTCAGTACTACTTCTATTAAATGCAGTAGTTATGGAAATTTATGAGGTAACTTAAACTGAAAATAAACTGTAATTGACTGGCTGGTTTCAACATTTACTGATTTAACCTCAGTTAAACATAGTTTTACAATAAACTGTGTTGTCAACCACAATCCGTATTGTTTTATAAATTGTAAGAATTTCGGAATGTGTTACCTAACAGGGACATGTTTTCCTTTAGAAAAAACTGCTTTAGTACACAAAAATGGGCACTGTACAGTTTTGAGTCTAATGCCCTTGAAACTGCTACCCGCCCTAGGTAAGATTACTTTTAAGATATTCAATACTTTTCCATTCCATTAGTTTGTTTATTTCATGTTTGCTGACCCGCTCAAATAACAATCCGAGCTCTGCTGTTAGCATAGCGGACAGCATAGGACAAAACATAAAATAGCCATTAGTTAATATACTATTAACACTGGGCCAAAAGTTGAAAAATCCAACATGACCACCGCCTTGTGAAGGTTTTGTTTGTGGCGCAACCATTCCCACTGGTGGAAAGTGGAGTGTGCCTGATTAGAATGATCACACCTGTGTTTAGTTTTTTCTTTACAAATGTGGCCCCACAATAATAAATTGTTACATATGTCTGTAGTAAAATATATTGTTTTTGGATTCTGTCTGTTGTAGACACTCTCAAATGGAAATTCAGTGTATTTTCTTGATGGTTTTCAGCATCTCTCAGTGGAAAGCTATAAGGAGCACTGTCAGTGGAAATCTATGAGGAGCCCTGTCTCTTCTGATACTGTATTCTGAGTTTTTCTAGTTGTTCTTTACATCTGGAATGGGCCAGGTATAAGGCCTGATTCTCCTCTGTCAGCTCGTCATACTCCAAGGCCAGCTGTGCTCCGTCAACATTTTCTTTCTCTGCTTGATCCAGCCTGGCTATCAGCTCCTTTCTGAAATGTTCATTGAAGCAAAACGTAAGTTATCACCTCGCATTTCTATTGTCCACAATTAGAATTGTAAATGTACAGGTTATTATGCAGCATGCAAATCCTATTTCTAAGTACATCCTTTTTGCAGAAGAGAAAATAGGCACTGTAAGAATGAGAGCAGTTTCACAACCGTTTTTCTTCAACCAGGTGTGACTTACTCTTGTCTTACTGAAGACATTCCAAGAGATTCCCAAAATTCCATACTCAATATTCCACAATAAATTAATAAATCCCCTCTAGTAGAAGCAGCTTTCTTCGGTCCCTCTTTCATTAAATTATATTAGTTAATATTTTTAATGTTACAGGATGTATTTCTAAGACTGAATGATGAATCATTTTAATACAGTATGTTGCTCATATAGGGCACACTTTTAGATGAACAGTTTTTCACAGCACATAACTTCATTTTACTGTTATCAATTTACACTAACATTTAAAAATGTGTACGTAGGCCACAATACATATTTTTACCTAGTTATTTATTTATTGTATTTGTTAAGTATTGCATGGCACTTTCTTTCTGCCTTGCTGCATTAAAGTGAGGAAGAGAATATTTAAACAAGCACTGGCAAAAGCAATAGGTCTGGCTTTCATGTTGTAAAGCATGCAAACACCTGGGAAAGGAAGCTAATACTGGCATGCACAAATGTACAGGTGGTAGTGATGATGATGATAATGCTGGTGATTGTCATGATATTGGTAATAGTAGTAATGGTGGTAGTCATGGTAGTAGTAGTAATTTACTCCAAATGAAAGCATTTTTAAAAGTCTAGTGCTGCAAAGCATCCAAAAACCACGTCCATGGCAATGTACAGCACTTTGCTGTCGTTTGGCTAGGTTTGTGCTATAGAAATACCATATAGATACACACATACAAACGCTTTGCTTTCTGTTTAAACTGCATTTATGAGATAAAGAATGAAACTGTGATGATTGAGTGTATTGTTTAAGGCCCCTGGTTTGCCCCTTGCAATCACTGGCACTACTTTTGTGACTCCTGACCTCAGAAGTGGCAAAATCAGTACCATGAGCAAGAGGAGAAGGGGGAAGATCTCTATTCCTTATTGCCTGCCTGTTTTTCATCATACTAATAGTGAATATTATTATATTACTCACTATTGGTTTACTACAAAATAGAGCACACTTAGTACCTATGGTTGCTGCTATGGTAAGTAAAAATTGTTTTAAATGTATCTTGGATGCATCCTTGTGCATCACAGCATGTTTAACTGAGACAGCATGTGTATGTGTGGCACTTGTGAGTGAAAGTCAAATGCCAGATTGTGATTAAGATTGAGTGCGATTCTGCCCAGATTTACTATTCTTTGATGAAAGGCAATGCTGCACTAAACTTGCTGCATTGCCTTTCATCAAAGGGGTAGAGAACAAATGTGCCATATCTAATAAGGTATGGCACATTTTTTCCCTCCTCATGTGCTGGCACACTTTTGCCAGCCATGCACCATCGCACACTTGTGCCAGAGTTCAAAGGCATGTGCATTCTCTGAAGCATAGGTTTTGTACTGGAAGGGACCCTTTCCAGTACAAAGCTATGCTTTAATGCTTTTCTCACTGTGTGTGCATGCTGTACAATTCAGCACAAATGTAAAGTTGGAAATTTGAGAAGAAATGAAAAACATTCTCCTGGTTATGCTTGCTTCGAGACGGCATATAATTGTGGTTGCAAATTCCTGCCTATCAATATTTGTACATAGAGATTTGCATCCAAACCTTTGGGTGGTTGCATGGGAATGCCCTTGCATCACCTATGGATCACCCCCTTGATACAAAATAATGCAACGCAGCTCATAGCACAACTTTGTATTACTTTGTGATACTATCCAAGGCAAATCCTGAATTGTTGTGATGGTAGGATTATGTGATGCCTTCCTGGAAAAGATCAGAGACAATGATCATATGATGTCACTTCCTGTGATGTCATTAAGATCAAAGGGTATCTTCAGGTACCTCTGGTATTTTGGTGAATCAACACCCATGGACGAGAGTTGAAAGGAAGTCAATAAAAAGCGACTGCCTTAGTAAGTATCATTGAGATTACAGAATACAAAAACTTTGAGCAAACAAACAATTTTGTCAGGTTGAGAGATTAGTCTGATATTGTGCTTATTGAACATCTGGTAACATCTCATTCCATACTTTTCAAAAATTCCCATAAAATATATCTACATAGCATGGGGATAAAAGGAGTACTTTTACAATTTCCAAGCACATTGGTGCAAAAAAAGTGTTATTGCCATTGAATTACTGTAACCTAAAGATGCAGTTTAAGCCCACACAGAGATGACTTAAAAAGGTGGATGGAAGCAAAGTGCGAATGACCGTTAAACAGACCATGGATGGAAGCTGCGCCACACACCACCAGTCTTTTTTCTTTTCAGCACCGCCTTCTACCTCAGTTGATCGCATCCTAGTCGCCAAAGTGAAGTGAAATGCTGCACATTGTTATGTTGTTGGGTGGCAAGTAAGCAGCCCTCAAGAAGCTCTTTTTTCTGCTGTTTGGGAGTGCTGGTTCACAGAGCTGACGAAGCAGACTTCTGATGCTGAGAAGCCCAGCGAGATAGCAGCTTTGCAGAAAGTGTTGGGAGCAGTTCTTCATTGCACTGCATCCACTCCTCTGGATGCCTGGGCCCTGCTGCTGCTCATGGGTTGAAACGGGCTCGCGACGAGAGTGCAGCCCTCCCTCAGTCTGCAGTCAGCAGACTTCTGAGCAGGATATTGAATGCCCCCGCTGAGATAGACTCATGCTTTTCCCCTACTTGCATTAGCTCCACCAGCTTCTCAGACACTGGGCTGTCCCACCAGCTCACCAAGACCCACTGAGCCCCGCTGAGACCAGCACCAATGGGACGTGCTCTCAGTTTAGGGACGTTAAAGTAGTGAGAGTGCAGCATTAGATACCGCTGCAGAGGGAGGGCCTGCTACTACAGAGGTGGCCTGGCCAACATAGAGGCACTTTCCTATTTAATCCACCATGCTACGAGTCAGAAACAATGCCCCCTTTTTGTGTGCTTTGTCGATTATTCTGCTGCGTTTAATGCTGTACATGGAACATCTTCTTGATGAAATTTAGAGGGTGGGGCTTCCCAATTAATCTACTGCAAGCAACCATATCGCTCTATACCTCTACTTGGGTGAGGATCAAGTTATCACAGATTGTGGTAACAGTAAAAATATTGATAAACAATGGCTTAAAGCAAGGGTGTGTGCTTGCACCCTTGAAATTCAATCTCTATACTGCCAACATGGGCTCTGTTTTCAGACAGGCTAACCTAATACCCCCAAGAATCAGAGTAAAGAAAGTTACTATTCACCAATATGCAGATGAGATTGCCCTCCTGGACCATTCCAGAAGAAGGACCCAGAAACCACTAAACGCCCTCCACAAATACAACTTGGACTCCAAAATGATAGAAAAATGCCTCAAAGACCAAAGTAGTATCCTCGTTAGGTGGTGTTAGACCTGGTAGCTTTTTGGTGTGTCTCCCCTGTCTTTTGCTTTCTGACCTCCTGGTTTTATGGTGTACTGGACTCTGTTTTTGCTGGTTTATTGTCTCTGCGCACTTTACCACTGCTAATCAGTGCTCAAGTGCAAGTGCTCCCTATTGAAATTGTACTGATGATTGGTTTATCCATGATTGGCATATTTGATGTACTGGTAAGTCCCTAGTAAAGTGCACTAGAGGTGCCCAGGGCCTGTAAATCAAATGCTACTAGAGGGCCTGCAGCACTGGTTGTGCCACCCACATTAATAGCCCTGTAACCATGGCTCAGACCTGCCACTACAGTGTCTGTGTGTGCAATTTTAAACTGCCAATTCGACTTGGCAAGTGTACCCACTTTCAGGCCTAAACCTTCCCTTTTACTACATGTCAGGCACCCATAAGGTGGGCCTAAGGTAGCCCCAGGGGCAGGGTGCAGTGTATGTTTAAGGTAGGACAAATACATGTGTTTTTTATATGTCCTAACAGTGAAATACTGTCAAATTCAGTTTTCACTGTGCAAGGCCTATCTCTCTCATAGGTTAACATGGGGGATGCCTTTAAATATCATTAAAGCGCAGATTACCTTTGAGAGCAGATACAAATGTGGAGTTTAGTGTTTTTAAACTCACAATATAAGAATACATTTTTAGTGAAGGTGGTTTTTAAATCGTCTATTTGAAAATGCCACTTTTAGAAAGTAGGTAATTTCTTTCTGAAACCATTCTGTGACTCTTTTGAGCTGTTTTGCACCTCTGACTAGGCATTGACACAAAATGGTGGCGGGGTGTAGCCTGCATATCCTGAGGAGCCATCTGAGCTAGAGGGGAGGGAGGAGTGGTTGTTCACACCTGAAAGGATTGTGCCTGCCCTCACACAATGCAATCTCCGACCCCCTGGTGTGTGTCTGGGGCCTTGTCTGGAGAAGGAAGGATCTGGCAAACACTTGAGACTTTGCTTTGAGGTTTCCCAACATCAAAGGCAGAAAGGGGTTTAAGAAGAAAACCCAAACCCCCAGACTTTTAGAATCTTTCTGGAACCAAGAGGAACCTCTGCAAAGGAGAAGCTGAAGGAGGAGTACTGTCCCTTTGCAGTGTTGCTTTGCTGGACTGGCCTGCAGTTGCTGCTTCTGCCTGAAAAGAGTGCAAAGGGTGAATTTTGCTGTGTGTTCTGCTTGAGAAAGTTCTCCAAGGGCTTGGAGTAGAGCTTGCCTCCTGTTGGAAGCCTCTGCAACACCGCCAACGAAGCTGCTGGCCGCACCCTGACCTGCCAACGCCGCATGAAGTCGCATTAAACCTCGTTGCACTGTGACCCTTGTCTCACCGACGCCACCATCAGGCGACTTCACCAAGCCGCTGCTCACACCGCGACCTGTGGGCCCCACACTCCAGCATCACCTGCTCACACCGTAGCCTGGGCCTCCCCGATGACGCCGCCCCTGCTGACACCAGCGCCGCTGCCTGCACTGTGGCCTGTGGACAGCGCTCATGAGGAGCACGAAGCACTGTTTCGTCCCGCACCGCAGCCCTGGTCCACCGACGCCAGGACCATCGACTCCATTGTCATCACCAGGCATTCCTCCCTGCACCCTGGCCTGTGGACACCGCTCGTGAGGGTCACGAAGCACCGTCCCGTCCCACACCGCTGGCTTGGGCCTACCGACGACATCGCTTCTGCAACAACAACAACGCTGCCTGCACCGTGACCTGTGGACACCGCACGTTGCACCACCCCGCTTCACACCGCAGCCCTGGTCTCACCGATGCCGCTGGATGCCATCACCGAGCAGCTGCCTGCACCATGACGTTGCATCGTCCCGCTTCGCACCGCAGCCCCGATGCCATCCATGCTAGCCCTCCTGACTTCATCAGCCAGGAGTTCGATCTGCAACACGTGCAACTTCAAGGGCCTGACGACTCCTGCACCGACTCTGGAACCGACACCGTGAAGTCAGCGACACCTCTCTCCAGAGCTCACCGCGAGGATCACGACACCCTACAAATCCAAGGTACTGTTTGTGGGTCTTCCCGACACCGTAGCTGGCCCGCGACACTGCAGCCGGCCTGAACTGTTGGTTTTATTGATCATGACGCCATGATAGCCCTAGGTGGAGCTATTGACTTCAAGGAACTGTATTTTTGAATAAATCTTGCAGAATTCATATTTTTATTACTGTATGTTAGATTTTTATTGTTTTTGGTCTTGTTTTAAATAGATAAATATTGGCTATTTTTCTAAAACTGGTGTGGTGTCCTTTTGTAGTGTTTTCACTGTGTTACTGTGTGTTATGTGCAAATGCTTTACACACTGCTTCTGAGATAAGCCTGACTGCTCGTGCCAAGCTGCCAAGGGGGTGAGCAGGGGTTATCTGAGCAGGTATCTCCCTTATCCTGACTAGAGTGAGGGTCCCTACTTGGACAGGGTGCAAACCGAATGCCAGCTAGAGACCCCATTTCTAACAGGTGGCATAAGAAAGTGAATCATGCTTGGAGCCTGGGACCACTAAAGATTAAAAGCACCAAATCATACAACGGTTTGGGAGTTTGGCTGTCATCAAAGGGTGGAGCCAAAACACATCTGAGATACCTACAAGCAAAGGTGAAATCTGTAATAATCAGAAGATGTCAATTGAACAACTCTCTTGAAAGCCCCTCTACAGACCCAATAAGATGTGTAACAGGAGCAACACTCCTCTCAGCAATCAAATAAGGCCACGAAGAGTATCAGGGCCATTCATCAAAGCCATGGAAAAATTCCAGCTTAAAGTCCATAAAAGGAGTCTTCAAAATACCCTCATAGACACGTAGAATTTGGGCTAGAGGGCCAATAGTGGGCCTGCATGGCGGCATTCCTAAAGTATTACTAACGGATTATGAAAGTGTCGCTAAAGTCACTGAAAGCTGTCCTTCAGAATATTCTCAAATTGGGAAAGAATCCTTGGTCAAGCTGTGTGCAAAGATCAATTATTTCTCTTCAAATTGACCAAGCAGAGTTAAACAAGCTTCGTCTTTTGCAAGCAGCACTCAAAGCAATTTTTTTTAAAAGCATACAAGGCCACTTTTGAAAATATGCGACATGGGGAAACCAAAGAATCCTGGCCACTGAGAGCTTTGGAAAAGTCATACGCTAACATGCAGCCACACTGCCTCAGCCAGCAGCCATAGCTTCACTGCCATCTCCAGAAAATCTGCCTTAAGCAAGTAAGGATCGCAAGACTGATGGGATTACAGATTCCCTCCAATAGACCTCTCTCTCCAAAATTGTCAGCTGCAAGCTCTGAGCTCATATGATTGAGGGCCAGATGTAGCAAAGGTTTTTACCCATTCTGTGTCTATGGGAAAAAGTGTTTGTACATATGGCCCTGAGTCTTTTAACCATCTACTTTACTGCTGCCCGGCACTTTTGCATGCTGAATGCACCTTGTTAAAACCTCTTTTTCAAGCCTATGGAACTAGCACCTGTAATGAGGCAAGGCACCTCGTGTTTTCTATCACCGAGCTGGCCACATTTTGCAAATGTATCAGCCTCACACACCTACACTTAAAAGTGGTGAACAAGATCTAAAAGGCTATTAATGGAAAATAACAATTCTGGTACTGGCTTGGTCACTGTCGAAACTTGACGAGGTTACAGACTGCATAGTCATAGTCCATCCACCGACTCATCTTTAGGGCAGCCAAACAATGTGCAGACACTTTCGGAACATATACAAACTGACGCTTGTGAATTGTTGATGGCCCTGGCATTGGATCATAATGTATAGTGACTGCCCCTCAAGCAACACCAACTTTGTGAGGCAAATTTGCTTCACTATACTCTTGTCATTAGCACTTTATGTCATAAGCACTTTCCCATATTAAGGCCAGCATTTTACCAATAACTAAGCACAGTATGCCTGGAATCGTTGGTACTAAATTTTAGATTATTGTACAGTTGTTGCTTGTATAGTATTCTAATGCATTTTTCTATATGTGATCAATATGAATTTGCTTACTTATGATCAGAACATTGTAAAAATTGTAATTAGTCATACGATAAATACTACTACTAAAAACAGACCAGTAGATAAAGATAGCTCCCCTCCGTGTATGCATATAAGTATACATTCTTTTATGTATTTTTTTTTATTATATGAGATTAAACAGCGAAAGCTCTCTCCAAGCAAGACCTAAAAGACTGTCCCTTTGTCCATACATTCATGTGAGGAATGGTTGTTTATATACTTGTGTCAATTAATAAATATTGTGTGGGGAACCAAAATAAGAAAGCTATTTAAGTTTACAGGCGTGTAGTAAATACAAATACATCAAGTGGGAAACAGGTGAAATATTAAGATGATTTATGAGAAAAGTACATACTTCCTTTCTTCTAGGATTGCAATTTCTTTCTTCACTTCCTGGTATTCTTCAGCAACTCTGCAGTGCTCCTTGAAGACCCGCATGGATTCCACAGATGTGTGGCATGGTGGTAGAGGCTGCAGAGACAAACAGCAATAGAAAGCTGATGTGTGTTTTCGAACGTAGCTCGAGCTGTATCCAACGCTGTCGTGTGTTTTCGAACCCAGCTCGAGCTGTATACAGACTGAAAGCATGAAATGTACAAACTGCTGGCACTCATTCTCAATGGTTAGAAAGAAATTAGCACAAATGTCCCCTGTTCCAGTTGTTAACATTGTATGCATTTGACCATGATTCTTGACTCCTTTAAAACATGGATATATCACTAATAAGAGGAAAATATATTGTTGCTTGAGGACTATTCACAATGCCAACATAGCACACAGGCCCGGATTTACTAAGACTTCACACAACTCAACTCAGTGCAACAAGAGATGGTGCTGTGCTGAGTTGGGTGAAAGGGATACAGCTGAACCTGCGCCATACTCACAAGGATTTGGCCTGGTGCACTTGTGGCTGCCCAGCACCAGGCAGGCACTCTGGCGTCATGTCGGTAGAGTGATTACGTTGTGGTGACGATAGTTTTTGTGCAAGACATATCTCCCTGTCCCAAAACTATTCTTTGAGGCTATTTCCTCTTTGAATCTCAGAACGCAGCACACATGGAAAGAGGAAACAATAATTGGCAAACCCATTAGGTCTGGCAGTGCCGCCAGCCTTTTGGAAATTCTTGTTTTGTAACGGTCTTTGAAAAACCTTATTATTCAGGAAGTTGCTGTGCCTTCATCAATCTAAAAAATAAGAAAAGGCTAAAGAAAACAAATTGTTAGGAAAAAAGCACACATTAGCCTAGCACTCCCAGACACTGAAGGGAACTAATTTGTATCGCTATGTGCTCCCTGTGAAAGAGCAATATGCCTTAATTCAGAGTGAAGTTAGCCAGTGGCTGAAGTGAGCTAACGCTTTGCCCATTGATGCCTGCTCGAGTGGGTGGAAGTAAAATGTGAATGACTGAGCCACAGGTTTATGGATCACATGTGGTTGAACACCCCTATAAGTAATTATGCCATACACACAATTTTAATAAAATAAAAATGGCTTGGCTAACACAGAAAAAAGCCAATTGCTCTGCCTGCCTCCTGCCTTTAAGAAAGAAACAAAGAAGGCAAGAAAGAAAAAAGGTGAGAAACAAAGAAGACAAGAAAAATAGAAAGCAAGGAAGAAAGACATAAAACAAAAAACAAAGAGCGTAAGAAAGAAAAAAGGCAAGAAAGAAGGAACAAAAGAAAGAGTGAGAAAGAAGGAAAAAAGACAAAATGAAAGCAATAGAATCCAAGAAAGACAGCAAAGAAAGACGTCAAGAAAGAATGGCAAACAAAAAAGACAATAGAATAGAGTTAAGAATGAAAGAAAGACAAAGAAAGCAAGATAAAAGAAAGAAGGTAACAAAGCAAGAAAAAAGAAAGAAGACAAGAAACAAGAACTAAAGAAGGAAAGACAAGAACTAAATAAAAAGCAACAGAAGAGAAGAAGGAAGGGAGAAAGAAAGGAAACAAAAGAATGAAAGACAGTAAAAAAAGAAATAAGGCAAGAAATAATGAAAAACATAAATGAAAAATAGTAAAGAAGGAAAGCACGAAAGAAGGAAAGGGAAACAAAAGAAGGAAAGAAAGAAACAAGAAATAATGGAAGAAAAACTAAAGAAGGAAAGAAAAAAGAGTATGTAAGAAGGAAAGAAAGAAGGCAAGATGGAAAGAAAAAAGGCAAGAAACGAAGAAAATGAAAAGGAAGAAAAGAAAGAAAAAAGAGAGAAAGAAAGCAGGAAGAAAGGATCAAAGAAGGAAAGAAACAAAGACGGAAGTTAAAAAGAAAAAGGTGTTACAAGTCCGGCAAATTAAACATAATAAAGGCCATTTTTCTCAATGGGCAAAGTTTCTTGAAGAACAATTGTTGAAACTGAGTCCAGAATAAATATGTTCTGAAGAATTATGCGCTTATGAATTCACATCACAATGTTGAAGCTTTCGGCTTGTGTACTGCATGCATGGTAAACAAGCTTTTGCAGTGCAATGGGCCTCGAGGTTTGCTCGAGTTTGAGCTATTAGCGTTGTAAATTCCTAACTGGGCTTTTCTTGCCACATAAATTGAAAAGGAAAAGTAAAGCAGTCCACATAAGCAAGTCAGTTCAAAGTGCCACGGCCGCCATGAGTGCGAACGTTATTGGCTCCCTGCGTGAGGGATGAAAGGGAAACCGAAATCGGAGGAGGGGTCATCACAGCTGTAACAGGAGGAAGCGTGAGGTAGTGTGGTGGCCAACAGACATGTTCACTTAGTTGAATCATCTGGGGAGGGAACTCAGCACACAAAGGAGGGACATTTCACAAAATGCACCAATACAAAGCATTTACAATGCACTAGGTCTTGCATTTGCGAGAGTGGGAGCTATTGACATTGTAAATTACAATGTTTTTAGCTATGTGTTTTTGTTTGTAGTGTAATGGCAGTATGCGGTTTGTTGTGGAGTTATGTGTGTTGAATTGAATTGTTAGTTGTGGAATTGTGTTGGGTGGAATTGTGTGGTGTGTAGTGTCCTTGTGAAATTATGTGATATGGTGAAGAGATAGGGGTAATTATGGGATTTTTCCCATGCATGCTTAGGTTAGGAAGAGCAGTTTAAACATCGCCAAATATAAACAAGTTGTACTGCATTGCCAGTAAAATTCAAGTACAAAATATTACACCAGCAAAAGAAGTGATAAAGAACGAAACCATTATATTGCTGAGACTGTCAGTCGCATAGCAGCCTCGACTGTGAAAGGCCAGCAGGGCAGGACCAGAGTCAATGGCGTGCCACATGCCCGCTGCATACCCAAAAGATAGTAGTAGAGTAATTTTCAAGTTGAGCTGTTGATGAATGTTATGTAGGTATGTAGCAATTGGTCAAATGTTAGAGTTTGGCCTAAAAGCTGCTCGGGCTGGGGAAATGTCAGTCATATGCGTTAGCTTGCTCCTAAAAGGCCAGAATGAGCAGAGTACAACCAGTGGTATATCTGCAGACGAGTAGGGCAGCATCACAGTAAACTGCATTTAACAGACTTTTCAGACAGCCATGTGTTATGGTTGGGTCACAAAGACTTGTAGGGCTGGGCACGAGTCAGTCACTTAAGCTTGATAGGAATATATGCTTTGGGCAGGCAGTCCGATAAAAAATCACATCAAATCAGACTAAAAAAACAATAGGGCCAGACCCCCCAACACCCCGGCCCCACACACACACAAGGCGACGTAAGTGTTTTGCCTAGCATTACACAGTTGTTTGTGTTCAGTAAGTGTTAATGCTTTTATTGACAGCTAGAGATGGACTGGCTGGGGATGTCACAAGGGGACTGGGGCAGAATAAGTGATATTTCAGAATTTCCAGTGTCTGTCATATAGGATGTGACAGTGATAGTTGCATAGCAAGGTCGCCTATGAAATGCCTGCAGGGCAGGGGCAGAGTCAATGGGATGCCAGATGCGTGCTTGCAGGCCCAAAGGATAGTAGTGAAGTAGTTTTCACTTTGTAAATTATGCTGTAGTTGCAAGCACAGTTAAACATTTGAAAAATGTTAATGGCACCATGTAAACAAAATATGATAATGCATGAAACACTTACTGTCTTTCTGCTGTGGTTAAGGATCTAATGTTAGCAAGCATATTTCAAAGTTCCACATAAACTAATATATCTCTCTAATAATTTGCTGCGATCAACAAAGGCTGCGTGACCTTGCAAAAAACACAATACTCAAACCAACAGGAATTACAAGCATTCACCCATGCACCCTGGAGCGCCTTAAACATCGCCCAGCACTTTAAAGTGTGAGTTCTGAGGAACGGAGGTTTGGTAAAGACACAGTGACTCCAGGTAAAGCAGTCGCCCCGGAGTTGGACTGTTTGTGTTTGCAGGGATGCTGCGGGTGCCTCACCCAGTCAAGAGGGCTCCGAAGGGTACGAATTGCAGTCCTCCCAGATAATCAAGCAGCGAAAGATTAAACATTGCCACTAAACCAATTAAGGGGTTTGAATCCCCAATATGTGCTGGACAATGGCTGCAAACTCTCAAGAAGGGGTAAGCCCCCGCCGTGGGGTAGGCCATTCCAACCTGGTGAATTTTAAGAAGCCGCAGTGCCAGTAACGAAGGTTGGAAGAACCCGTCCATAGCAGGCAGGTAAACTGCAACTGCTGATGCCCTGAGCCAAACCAAAAACACATGCATTAACAATAGTGGGTGCCAGTCAACAGAACTCTAAAGGATACGAAGTGCAGCCCTCCCGGATGATGAAACAGCAAAAGATAAACCAGGAACAACATACCACATGCAACGGAGCTCGAAGAAGAGCGAGTGAAAGAAAACAGGGGGGGGGGGCGTGATGGGATGGGGATAGGGCGGGGGGAATTGCATATAAATAATCATTTTTAAGAAGGAGCGCAATCACACTGTGTAAAACCTTGAATTGGCCAAGGAGCGCTAGGATAAACAATAGAATTAAACTGGTAGTTATGCAAAACGCACTATTACTGCCCAGCGAGATTGTGCTGCATAAGAAATAAAAATAAAAAGTGGTCCAGAAGCCATGCGGAAAACATGGAGCCTTGTATGTTTTCAGTAGTTGGCCGGTGCGCTCGAGGAGGGCTAAACACCGGAAAAGGCATGACGTATGCATGCCTTTCACTAATTAAATCAAGCAACTTTTAAAAGGCAAGCCCACAAACCAATGAATATGATGGGGATCACATGGGCATGGCTAAGAGCCCACAGAGAGATTACAACAGGGACAGAGAGCTTTGCGCGCTCGACCCTATAAAGAGGATAACTTAATACAGAACAGTTTCAAATGGACACAATTAGTCAGATAAACTAAGGGCAGCTCCAATAGGAATTTACAACACAATTGCCAGGAGATAGAAATGGACAAAGCTGGAATGTGACCTGTGCTAGCTATTGCACTAGGCTCTAAACATCAAGCACCATTACAGTAATTGTAAATAAAAAACACTGGCCATGGAGGGACTACCTTATCTACGGTGTGCTCATTGTGAGAGAGCAAAATGCAGTCACTCAAAATGAAGTTAACCAGTGGCTTAAGTATCTGACCCATTGCCCCATTTTGCTTGCCTTAGTGTGCGGAAGCAAAATTAGAATGACCCAACAGACCATTCGGATGAAGAAAGATGGCTGAAAACATTTAAGTATTTATATTCTACATATAATTTTAGTAAAATCAAAAGGTTTTGGCTATCCCAGACATAAAAAGAGGAGAAATAAATATATTTCTCCTCATTTTGCCAGCCTCGGAGAGGCAAACTATTTTAGCATAAACCCTTGTTTACAAGTCTATGTAAATATGGGTTTCCATCAAAATACATGGGTGGATACATGGGAACACCCATGCTGCATCCATATAATGCCTACCTGACGCATACAAAGTTATGCAAAGTCATGCGGATCAGGCTTTGCATTGCTTTGTAAAGCCCAAAATAGATTTCGCGTTGGGGCTGCACCAAAAAAGTGCTTCAACCCTGGTGCAAAATTTTATTAAATCTTGGCAACAATATACACTTTCTCACAATTTCAAAAAGCCCAAGCTAAGAATGCTGTTCGTTCATTTTTGCAGTACTTATCTACATCAAATCTAATTATGTGCTTAAGATTTAGATGAGTAACACTTTAATAAGGGCACACGGGCCTGATTTAGATCTTGGCGGAGGGGAATACTCCGTCAGCAATGTGACAGATATCCCGGCCGCTATATTGTGATCCTACTATACCCTATAAAGATCGTATTATGGTGGATGGAATATCTGTCACATTTGTGATGAAGCATTCCATCTACCAAGATCTAAATCAGACCATATTTTAGTGTGAATACGTAATAGTGGCAAAGTATACTTGTTCCAATTCACAAAACTCAGAAAACCACATGTAAGCACACTACACCTGTAGAAATTAAAGCATGGTGTTTTTAAGAGTGCAATGTGAAAAAGAAGAAAATTATATACAAAGAATGGGAGTATCAAATACTGAATGCAAAACTATACCATAATACTGTATGCTAATACTGTACTGCACCCACAACGGAGTAAATCTGCCTGAGAATGTTCTAAATCACAAAACATGGGCTGTTTATCTTAAGAACTAGCTGATACTACGAGATAGTATTAAGTTGATAGCTGAATCAGCGCCCAAATGATATGAGAGATTAACATGGCCTGATTACTTGCCAGTAATATTTATGACTCCAACTCCACCATGGGACTCCCTCTTCCCAAGCCTACATCCCGCCCTCCCATTCGCATGATCAGCCTCATTAGTGTCTTTTTTGGCTTGCAATTTCACAGGACGTGGTAGAGGTCACTTGTATACCTATTGGGAGCGGGGCAAAAAAAGAATGAGGGGATAGCACAGAAATTACCCAGGTCCAGGATGAGACTCACAAAGTAGAGGCTGGGACAAGTAAGACAAACGAGGAGGACATGGGGCTTTCAAAGAACAGAACACGGGTGACAGAGAAGTAGTAACAGTGAAATCTGTTCTGTTATAGAATTGTGGTAAGAGACAGACAGGCATGTAACCTTTACTCCACAGCCATTAGTCCAAATGACATTTACCCTGCAGTCTTTACTACTCAGGTAAGTAAATATCTAGCTATATTTAATATATATATATATAAATATATATATATATATATATATATATATATATATATATATACATATATAGATTTATAAATACGAACATTATTTTAATGTTTTTAATGTTATTTAAAAAAATTAAAAGGTAAAGGTGCGGATAGAGGTAAAGGGAGGTTAGGAGTGATAAGTGGTGGCTAACAGTGATTTTAGGATTTAGAGGTCGGTAGAGGTAAAGAGAGGTAAGGGTGATTTTAGGGTGTAGGGGTAGGTAGTGATAATGGGATATGAGGATGATTTTGCTTTTAGGGGTGAGTAGTGGTAAAAGGAGGTGAGGGTGATTTTGGGGTTAATGGGTCAGTAGAGGTGAAGGTACGTAAGGGTGAATTTAGGGTTTAGGGTGGGTAAAGATCAAGGGAGGTCAGGAGGGCCTATATGAATTTGTCATTTCTTCCGAGTTAAGACATGGGAGTTTAAGACCCTTGTGGTAATGTGTGATATTCGCCAGACGTAATACCCGGTATGGAAGTGAATACTTAATTACTGTGTAGAAAGGATGAGAGTGATTACTGATAAAGATGGTTCTGAAAAATGTTTCCAGTGCCACACACAAGTCAAAGGTATAAGTGGTAGACGTACCAAAATAGTGTCCCAGAATGCCCAACCTAGTATTGTAGATTTGGCACTGCTGATCAGACTTAGGAGGAACACAAGCAAGATGCTGTGCAGGTTAAGGTCCACTTTCTCCAGTTATTGTGCAGCAAAAGTTTGGCTTTCCACCACGTGTGACCGTAGTCATGGTTCTGGTATGGAAAGGTGCGATTACATCATCAACTGGAAGCTTCTATCCCATTTCAGGCCACATCACCTTGTTGCATTGTAGGTCCTGGCCACAGACTTCTCCCTAAGAACCAGTAACCCTAAAATCGAAACAGCTGCAATGACGGAGGCCCTACTTTGCAACACAACAAAATTACAACTGTGCATCACCAGGTTATAGGTGGAGTATGACAGGCAGTGTCTGGCCAAAAACGTCCTGTTTATGTATTATAGAGTGCACCCACAACCAGAAGAGGTATAATGGGATTTTACAGGGAACAAAAGAACTTAGAGTGTGGATACATCTGGATAGGGCCTGGCTAGATGCTATAACTAGATGGTTAAGGCATTGGATACTACTTGCTGTATATACATAAAATATGTGATGGAAACTTGGATTAAGAAGTAAGAAGTTGAGGGCATTCTTAGACACGCCAAGATAACCCCACAGTCTTTATAATGTAGGTAAGTACCGCCTAGGGAAGTATATTTTATGGGTTTTGTTTAAACAGATGAGTTTCAAGTTGATGTCTAAAGGCAAGGAACGCTGTAAACTTCCTTAGATTAGCTACAAGATAGTTTCATGACGTAGTCACTGTTCCCATGAAAGATAGGCTTTCTGCCCATCGTGGTCTTGCATTTTGGGATTTCTATGAGCAAAGAATCCTTGCTTCTTTGAATCTGGATTCGCCGGAATACAGTAGGCCATTATTATGTAGGCCTTGTAAGTAAAGATGTAAAGTTTGAAGAAAATCCCTGCAGACAGCCATTGAAGGTCATTAAGAATACGAATGATGCAGTACATTTCCCTTGCTCTGTGTACTAATCTGGCAGCAGAATGAACGGCTGTTTAAACTGGGTGTAGGTATGATTGCAAAATTCCTCCCAGTAAGGCAATCACAAAGTCTAATCTTGAGAGTTTTCTCTATGCTGTTCCCCAATTCCACTCATGTTGCATTACAGCCACTACATCATTTCAAGAACCTGATATCCAATTACAGGCACTGGCATTCCTTAAAATCTGCATTACCCACCATGAGTATGTCAACATTCATATTCCAGTGCTCAACAATTGCTGCAGTTACCAGCTGGCATCTATGGTAACAGAACTGACTCTTTTGGTGTAGTATACCACCAGCCTTTTTGTCTTCTTACCCCTGTTTTGTTGAACCCATTTTTATTGGCATTAGGACTCTGCACGTTACTCCTATTAAGCAGCTGTAAAGTTGTTGTGCTCTATTCCCAAAATATGGTAACATTGGTATACACATAAATATTTGGCACAGTTAATTTACTTATAAGTCCCTAGTATATGATACTTCATGTAACCAGGACAAGTAAATTGAATACTAATAGTGGGCTGCAGCTCTCATTGTGCCACCCACTCAGCCTCTAGTGGAGTTTTAAACTGCTGTTGACCAGGCAAATTAAACCTTTTGCTAGGCCTACACTTTCCATTTTTTATATCTATAAGTCACACCTAAGGTTGGCCCTAAAGGTTCATTGGCAGTGTGCATGGTATTTAAAAACGAGGACATGTATATTTAAGTTTTACACACCCTGAAAGTGAACAATTCCTAAAGTCGCTTTTCACTGTAGCAAGGCTGTCTCACCCACAGATTAACACTGGGTTACCTTATTGCACTTAATGAGTGATAGCGTTAGTTAAGGAGCAGACTGAGAAATACTTCTTCCACTCATTAAAATTGCAACTTACATTCTTCTTTAATGGTAAAGTTGTATTTAAGTTGCTATACTGACAGTGTCACTTGTAGAAAGTTGGCATTTTTCTGCCTAAACCAAATGTACCTTACTGCCAGTGTCATGCTCATATGATGGTAATCACTCTCCTGTAGTGTAATGAGTATTCCTTCCGGACAAGGAACAAGAGGAGTCTCTGTATGGGAATGTGGGTTCCTCTGCTGAGCAGGATGCCCTTGGGGGGTTGTGCTCAGCTCTTCCTGGGCTTCAATGGATAGGCTGAGGTGTATACCTCTCCCTTCCTAATTTCTCAAGCTGCCTGTAATGTCACTGGCAAATGCAGCTTGGCCTGCCTGCCCTTTGTCACCCTAGACAGTTTGGAGCCAAACCCAGGGGAAAGGATGGAACTGACCAGAACCAGTTTAGGAGTAGACAAAGAGATGTACCCCCCACACGCAGGTTAGTACTGAATGTAAATATGGCACACACAGAACCTCACATCACAATATTCAAAGACCTGTGGAAGATTCAGAAGGAGGACAGCTCTGCTGTCTGAAGAATAAAGATTGGTCCTGCTTACCTTGAACCCAGGATCCCCAGAATCCAGGAGTCAGTTGGTTGATTTCCTGCTTAAGCTATAGGACACAACAACCTTCCAGGGGCTTTCCTTGCAGCTGACTAGCACCAACAGAATCCTCCTGAACTCTGCTGCTCCCCTCCGCTGGAGTGCATCCTGATCTCCAAAAGGTACACCACCAGATAGTAAACTCCTAGCTGGTATCAGGGTGTACTGCTTCTATTTCCCAATTGCAAAGACTAAGCTGAAAATCCAGACGTTTTGCGCTCTTCGCGACCACATGTGGACTCCACGTCAACAATGACCCCCACGTCTCCCATCAGAGAGAAGTTCTGATGGTGTCCGGCTCTTCACACCAACAGTGACTGCCCATATTTCCCACCAAGAGAAGCTCCAGAGGCTACCTGCTCTTCTTGCTGACAATGATCTCCTTGCAGCTCCTGCCAATGTGAAGCTCCAATTCAGACTTCTTGCGCGGGCTTGGACTGTGAGAAGGTAAAATCTTCACTGAGATGAACCTGATCTCTGTATCCAGTCCGTGCTTCATCTTGGTCAGCCATCAGCTAGTAACTTTGACCAGGTTCAGATAACCGCTAGTTCTCTTAACTCCAGTTCTACCATTGAATTTTTGTCATTTTGGAGTGATATGTATTAATTAAAATAAAATGTACTCAGGTTTTCAAAATTCGGTTGGGATTTTGGTTGTGTTGTGTTTTCACTTGATTACTTTTTGAGTGCTACATAAATACTTTACACATTGCCTATAAGTTAAGCATGCCTGCTTTTGTGCCAAGCTACCAAAAGTGTAAGCATAGGTTTATTTAGAGGATTTTGTATTTCAGCCCGGAAAGGATTGTGTTTATCACTTGAGTGGTTCTCACTCCTCTCAACTAATAACCCAATTTCTTACAGTAGTATATTGGCATAATTATTTGTGAAGTGTGCATGACCTCACTATGGTGGCAAAATTTGGCATGAGCTGCAGTATGGAGAAATATACTCTCATGTACACCTCACTATACCATGAAAAAAGGGTGTGGGATGATGACTCTCACAAAATCAAATTCTTACCACATAGGTGGTACCCTCACTCAACTTCACCAAATACAACACAGTACATACAATGTCCTAGGGAATCATTCATAGTACGTATAGCCTGCTGAAATCATGTTCCAAACGTCTGAATTAAAATAGTGGGCAATATTAGATTGTTCTTTTCTGTGTTGCATAGTGTTGCTCTGTTCAGGACTGGTGCATATCCTCCTTCATCCTAGGCTTCATCCAAGCCTACTTGGACATTCTACTGCAGAGGAAGGAGACAGATCTTGGCAGTGATGTGACAGTCCCTGAATAGAACATCTTTTTTTCACACGTTTTCAAACTGTGATGATTACCAACAATATCTGGCATGTGAGTATGAACCTTGATACACAACAAGGCAGTTATAATATACTGACCTTCTTATGTAAGCATGTACATGCACAGTCCTTTGTGTTTCAATAGAGGTAAGGACTAGGACTGGTAGGGATTTTACATTTAGACTAAAAGACTGCTTTAGAGTTAGTAAGATAAAATACTCAGTGTTCTGACAGAAATGCTAAATCCAGAGGCAAATCCCATTGTCATTGATCGTGGAACTAGCACAGATGAGGATATCCACTAGTGGATTTTCTTCTGGAGTTAGAATTTTCTTGAGATACTCAAACATGTGCTGTTAACACCCAATTCTTAATCAAACCCATAGTCTTCATCACAATGAGCTCACAAATGAGCTCAGTGGTTCAAGACTGCCGGCTATGTCTGGCCAGACCTCAACAGGTTTTGATAGGATGTTACAATAAGTGGAGAAATATTTAGTACCATAGCTGAAGACAGAAATAGGTAACTTAATGCTGATGCAGGAGGCGAACCAAGGTCTTTTGAAGTTATTGATGCTTTCCCTCACTCACTTCTCTCTTCTTATTTCCTGGAAGTTAAGCAGGGCCAGCTGCTGATGACAGATAGCTGTGATCGAACAAGATTTGCACAGCCTGGAGGAATTGCTGTCTTGAAATTTCTCCTATCAGGATAATGCACTGCTCCAGGCTAGGCAGGTTGTGTGTTTTTGGATAGATGCCACTGGAGCGCAGCTGTTTCAATGACTGGATGATTCTCAAGAACCTTTTAAGGTTGGATTTAATAAACCACATATTCTTGAACACTGAATTTACAGGTCACCTCATCTGAGCTTAAGTTCTCACTAATAGTCACAAGAAAATATAATAGTTATATTTCTAAGAACTGCTGTTAAACATACTTAATCTATTTTTATTTAAAAGTATTGGTACAACACACCTCATGGATATATGTGTTAAATGCTATAATGTCAACACTTCTTTGCATGATAGTGTAGTTCATGCACTTCTCAGAGGGACTGATATACATCCTTTATTGGACATTACCAGTATTTGTCAAAAGTTCCGCAGAGGTACTATAATTTCAATTTGATGATACTAGCACTAACCTCTCTTGCTAATTTGTTTTGTTAAAGTGGTAGCATATTTCTGCATTTACTCTAAAATTAAACGGAGAGTGTAGGAATTTGGTGTATTAGTTGTGGAGGATGTGAGGCCTGCACAAGTAATAAGTCCACAATTTCTCCTTACTGGAAACCAGGCACACCACTGTGTTGCTTTACTCTCCCACAGTAGCAGAGCAGTCTAAGACCTACTCAGGAGAGGTGGGGTGGACTAGTGATCACAATTCGCTGACACGCAATAACAACATTCAATAAGCGATTGTCCAGTCATTGCTTTTTCTTTAGAAAAAGGAAAAGTATATTTGTTACATACACAATACTACATTTTATACATTCATTTTCAAATATATACATTAGGCAGATAGAAAATACCTTAGTTGACATTCTGTAATCACATTTAACCCCTAGAACGTCATGATCCTCAAAATCAAAGTACTGCTTCCTATACCAGATAGCTCATCTCAGCATAGGATGGTATGATTTTAAAAGAAACAAGCCTATTGGTTTGTCAGTGGTCATCACATCTAAAGACAAAGACCACACATACTAAAACTTCATGTAATTAATAATAAAAATGTGTAAATGCAGTAATCATTGTTAGTAGGGCATTTCAATATTGTGCAACATTCACTGTCAACATAAATGTTTATTAACGCATTGAAATGACTATAATGTGACTGTCTCTTCTTTTTTAGACTTTCAGGTCACATAAAATGCAGCCATAAAACCAGCCCCTAGAGGGAACTGCACTCCTAGCTATAAAGCAAAAGATCTAGCCCTGGGACGGCTTAATAAAATGATGAAAATCCGGGGTTTTGGGGGATGCCACAATCCTTTTTACTTTTTATTGTTTTTTAGTTTTTTTTGTTTGGGGGCCAGTTGCCCCATTGGCACACCACATGCCAAAAAGTTTGGGGTCTCTTGGGGAGTATGCATCCGGCTTCCCCTGCCGGCTACCTAGCCAGCCGGCTCCTACCTCTGCCAATGCGAGAGATGGGAGCCTGCTTTTCCCCTGCCGGCTATGTGCAGGCAGAGTAAGTAAGCTAAGTGTGATGGTCGCTCTGCTTCCCAAAGACACAGCCATTAGTGCCAGGACCTTTCCCACCAAAACTTCAAATAGTGCCCCCCTTCTTTGTTGGCTTTAGTAGCCTCGCTTTGCTCCTTTGTTCAGTGAGCCTCGGCTATCCCCAGCCTGGTATAGAGTGACAGCAAATTAGCAGATGTAGCTTTTCTTCCCTACCCTTCCTCCACAAAAGGAGAGGAAAGCACTATTATGCATTTTGTGTGGGGAGGCCTTTGTTCCTTCTGCTGGGGAGCAATATAATTAACTTGGCCCACCATGGTGACAAAAGGCCTGTGCTCTGATTCTGAGCTGAGTCAGGGAAATATGAACATTCTAGATGATCCATAAAGAGTTCATGTATCTGCTTGGGACTTGCATAATCCATCTTGGCACACGTGGTTCACCTCACTTTGATATCTTGATTGATTTTATAGGCCAAAGGAAAGCAAAACTGCAGTCTAAGGCAGATTTCCCCCATGTACATAATAATGTGTCGCTGCAGATAAAATAGTAAACCATACTGACTCAGTACGTGTATGTGTGTTTGCAATGTGTTTGACTGGTTGAGGTGGAGGGAGGTGTAGTGAGTGATGCGGTTGTGTCTGTATGTGTGCCACTTGCATATAGTGTGGATGTTGTTGTATATGTTGTGTTATGTGGTGTGTTGCTCCATGCAGAATTCAGGTGCATGTTGTTGTGTGATGGTCGCTGTTGTGATGTGTGTAGTTGTGCTTGTGAGTGTTTGTGTAGATGAGTGTGCATTTGTGGGTGGGTAGTGTGTGTATGTTGTGTGATGGATGTACAGGTATGTGTTTGCATCATGTAGGTGTTGTGATAGAATGGCAATGGATAATGGTGTGTATGTGGTGTGTTGTGTCATGTGTGATGCAGGGGTATGCATATGTGAAGGGTAGAGTGTGTGTGACTTATCTGTATTCCGCGGCCACTGCCATTGTCTGATGTCCATTGGGTCCAGCAATGCCCTCTCTCAGTCAGCAAAGCACTGGCAGGACACTGCCTCTCCAACTGTAACATTTAAATACGGCCGGCGGGAAGCTGCCTGCTTGATGGCTAGGAAGGGTGCTCCACCGAGGCAGTCTTTGGCTCAGCCGCAATACATCTAAATACAGTCAGTGGAACAATGTCGACATGGCGGTTTTCTCGGGCCAGCCATGGACGCAGCTTGCAGGTAACACTGCCAGGACCTAGATCAGGCCCTTTGTCAGGAATTAGCCCAGCTCAAGGTTAAACTCAATCTTTCCCACCCTTAATGTGGATAGGGTTCTAACTCTATTAGTGTGCCATGTCTGGTGATCCTACTAACACTTCCCCCAGGAGGGTTATTCTCCTTGTGGTGAGCTTCGTACCCACTGGTCAAAGCTGCCCTTTTCCTTATTATACTAGATGTTACTCCTGACCGGACATCCAGTGGGAACACCCTGCACCGCTTATCACTGCCACGAGAGCAATGGGTCATAAACCCAGCCACTGGTTACAAATATGTGATGACTGTAAGTCAACTGACTGTAAGGGGAGAGAGGATTTGCCATTACAATTACTACATGGGTAATTTATAGGTGGTAATGCTACCATGTTACTTCCTTGTTCCCCCTGCAGGCATACTTGCCTGCTCGCCAGTTGTTTAATGAGAATAACTTTGACAACGGTTATGCTAGCCCTGTATTTTGCATACTGGGAATAAAGATGCACTGATTTATGTTTCTCAAATGTTACTATAAAAGTAGCATGTTTACAACTACTAAGTGGAGGTCTGGGCTCCTTTTCTAATTACAGGAGCCATAGATCGCAAGAGATATAAGCTATTTGTGTGACACAGTTTCTCAACATGGAGAGCGAAACATATACAGGATTACAGTGCAGGAAGCTGGCAGTAGTCAGGATGGATGTTGTTTTTGTCTCCTTCATGGTAATCAGTGCTTAAATTGTGCTTGTTGTTTCCGGTGCTGAGCACCGGCACTTATTTTTGAGGGCCGGGGCTTATTCTTCTGCCTCAAGCATTTGCTGTGGGCAAAAGACACATATGGGAAAGACAGAGGAAAGGAAAAACGAAAAAGCGTCAAAAAGGGAGAAAGTAGAAAGCTGCTAGAGTGAGCTGAAGGGGCAGGGAGTGGCTGTAAATAGATTAAACCCCCCCCCGAGATGGTTTCAGGATTACGCCCCGCTTCCGTGTTCTCAGATTTAATTGCAGAAGCCACTTTTTTGAGAGGAGGGCTTTGGGCACCAGCACATTTTTATTTACAAATTAAGCACTGATGATAGGTGACTTCAGAAGAGGAATTGGCCTTCTGTTAATCTCATTGCCTCATCTCCGGAACAACTACATAAAAATAGCTTCTTTGAAGATCTTCAGAAAATGAGTAGTTGGTTGAACAGTGCATGAAGAGTTTGCTAGCTTTCCCCTCACCGTCTGGTTTCTCTTCAGGTGACAAAAATAACAACATTAACAACAACTGCAAGATGTACTGATGATGACTTGTGGTTAAATTTACTTCAATCAGATGGATAGTCTAGGACTTGTCATCAACGCTCTCCAATTAGATATAGCTTGACCTAGACATGAACTTCCAATATTCAAGTGCAGTGTCTAGGACTACTGAATTGCAAGTGTACCTAGCACGGAGGTAGTGTCTGCTCTGAAACAAAGTTGTATTTATGCTTTTCAGGTCTGACCTGCTAAAAGGTAATGCTATCTTCATCTCACCCGATAAATTACCAGTTGTGATAAATATCCCATAAATTGTAGTTGGGATCCCTGCGCAAACAGATGTATACGCACGGATGCAATGAATCACACTTTCATGAGCCACTTGTAATTAGGCATTCAGTGTACTTGCATTAAATTCGATAGGAATGTAGTGCGTGAGGGATTCAAAACTAAGGACAAGCCTCAAACAGTTCTTCAATTTCCATTTATTTAGCCCAAAAGCTATCTTTTCACTGCACAACGCCCTTAGCCCTATAGAACAAAAAAGTGCCTTATGTCATTGTCACTTCTTTGTCAGTTCCTTCGTTTTTTTCTTCTCCTTTTTCGAGGACTACGGAGGCCTTTTACTAATGCACATCATTTGGCAACCCCTAACCCTGAGACATTTTCTGGGAAAGTGAGAGAGACTTCTAAGGAAGTCAGCAAACATAATTTAGAATAAAATCCAGTATAATATATTGAAACCGTTTTTTCAAATACACATTAAAAACCTCATAGCATGTTAAAATGTTTATCAAGTGGTAACATCAAAAGTTAGAATAAAAAATGCTTCTGTATTTACCTGAAGTTGCTGGTCTAGATCTGGAAACGATAGAGGAAATGTGCTCTTAGGAGGAGTATCTTCTGAAATATAAAACAAAAAGTCGATTCATATGTGGTCCTATGAATTCTGAGGAAACATGCATCAGCATTCTTAGGTCTTTATTCAAATATATCATAAAGGCTGCATTAATTTTCTCTTGCCACTTCATGCCTCTGCTCTGCACATCCCTGCTATTTGCTCTACCTCTACGCCTTTCTTATTCCCTTAGTTCCTTCCAAACAACTGTTGTATCCCCTTCTTCACCAGACTGCAGAATTTGGCACTTTCCATTTTCTCCAAACTTTGCAACAACAGGAAGGCCATTGTACTTGGCAGTTACTCCAGTGACAGTTCAGTGCAGTTTCTACATCCAATCGATGCAAATATTTTTTCACTGATCTTTTGGTGCAAATGTTGATGCAAAATTGCTGCTCCGATACAAAATTATGTGATCTAATGCAAATACTGAACACATCAAGAAGGGCTCGCTGCTGATTTTCAAAGTGGACAATATGGTAAATAGTGCCAAGTTCAGGAAAAAGAGTAAATATTGAGGTTTTATTCCAAATGTGCTGCAGTTACAATGAGATGGTTCCGTTTTCTAAAACATCAGGGTCAAATTACATGAATTACATTTAACAGTTATTGCTTATTTGATCCTAATCGCTATTTAGCAGTCAATACACAATACAACAGTGTGTCTACTGTTCCCATGCTTTTTATTGTTGCAACAAGTGCAGTTCTGCCACAGCAAAAACTAACGTTCGCAATTTGTTACATGTATGCAAAATATAAATATGTTTAGCTGCCACAGGATAGAACTGACCGTTTCAAAAAGAAATAAAGGACAACTGAGTGTGGAGGATGAAGTGGAAAATTCATAATTTAAGGTACAAAACAAAACTCACTATTCCAAACTAATTGTTGAAGTAAGGCTAATTAGAAGGCAGCATATGGATCATATAGGCATATCATGAGGTGTTAGGTTACATCCACTGCACTAGAGACTCATTGCCTCATTATGAGTTTGGCGGTCTGCCCGTCGGACCGCATGGTGATGGTCAGTCAAAGGGCACCTGGCCGACGGTCCAAGGATTGTCGTATTACGGGTTCTTCTTAGGGCTGGAATGACTGGTGGGCGGCAGCATGGGGCAGTAGAACGGAGCTACTACCGCCCATGCTCACCTACCTTTCAGCACAATGGACACCCTGTTTCTCATGCACCGTGCATGAGACACAGAGCACTCCCAAACCCCAAACTTTTTGAGGGGCCCGCATGGCCCCCACTTCTCCTCCATGTGCCCATACCCCCTAGGGCCTCCTGTTTTGGGCCCCTTACCTGCCCGACCACCAAGCTTTCCATGGCGGTGGTATTTTCAATGAAAACTTGGCGGTCCAGCAGGTCTTAATAGCCATGGCAGTCCCAATGCCGAGATCTCTAACATTTACCACAGCAGAGACGGGGTTGGTGGACCCCTGGTGGTCTTTTGGCAGTTCCATAGCCAAACTCGTAGCTACAGAGTTGCGGCGGTCGGACCGCCAACATGGCAGTCCATGGACCGCCAAGCTCGTAATGCAGCCCTAAGCAGTTTTGAACTGATAACTGGGCAGTTCTGCTTCCTCTCCAATAGGCTAGTCCTATTTTATACGGTGGTATCCAGGCACTTTGTAAGTATAAATGATACAAGTCTGATACCCTCTACACCCATAATCATGTAAGGTTTAACTGGAGGTTGTGAGAATGAGTGATGGCATGCTTGGAGAGGTGGTTTTCAGCATTTTACATGGTGATTAATTTTCTATAGATGTGTTATGTGTTGAAGTTTATGTAGTTTTTGATAACCATGTGAATTATGTCAATAAAGTGCCTGATATTGAGATGTTCACAAAAAATAAAAGCTAAAAAGAAAATAAATACCAATTAATGACAGTGGATCTCCAGTTAACTGGGAAGTTTTGCACTACCATTTGTACTGACTAATCAGTTCACAATTAATCAGCATGAGAACAATATGTGCACTAATTAAAAGTGTCATTGGCAAATCTGTATTACCACCACTTGAAAATTGATAAGTCATCTGTGCATTGTATGTAATGCGGCCCTTGGATAGTTAGTAGAATTGAAAAATCTTCAGGAGAGGAGTCAGATTAATACTTAGAAACACGTTGAAAGGAATTGTTGTGTCCTGATGTTTTATTAGTGATTCAGGCATTACGAAGTAGTTCCAGGAAATCTCCACCACCATGACAGTGGTGGCAGGATTAGGGTTCTTGATCACAAAACATAAACATTCCCTAAGACTACCTATTAATGTTAAAGAGAGAAGGTTGAAATTGAGCCTCTAGAGAAAATATCTACCAAAGGATGATAATCAACATTGTTGTGCCACAATACATGCTTCCTTTTTAAGAATTAAACGTAATGAGAAAGATACCATCCCTGACTCTCCACGTCATGCATGTCTTCAAGTCCCAACTTGATTTGACATCAGCTGTAGCAACTGAGGTGGCTTCTGATCTGTTTTGGGTTTATTGCCATGTCAAGAGTCGAACACCCAACTTGGACTGCTATGCCCAACCTAAGATAAACTTGAGTAGTGGCCATCTAAACCAACATTCTCAAAGAAGCAGTTTTCGACTTCTAGCCACGGCCAACCAGCCCATGAGTAGGAAAAACGGTTCTGTGGACCTAAAATCCAGGGTCCTATTCTTGTATAGAAGACGGGCCTGACAGATACCAGGGTAGTAACAATACTGCCACCTCTTTCACTTCCAAGGAAGGACGAGGCCATAAAATTAACAGGACATTTTTTGGGAAGACATGAAACAGAGAGCACCTTTGGAGAGAAACCCAGAACAGGATACAGACTAGCCCTGCCAGGATAATAGGTAATTGTGAATGATTACCAAAGTCTCCATTTTACTCAACCTATGAATCGACTAGCTGCCACCAGAAATTCAACTGTCACCAACAGCCAAGGCGGAATCTAGAGACTTGAAGGGAGTAAACCTGAGGCTTTCCCAGTTACAAAATTTAAAACCCAAGTAGGATGCTAAGGTAAAAGTGTCAGCCAATGAATCCCAGGAGTCCTGGAAACCTTGTATGGGTGCTTTATGGGCACCCAGGGAAAAAGCAACCATCCTCCTGAGGAAACCGTCATGCAGGCGATCTAAAATGTGGAAGGATCCCAAGAACCTAAGGAGGAGCCTATTACTCCTGCATTATAATTCTATGTATAACATTTGTTTGACTCAGCAAGCGACTGTAAATGAACACCTAGACCCCTGAAAAGAATAGGATATGTCCTTGGAATATCTGTCTCTTCCTCTGTAGCCCACAGTCTTGACTTCTAGGCCATGAGGTGAAGATAGGCAAGAGACTGGAGAGGGAGGAAAGGGAATTGGAGAGGCAAAGGGTGAGCCAGGAGGTGATAAAGCAGGCAGACCGCCAGTCAGATGAGTCCAGGGAACTAGAGCCACTGAGACCAAAAAGGGGCAATGACAATCACCATGATTGTTCCTACCTAGATCTTCCCCAGCAGCATCAAGATAAGAGCAGTGGGAGAGAAAATATTACAGATCCAGAGGACAAGGGAAAGACAGAGCATCCACCCCATGCTTCTGGACACAACTGATCTGAGCAAAAATGGACAAAGTGGGCATTGCCTGCAGACCCCAAATGTTCTAGTCACAGAGGACATACTAAGCTGAAAGCTCAGAAAACATCACTGGAGAGAGGACATATGTGACAGAGTATGGTCCATTCAAGAATTGTCTCACCTCTGGACATACAAAATCTTCAGGGAAAGCAGCTGGATTAGATGTCCTAGGCAACGTTAGTAAGCTTCAGTCACCTTGTGCATTCTTGGAAGTTCACATATGCTTTCACCACCTTTTTATGCCCATGTGTACTAGACCATCTCATTCGTGCAGGCTAGAGCTGTTCATGGAGGAGCCCAGAGATAGGCCAAAACCTCCAGCCAGTTAAAGAATTATTGATCCTCATCCTGGGACCAATGGTTGTTCAACTCCTGACACTCCAAGGTGGCCCCAACCCCAGTGTCAGGTACCCAGTCTGTTTAGGTCCTGATCAAATAATTCTCCTGAGAAATGATCATCTGGGTTTTATACAGATTCAAAAGGAGGCCATAAAAATGCAGACCCTCCTAGTGCCAGAAAATGAAAGACACAGACATTTCTCAATCCTCATTTCCATCTTTGTTGTAGGAATTTATGATCAAGCTGCTAAACAGTATTTTTAGTGTCTTGCATCGTATACAGCACTCTCTAGAGTGAGCCTTGCTCATAATTAGATGGTTTCTTCTCAATTTCACTTGCTTTGTTCTTATTGGTGGCTTTCCTCCCTATTCTGCTTTTTGTCCCATCCCCTGGAAAATAGCTCTTTTGATTTGATTGGGTGTAGCATTCAACCGTTGATGTCATGGAACTAGTTTTGTGGCTTTTTAAAACGTTTTAGTACTTTTAGCTCCCAGTTCCATGTGCTACATCCACTCTCCCTCACACCACCTGGGTCCTCACTTGATATTTGCTTCCCCATCCATTCCCCCCTCAGCCGTTACCTAACCTGTCCTGCTACATCCTCCTTGGCGCAGGATGGAGTCCACCCCACTCACTCTTCATCTGCTTTTCAATGTTGTATTTTTCCCACTTCCTCCTCCTTTGCTCAGATTCTATGACCCTACCACTATTTAATTCTGTGCCACTGTGGCTTGCACTCTGTTTTGTACCCCACCACCTCCTATTCCTCGTGCACCCAAAAATTGCATGTCTTTGGGCTGAACTCCTACGCCAAACTTCACTGATTCCCCCTCAGCATTTCCACATCATTGGACACTGATTTCTTGAAATATTGTCAGACCCAGACAAAACCCGCGGTTTTTGCTGATATCATCCCATGTTTTTCTTGCTGAACAGTGTGCGCTGGCTGTGACCTATTTTCCATGTCAGGACCAGAGGCGAGAATTATGCATCAACTTTTCACTTTACTCAATAGCAACTGTATCTTACGGGTGTAACAGAGGCCCCCAAAACCCTTCTCAGAAACTCAAAGATTCGGTTATTTTCAAATGATTTTGTCTTAATTTTTTTCGTTTTTATTTCTTGTCATGTTCCTTCTTGGCTGTAATACTCCTCTTTTCATAAACCAATAATAGCCATTCATTCTCAGTGACAAATCAAGTTCAGCTTTAGTTCGTCTCTGTCAATAAATCAACATATCCAACACGTTTCGCCCCACGGGTGACCTGCAAGCCTGGGGAATTTTCAAGGCTGTAAATCAACAACCATAGCCTTACTGTGTTAAAAGCCTAGAGTATAGTGTACTCGTTGCAGAAAAACAGGTTTTCAGGTAAACAAACGTGTTTTGTGACCTTGCCCAAGCACTAAACAAATCAGTCAAAGCTGTTACTAAGAAAGAACGGCTAGTACTGATTTATGAACAGAGGAGTACTTCAGGTTTATTTGATTTGTTACCAAGAAGGAACATGAGAAGAAATAAAAAATAAATAAAGATAATTTGAAAATAACTGGATCTGTGAGTTTTCTGTGAAGGAATTGCACTGAAGATTGTATTGCCATTTCTCTCAGAAATATATCTTCTTATGAACATAACTGCTCCTTAATGTTATAGTTGAATAACTACACAGCATGTCCATTAGTAGAATAACCTTGAGAAACAAACGCTAATGAAAATTAACACGACGTTATGTGTTTTTTAAAAATAACCTTCACTTATTTCCGCCATCCCTCAGTGCCTCTGCCAGCGTACTGGTTTTCATTCTCCTGACAGTACATGATGTTAGCACAGGAAGTGCTTCAGAGCAGTGAGCCTGTAATGGATTTTGTTCTCTCTGCTTCACACATTCGCATGCTTTTTGGAATGTAAATAGGTCGACAGAGACAGACCGCGGGTTCACAAAACAAGCTAACTTCATTACCTCATACATACTGGAAGAGTTACAATTCCCAGAGCTATTCTTTTTCTGTAGTGCGAAACGTGCTATCAAGACTCCTGTATTTATTTTACATGGATCATGGCAGTTAACTTCGCTCTAAAGCCCTCATTTTGAGTTGTGGAATTTCACTCAGCACGACAACTATAGGTGGAATTCTGCCACCCACAATTCAGAATTATCTGGTCCAAAGAACTCTAAATCCATTCATTCCACCCTTTTACATGCTGCTTGGATAGGAGTTGCGGGCAGGAGCAGAACCCAGTTCACGCTGGACACCTGCAGCTGCAAGGGGGGAGCTGACAGTGCTCAAGCCTGCCCTGATTATCTATCCCCACCAGGCCATCCAATTACATGTTTGCCCTGCTCTGAGTAGGTTGAAAGTTTCAATGTTATCCCCAGAACTGGTAAAACTGCGTGGAAAGTACTAAGTATTACTGAATCAATGTAGTTATTCCTCATTCTGAGAAGTAAAATTGTAATTGCTTAAATTTGGTGCTGAGATTCTGGCCGGAATCAGAGATTCCGGTCCCCTGGATTACTGACAAAAATGCCACAACACTCGTAATGAGGGCCTTTGTATCCTGGGGCATCGTCGGATATGCAGCATGGCAATTCTTAGTGTAGATTAGTGATCTTAAAACACTTTTTATGCCAATTCCCTCCTCCCTCCTTAAATAAAATAAAATGTTATCTAATTTAATGGTAGTGATGTAAACTGCTAACATGTTGCGGGAGAACACTGACTACTGCTGGCATAGTACATTCATAGTCAGGTGGAGTAACTTGTAGCTAAAGTTAGAGATAGAACACCTGCTTTGCACACATGGATGCTGCAGAATCCTCTCTTTCTCCCTCTCTCTCTCTGTCTCTCTCTCTCTTTCACACACATGCGTGCGCGCACACGCGTGGACAGGAAGTAGTGGTGCAACCTTAATACACAAGGAATTAAGAGAGCAGCAGCAGTGCAAGCTTTCTCTCAACCACAGAACAGATACACCACTGGCATCAGCATTGCACGTTTTCAGGTGCAACAACAACGAACACTTACCAGACCACCCAAGTATAGCACAAGGAATAAAATGCCAAAGCTAACAGCAGGGCATACTGGACCAATTATGCCCAGCTATGACCAACTCTGCATAAGGCAGGTGTGGGTGCAGGGATCTGCAGAGGGGAACTTCTGTCTCCTTCAATGGGCTTCAGAGAGTGGGAGGATGAACGAGCCTACTCCGATGTCCTTCCCTCCAACAGCATATGCCACAGAGCAGGTAGGAGAAGGGGCCCGATTGGAGTGTTGGGGCAGGTCCCTGCAGTGCCCACCTCTTGCACATTAGTGAATTCTTTGCCATCTTCCCTGTTAACAGCTCAGAGCCCCCTGCAGGGTATTCAACCCTATAAACGTCACCTTGCACTCAGTAGACCTCAGTTAGTTTGCCGTTGCAGGACATCCCGAAACGCACCCAGGGGCCTTTCACCTGCCGGAACTGCAGACTCACCAGCATCCAACCCTCCACACCACCAGCCAGAGAACCCAACCACCTCCGCTGCATCCTCCTCAACACCCGCTCCGCTCGCAAGCACACCATCGAACTTTGGGACCTCCTAGACTCCACTGCCCCTGACGTCACCTTCCTGACGGAAACCTGGCTGAACGCCACCTCAGCACCAGACATTGCCATAGCCATCCCACAGGGCTACAAGATCTCCCGCAGAGACCGCACCAACGGAGTGGGAGCAGGAATCGCCATCATCCACAAAGACTCCATCAAAATCTCAACGAACACCGATGACACCCTCACCACCGCCGAGCACATGCACTTCCAGATCCACACCGACCCCAACACCACCCTCAGAGGAACTCTCATCTACAGACCTCCCGGACCCCGCCCACAGTTCAGTGACACCATCGCTGACCTCATCAGCACCCACACCCTCGCTTCCATGGACTACATCCTCCTGGGGACCTGAACTTCCACCTCGAGAACAACAACGACGTCAACTCCACCGCCCTGATCGACAACCTCGCCAACCTCGGACTCAAACAGCTAGTAACGACACCCACTCACGCCGCTGGACACACGCTGGACCCCATCTTCTCCGCAAGCCCCCACGTCTCCTTTAACCACACCACCGAACCACACTGGACCGACCACAGATGCGTCCACTTCACCTTCAGAAAACCCACCACCGCACCCAACAGCTACCACGCCGCTGCTGGGGCAAGGTCACCGGGGACCAACTGACTACCGCCCTCGCCCTGAGACCACCCACCGACCCCACCGATCCAGACACTGCCGCGACCAACCTCACACAGTGGATCAACGACTGCGCCAACACCCTCGCCCCTCTCAAGACCTTTACAACCAACCACACCAACAAGAAAGCCGCCTGGTTCACCGAGGACCTCCGGATCTCCAAGCACACCTGTCGGAAGCTGGAGAAGAAATGGCTCCACGACCGAACACCAGACAACCACACAGCCCTCAAGAGCGCCACCCGCAGACATCACCAACTCATCAGGACCGCCAAGAAGACCGCCTTCAAGGACCGCCTAGGCAACAACGCACACAACACCAAAGAGCTCTTCAGCATCGTGAAAGAACTCTCCAACCCCAGCTCCATCACCAACGACATCCCGCCATCTCAAGACCTGTGCGACTCCCTAGCCACCTTCTTCCACCGCAAGATCACCGACATCCACGACAGCTTCAACCCCGACCCCCCCGCACCCACCACTGAGTCCACCACCCCTGCGACTACCACTCGCACCAGTCGCCTGACCGTCTGGTCCAGCGTCAGTGACGAAGACACCATCAAAACCATGAACTCCATCCACTCCGGATCCCCATCGGACCCCTGCCCTCACCACGTCTTCAACAAAGCCAGCGCAGCCATCGCGCCCCACCTCTGGAAAACAATCAACTGTTCCTTCGAGACAGCAACCTTCCCAGAAAGCTGGAAGCACGCCAAGATCAACGCCCTTCTGAAGAAGCCCAAGGCGGACCCCAAGGACCTCAAGAACTTCCGTCCCATCTCCCTGCTCCCTTTCCCGGCAAAAGTGACCGAGAAGATTGTCAACAAACAGCTGACCCGCTACCTCGAAGTCAACAACATCCTGGACCCGTCCCAATCTGGTTTTCGCAGTAACCACAGCACCAAGACCGCCCTCATCGCCGCCACTGACGACATCCGGACCCTGATGGACAAAGGAGAAACAGCCGCCCTCATCCTCCTGGACCTATCAGCAGCCTTTGACACGGTCTGCCACCGCACCCTATCAGCACGCCTCCATGACGCCGGTATCCAAGAGAAGGCCCTGGCCTGGACCACATCCTTCCTCTCCGGCAGAACCCAGAGCGTCCGCCTCCCACCCTTCCGCTTCAAAACCACTGAGATCATCTGCGGCGTCCCACAGGGATCCTCCCTCAGCCCGACACTGTTCAATATCTACATGGCCCCCCTCACCCACGTCGCACGACAACACAACCTCAACATCATCTCTTACGCCGACGACACCCAGCTGATCATATCCCTCACCGAAGATCCCCACACCTCCAAAGCTAACCTCCACAGAGGAATGAAGGCCATAGCCGACTGGATGAAGGACAGCAGACTGAAGCTGAACTCAGACAAGACGGAGGTCCTCATTCTCGGACCCACCCCATCAGCCTGGGACGACTCTTGGTGGCCCACGTCACTAGGCACAGCCCCGGAACCCACGGACCACGCACGCAACCTGGGGGTCATCCTCGACTCCACTCTCTCCATGACCAGGCAAGTCAACGCCGTCTCCGCGTCCTGCTTCAACACCCTCCGTATGCTCCGCAGGATCTTCAAATGGATCCCCCTCGACACGAGAAAACCGTTACCCAGGCCCTCATCACCAACAGACTCGACTACGGGAACGCCCTCTACTCAGGAACTACAAACAAGCTCCTGAGACGGCTCCAACGCATCCAGAACGCCTCGGCCCGACTCATCCTCGATGTCCCCCGCCGCAGCCACATCACACTCCACCTGAGAGGCATGCACTGGCTCCCCGTCAACAAAAGGATCACCTTCAAGCTCCTGATCCACGCACACAAAGCACTGCACAACACCGGACCCACCTACCTCAACAACCGATTCAGCTTCCACACCCCCACCCGAAGCCTCCGCTCAGCCAACCTCGCCCTCGCCACAGTCCCCCGCATCCGAAAAACCACCGCCGGCGGCAGATCCTTCTCCTACCTCGCCGCCAAGACCTGGAACACTCTCCCCACCATCCTACGACAGACCCAGGACCTGCCGGCCTTCAGAAGACTCCTCAAGACCTGGCTCTTCGACCAGTAGCACCCCCCCTCCCCAGCGCCTTGAGACCCTTGCGGGTATGTAGCGCGCTTTACAAATGCAGTGATTGATTGATTGATTGATTGAATACTTAGCATATAGTTGACACCCATTGCACAATGTTACCCATCCCTAGCAAAAATTCTGGCTGTAGCATGATAGCGGAATATCAAGGAATATTGTGGGCATCAACTGCAAGATGGTACTTAGCCCTGGTATAATGCAGGACCCGGGATAATAGAGGTAATTATGCATATTGAGTTTCTACTTGGCACATTGGTGCCCACCCCTTTCATATTGGTAAATTCTCTGCCATATGATCAGCATTTCTGGCATGTGATGGTGATACTGGGCATAGTAAGCAGAACGTGTGGCAATGGTACATGTGAGTACATGATAAAAATGACAAATTGAGATTAGGGAACAGAAAAATAATTTCCTTAATAGTGTGTTTCATGGAATTACAAGCATTTTTATGTGCTGAGTTCATTTTACCAAAATGAAAAGCTTACATTTACCAGCAAAATGTGTATGTTTTCATAAACTGATATTTGAGGACAACATTATTGCATTTCCAAACAAATACATATTTACTGAACCTTTCCAGGAATGATTCATTAAGGTAAACTTGAACATGAGTACATCTAGACGTCTACGTTTACACTTTTGGCTATTCACTGTTTACAATTGTAGAGCTGCTCAAATGTGTAGACTCACACTTTTGAAATAGAGGGTGGGGTCGGAAAAAATGTCAAATATGTCCGTAAAGTTGACATTCCACACACTTGGAGCAGACCTCCACAATCCAGGCGGTGCTTTCACTATGGTGGCAAAATCAATACAAGTCTATTAAAGCTTCTTTTTTTTTAAATACATCTTTATATGTTAAATTTTAACGTTAAATAATTTTATATAAGTATTTCAAATGTATAATCTTTTGAAAACATAACTGCAATATTAACTAAATTTTAAATAAATGTTGTTATAATAAATGTAAATTATTTTAAAGATTTTTTCTAAAACAAAAATGAATCCCACCTAAAGTAAAACGTTTATATTTGTTTATTATGTATTCAAAGTTACTAAGACTAACAGCGAATTTAGTTATTTTTTAAAATCAAAGTTACATTTATTTTTAAATTTAAAAAGGTCATTCAATTATTTTAAAATAAACTAATTTTTATCGATAATGTATATTTTTAACATTAAAATATTTTATACATATGTTTTTAAAGAATGAATAAGGTATTTATTTTAACATAATTTCCCATGGGGTTTTATTTTAAGTCCCTAGTGTCATTTTCCAGCCACTACCATGTCCTCCCATATTTACTACTAAAACGCATACCCATGTGTGCAGCGATCTCTACAGTTGGAGCGAAGATGCCCACATGTAAAAGACAGGAGCGGCATAGAGTGCCACACAGAGGCTTGTGAGGACAGTTTTGTTGTACACGAGTTTGCCTACTGTAGTGCTACTAATTGTACTACAAATTTCATTTCACTTTTTGAAGAGGAAACAAATACTCGTAAATATGCGAGTAATAATTTCCAAAGTTATTTCAAATACACGTGCTAATTCAAGAAGTAGCAATGAATAAGAACAACTGTAATCTAACAAAGTACCTCTTTACCAGGATGCAGAATGGGACACACCTGTATATTCTAGTTCAAAGTGGCACACCACTCCAAAGTTCCTGAACATGTAGTTCTTCAAGAGGAGACAAGGATAGAGAGGTGTGCAACGTTTGGGTGCCATCTGGATAGAAGCCTCACAATTAAGAAGGATGTGCTACATTAAACACCCGGTTAAAGGCAAGAAGAACTAAATGTCCTGTAGGGCCATGGGACTCTGACAACATTTGCCAATGGTGACAATCTTGAATGCATAGAGTATAAGTTCCTTGTAGTTCATAATGTTGCTGTTAGGCAATTGTGATTGTTACTACAGCCAGGACATGCTTTTGGAATCCTTGACCTCAGTTTCATTGTGGAGTCAATGAAATAAATCTTTGAAATCAGAGCCAAATCTTGCAACAATGAAGCAAAGGATATAGACTTGCACTTGTTGATTTTTAGGAGTCATCTTCTAGAATTATCACCTATTTTTAACTATTTTTATGTTCACAAGATGTCATCCTTAGGAATACAAATTCTATTGCAATGGTTCACTTTCAAAAGGACCCATCTGTTAGAATTATGACCTCCAGAATGAATATGTTACAAGAAGTTACCCATGTGGGTTAACAACTAATTATCATTCAGTACTTCAGTAAAATCACGTTGGCAAATAATTATCGTAGTATGGTATGCTGATATTGATAATCACAAATATATGATTACAAAAGATTTAGAAGAAATACATATTATTGATGAATGACATCTGTTAGACCTGACAGCCTCAGGGTGGTCTTCCCCCTAAGACTCTCCATTTTCTGACCTCGTTTTCACTGGCTTCAGTGCTTGTGCTCTCTTCCCTAAATCATGGTAACATTGGCTCATACCCAATTGGCATATTTAATTTATTTATAACCCCCTAAGTGCACTACAAGTGTCCAGGGTCTGTAAATTAAAGGGCAATAATGGGCCTGCAGCACTGATTGTGCCACCCACTGAAGTAGCCCCTTAACCATGTCTCAGGCCTGCCACTGCGGAGCCTGCCTGTGCAGTTTACACTGCCACTTTGACCTGGCAAGATAAACCTCTTGTCAGGCCTGAACTGGATATAGGTAGTGGACCTCTGACACTGCAAACCTGCTACACTTCTGGACCTGTTGATACTCTGCCAAGAAGAAGGACCGCTGTGCTGCTACAAGGACTGCCACTCTGCTGAGCTGCTACTCTGCTGGACTCCTGCTTTGCTGAGCTGACCTGCTGCCCTCTTGCCTGGAAGTGAGAAGGAATGGTCCTGCAGCTCTACATCCCAGAACCCAAGTGACTCCAAGGGCTTGCTTACTAGCCTCCTGTTTTCTGAAGTCTTAGGGACACAAAATACTTCCAACACACACGCTACAGCTCCTGGGCCAGTCTTCAACCAGCTCTTGACCCCCAAAAGACGCCTCTACTGTACCAGTCCCTTGGAAGTGTTTTTTGGCTCCAGAATTTAAGCTGTTGGCCTCTTTGTGACCGCGAACAGGCCCACTCCTAAACCACGCTGCTCGCACTAAAAATCAGCTACCATCCACAATGCCCAGCTGACTCTTCGCACCTGTGTACCACCACCAGCGATGCTCTCCCTGCACCCGGCTAATTTCTTCCCAGCAAACAAGAATCTTGGCTCAGCATCTCAGAAGGTAACATTTCAGCAGGACTTACCTGGGACTGTATCTGAACCATGCTCCATCGATGTCGGCCTGAATTGTTGTATGTATTCCAGTCTAGCGTGGCCGGATATCCCTGGATGGCGCTTTATGCTTCTAAGCACTACATTGCTTTTAATCTTTAAAATGCACATCTCAATGACTACTTATTGGATTTTTGTCATTTTGGTCTTGTTTTGTTCATAAGATTAAGCTCTATTTTCCTAACCAGTTCTGGTGTCTTTGTGTGTGGTATTCTCACTGTTTTACTGTTCAAAGTGTTGCACAAATACTTTACAGATTGCCTATTAAGTTAAGCCTGACTGCTCTGTGCCAAGTTAACAGAGGGTGAGCACAGGTGAATTTATGGAGTGTATCTGATTTACTCTGACTAGGATTGTGGTTCCTGCTTGGACAGGGTGCACACCTCTGCGAACCAGAAACCCAATTTCCAACAACATCCATGTCACAGTTATCAACGTGTCACATTGAACATGGAGAGATTCACAGAAGGGCATTTTATAATACAGAAGTTAACCCTCTTAGCAATCAGCATAAAATAATACTGAATGTGATTCACAGTTATTAAATCAATTAATTGCATATTATCTCTGTTGGAGCACACATTTTAGTAAAGCTTTTAGTGACTCAGATGTCAGCTATGCAGACAATTTATTGTCAACAAGCTAATGCCTAACGCAAAAAATGCATTGACCTGCACAGCATTGTGCTCCTCTGTTCTTTCAAGGTATATAGTGCCCACCAGCTAGAGGTACATGCAAACTAACTGAAAGTCGTGCTAAAGTATACTTTTAGACTATAGTCAACGCATTTGCGTAGTGAACATTTAAAGTGTGATTATTAATTTACAGTTACATGTTAATTGAAATGAAAATGTACATCTCTGCCACATTTGCAAAGGCATATTAAGAATGACAAATGCTTATTATTTTAAATGTTTTATTTATATTAATATGCACTAATTGATTTGAAGTTTCATTAGTTTTACATTTCATGCATTTTGTTAAATATTACTCACTCTGTAATGCATTTGAATTTCTTATGCTAACTTAACTAGGCCTGCAAAATGCTTTTTCCCTGCAGTCTTGAACACGATGATTATAATGTTTTCTTTAAAGTGAGTTTTTTTCTAGAATTCGTTCTCATGAGAAATTTGCTAGCAGCAGTAGGTTCCTTGTTAATTCATAGAGACTTTTAGCTTAGTGTCATTGGAAAGTATATTTCACAGGAACATGGACTAGTTGCCATTGATTCAAAGATGTTGAAAACTAAGTGGATTCACAAGGAAAGAGGAGATGACTTCCTGTTAAACCTGGGAAAGGAACCCCTTCTTACAAATTCATACTTTTATTGACTTTTGATTGGAAGATGCCTCTTTTCCGTGATGTGAGGCCACAAACTGACCAACCAGAATTATCTTTGAGTTTTCAAATATGGAACACTTTGGGAACTTGGGGGGTGATCTCTTTCATTCTTTTCTCAGTCCACTTCAGCCCAGTCCCTGTCTTCAACTTCTTCATGCTGCGTACAGACATGCTTTCCTGACTCTGACATTTCCTGATGAGAACTTTGCCGCTGTTTTCTATATGCCATGCTGTAACCTGAGTTAGATCTTTTCCAAATTAATTTTGTGCCTCTTTTGCATTTTGTCCACTTGTGCTTGCCCGCCCCAACACATGCATTTCCTAATTTGGTTAGCTGTAGGGTCAACCTATGCCCAGACTAAATTTGCACCCTCTGCTTAATTGAACGTGATAGTTCTGGTGAGATGTATTTCTGTTCACCAAATTATTTTTCTATTGCTATGGATGATTATCCTGGAATGCCTAATTGTGTCAATGCTAATTGGTTTAGATATTTTGGGCAACCTATGGTCATCATTTACTTCTATAATTTTGTTCTCCGCATTTTCTTTATAATGCTGACTTTGTGGTTATAAAATAAAGCGTGGAACCTGATTCCTGATTGGAGTTTTTCTTCCATGGGCACATTGTTTATGGTGTTTAAATTGCTTGTGGTGTTGATGTAAAAGTTGTATATGGCTCACCACACTCTTCACAGGGTTCAAAGATCCTTCGACCTCTGATGAGCCCATCTGACTCCTGCAAAGGACAAAAACAGGCTCACATTTTAAAAGAAATATTGTGTTTCTTTTCATAATAGAAAAAGGGAAATAAAAAGATTGTTAGAAGGGATGTCATATCTAATATCAGAAGTTGGGCTCCTATGTCAACACTACAGCCATACTATAAGTCTCCTTCTTGTTTTTAGATATCAGTACTTCTGCAGTGTAGAATAAACCCAGTTGTGCAACCAGACAGTGTGATGGCATCCAGTGTCTGAGTCACTCTATTTTCCCTATTTAATTTTCATTTGAAAACCTCCACAATAGTTATGTGAGGTTGGATGTCGGCTTGACAGACTGAAAGTTAAGATCCCTCTCGTTGAATTCAGATTGTCAAATTATTGCATCTGGACAACATCCATTAACAAATGGGACAACCCTGGGCAAACAGTTTGCTCCTTTAGCATCCATCCAATCCCTTCCATCTCATTCAATCTTGTCTAGTAGTGTAAATCACAGGACAAGAACTACACTTATGAATGACACAAAATTTCAGGGAAGAGTAGGATCACATATCTAACAGCAGGGTTGTTGAGTTTGTTTACCACTACTGGTCTGGTGTATTTTCTACTATCGTCCTGCATACTGTACCAAATATAATCCTTTTGGCACTTGACTCAGCGTAGTGAGGGTGAGCAGACACAGGCTTCTCAGGGAGGTAGTTTGCAGGAGCACAAGCTCAGAACTCAACAATCAACATACACAATAACTTGAGGACCAGCTCAATGCTTGTATTTCTGCTAAAGTGTTTTCAGCACAGAGCAGTCCTAATCTAAACAGCGCACAATTCAATTTCTAAATACAGGAGAATACCCCGGAACAAGATTCCCATGCTACTCCCCCATTCTCTCTGTGGCATATTCCACCACGAAGAACCTCATTCCTATAGTCAGGAGCATGAATGTTAGAAACTGGGTTACTGGTTTACTGGGGTGTGAGCCTGGGCAAACAGTAACCACAAATCTAGTCAAGGCAAGGCACAAACAAACCAGAAATTAACCTGTGCTCTGCCCCTGGCAGCTTGGTACAGAGCAGTCAGGCTTAGATTAGAGCTAAAATGCCAAGATTTTGTGAAACACTCCAGTAAGTAGCACAGTGAAAACACAACACAAAAGATCCCACATACAATAGAAAAATAGAGCTTAATTTATTTAATGAATAAAATAAGATCAAAACAACCAAAATCTAATCAGTAGAACCAGAGTTTAGGCTTTTTAAAGAATAAACTGCAATGCAGTCCCTAAAAGCACAAAGTACCAACACTGTTTTCTGGTCGCACTGGACCAGGTCAAAGTCAAAAGTTCAGGTTGACCGTGATCGACCGTGGGTGGGGTAAAGTCCCGGATTAGTCCAACTGAAGCTTTACTATCTCAAATTTTTTGCCATGAGACCCAATTGTGTTGGAGAGCTTTGCAAGGAGCAACGACAGTGCTGGTAGGGTTGGTTAGCATGGTGAAAAGAGCAGGCCAGGTGTCTCGCATGTGCGGTCTGGAGCTTCACGTTGGCAGTCCTCTGCGACGATCGATGCTTGGTGGGCAAAGAGGCAGGCTTGAGGCTGATAATGATGATTTTCAATGTGAGTGGCCTATACACAGTTGTGAAGAGCCCAAAAGCTTGAATTCAAGAGCTTGAGAGCCACACCAAAGGTCCAGGACCTGCGAGGCACCCCTTGGGGGTCAAAAACTCATTAAAGACAGGTCCAGGAGCTGGTCTGGGTGGCTGTTATGTCCCGCAGGCTCACATCAGCAGTCTAGCCCTTTCTGTCACCCTGGGGCCATGGGTTCAAGATGAAGTTGCAGGTCAAATTCTTCTTCCCCAGGCAAGAGGGTAGCAAGTCAGTACAGCAGGGCAGCGGTCCAGGAGAGTAGCAGCACAGAAGCTCTTCTTCCTAGCAGAATATCCATAGGTCCAGAAGTGTACTGAGGAGTTGGTGTCTGAGGTCCCTCTTTTATACACAGTTGTGCCTTTGAACTGGGGAGACACTTCTAGAGGCATGCCTTTGAAATGCTCAGATGCCCTGTCCTTGCTCTAGACTAACTACAGATGGTATGCAGCCCTTTGTATGGAGACAGGACACATTCTATTCAGGTATAAGTGAGACTAAGCCCAGCTCCTCCCTCCCATGCTACAGTGATGGCCTATCGAATCACACCTAAGCTCCCACTGTGTGTCGCTGTCTAGAGCAAGTTATTGATAAATCCCAACTGCCAACTACAGCCAGTCATGTGACCAAAGACAGACTGCAGGCACAACTAAGACAAGAAAATGCCAACATTCTAAAAAAAACTAAAAAAAAAAAAGGAAACTTATGGATTAAACCCAGATCTGTGACTGGAGGTGAAAGTTTGACTTGTTTCCCATTCCGTCCATCATCCGTTCTTTTTGCTATTGTCGCCCTACGCGGGAAGTGTATGCCTAGACATGGGTCCCGTGCTCACTGAAATCAAGCTAACCTGGCTGATGAGGGGTGATACCCCAAAACTAGCCCCAGGATCCTTGTTTCCGGTCCAGGGAGGACCTGAGCTGGCAGTTCAGGTTGGACTGTTCCCATGGGAAACAGAGTAAAGACCGATTTGCCTATGGCTGGGGCCAAACAGGGCTGGCGTGGTGAGCAAAAAAACTGATGGATTAAAACCCAGATCTGTGACTGAGGTGAATGTTTGATTTGTTCTGCATTCTATCCATCATCTGTTCCTTTTTATTGTCACCCTAAGTGGGAAGGGTATGCCCAGATGTGGGTCCCATGCTCACTGTGCCACTGGATTCAAACTAGCCTGGCTGATGAGGGGTGCTACCCCCAAACTGCTCCCAGGATGCTTGTTTCTGGTCCAGAGAGGATATTGCCTGGCAAATCGGGCTGGACTGTTCAAATGGGAAGCAGGGTCAAAATTGATTTGCATATGGCTGGGTCCAAACTGGGGGGGTGAGCAACAAATGGATGGATTAAACCCAGATCTATGACTGGGGGGAATGTTTGATTGTTCCACATTCCGTCCATCATCTATTCTTTTTGCTAACATTCTAAAAGTGTCGTTTTCAGAAATGAAATTTAAAATCCAACTTTACCATAAGTTAGATTTTAAATTAGAATTCCAGAGACACCAAACATGAACCAGGTTTCTCTTCTCATTTGGAAATTACGCTTACAAAATGTAATAAGGAAACTCCATTGTTATCCAATGGAAGAAATAGGGCTTGCAGTAAATGTAAGAGTTGTTTACTACTAGGACATGTAAAACTTAAATGTACATGTCCTATCACTGCAGTCTGCTTTCTGGCATGTCCAGGATACACTTTAGGGGTGACATATACAAAAAGGAAGGTATGGGCCTGGTAAAAGGTTTATCATGCCAGTTCGAAATGGCAGTTTAAACTGCACAAACTGGTTCTGCAGCAGCGGGCCTGAGACATATTTAAAGAGCTACTTAAGTGGGTGGCACAATCAGTCCTACAAGCCCACTAGTACTATGTAATTTACAGGGCCTTGGAACATATAGTACCACTTTACTAGGGACTTATAAGTAAATTAAATATAACAATTGGCTATAAGCCAGTATTACCATGTTTAGAGGTGAGAGCACATGAACTTTAGCACTGGTTAGCAGTGGTAAAGTGCTTGCAGTCCTTGTTGTGATTAGAAATCTCACTGATATCAGAACACAACATGAGTCAGTGGACTTGGATAGCACAGATGGAAGAGACTTAGAAGTATTTGGGCATTGTCAGATTGAGGATGTGCTGATTCAGACTGATGTCCTTATAATGGTGTTAACCAGAACTGGTTTAGTAGAGGCGGGGGCATGGCTAGCCAGCCGTAATGGTGGACATTTCATTTCACAGCTCTACCTGGCCTGACATTCCTCCTGCACAAATCATCTAAACTGGGTGCCATCCGAGCCTGGTAGGGGGGGCAGCGGGTTAGAAGTGGTCCGTGTTGCCCGCTGGAGTCTGGGCATCTCTCCGGCTGCGCTGCTGGATTGCAGGTGCCCGGGGCCGTGTTGAAGGCCAAAGGAGATGGGCCCTGGCCTACCTAGCTCTGTAGGCCTGCGAGTGCTGAAGGAGTTGACCGCTGGCAGCACTAGAGGCCATGGACAGCTGCTGAATTCAGAGGAGCTGCAAGTGGAGGGAGCAGCGAGCCGGTGTTCAGGTGGCGAGAGGGGACTAGAGTGGTGGTGTGACCGTGTGTCACTTGGTCCAGGGAGGTAAGTGCAGGCTTGGCCGGAAGGCAGAGGTTTCGGACCAGGCCCAGTGCCGATGGGGGCCAGTTCCTGGCTGTCTCCATGAGGTGGGGTCCCCCACTGTACCACCAAGAGCCCCCTGGGCTGCTGCTGCGGGGAGGGGCCCATGAATGCTGGTGCTGACTGAGCCCGCAATAGGCATGGTCATGGAGAGAGCCGGCCAATAGCCGGCTGTGCCCCCCATATGCACTACACCTCCACTCTGCCCTGGACACCTGAAGAATAGTCCCTGCTGAGCCTGACGCATGCAGTGCTTGGCAGCGGGGGTGGGAGTAAGCCAGAGAGAATTCCCCATTAGCAGGGGTGGCGTGGCATGTGGTGCCATGCCCGCACTCCCTGGGCACCAAACTACCCAACACAGCAGTTGCCAAAGGAGTGGCTGGGCTTCCTGCTGGTGCATAACGTATGCCCCTGAATTGAACCCACACTGGGGACACCCCTGAAGAACACACGGTATTCAAGTTGGGGCGGGCTAACGTCAGTGGCAAGAGGCCACCCTCAACTGCTCGGTCCTTTTCAAGATCCTACCCAGTCTGCATGCTTCATATGGGGGAAGCTCAAGGTCACCAATAGGGGGACACTTTGGGATTCAGTCCAGGAGGGTAGACGGTCCCTGAAGGGTTCAGCTGGTGCCTGAAGCTGGCTGGCATATCACTCACAGGGCAATAGCTAACCTTGGTGGCAAGAGGCTATCTTATGTGATGCAACAAGAACACTGCACATCTACACAGCTTGGACTGCTACCTAGGATACTGGATCTGCCCTGGGTGGGGACAGACGCTGGGAACACTACCAATTACTGATGACCGCCATAGGCAAAGTGAAAGCTAACACCCTGGGACCATGCCTGACAAATGTGGACTCGCAGCTGGGCCCTGCAGAATAGGAATCACCCATGGACCTCCAGCCTGCCTCACTGCAGAGTACATCAGACAAGATACTGGGGGCCATTGAGGACTCAAAGACAATGTTTTAGCATGACATAGGCAAAGTGTCAGTTTAACTAAGCTTACTACGAGCAGACCACCAAAAATTGTCTGGTAGAGTACAGGAGTCTGAGAGTGCATTGGCCGACTTGATCTCCTCGCACCAAGCAATGAAGACTCAGCTCACACAGTTAACGGACTGGGTACAGAGGCTGGAAGGAAGAGCAGAAGATGCAGAGGGATGTAGTAGGTGCAACAACGTTCAAATCATTGTCCTCCCTGAGGGCAAGGAAGGGCAGGATATGGCCGCCTACCTAGAACCCTGGCTGAGGGAGGTGACAGCAGAAACCCAGCTCACACCGTTCTTCACACTGTAACAGGTACACCGCCAGCTCTGGGCCACCCACTCCACCTGTGGTGGCAAAACTGCTGCACTATAAATACAAGGATGTGCTTCTGCAGCGGGCAAGGGAAAAGGGCCCTTTCAGAGTTGGCAATGGACAGGTGACCCTATTCCCAGACTTCACAGCTAAGGTACAGTCCTGCCGAGTCTTCTTTTTCGAGTTGAAACAAGCTCTCAGGAAGGAGGGTACCTGATACTCCTCATATTCCCGGCTAAGTTGAATGTGCTTGTGGATGGTCGAACCCAGTTCTGACAGAGCCCGGACAAAGCAGCCGTTCTCATCCTCAATGTGTTAAATCGCATTCACGTGCAAACTGAAACGAACACGAGGGCAGCGTTGCAGGCAGAGGCATCACTGATAGTAACCAGAACTTCAGATAAGGCCGGCGACAGCAGCTCAGAATACAAGAATCAATCTTCTGATTCAGACTCCCTATTCACGGAGGGAGATGGGGCCCCAGTGGCGACAGCGCAAATGGCAGAAGATATTATCTGACCAGTGCTTCAACTGCCATTAGCTTACAATGAGCCCAGTAGGTGAACGTTACATTTAATATTCAGGCCACAGCGAACACTGATTTAACCCCTCTTGCCGCTATCTACAGTTGACGGGGAGAAAGCTGAATGAGTAACTTCTTTGGTGGGTTTGACTTATATGGCTTGGGTGACTGGCGGTTGTAGGTCTGCCCTAGGGTTGGGGAGTTTGTCTGTTTTTCCTATACCTGTGGTTCCATTCATCTTCTAAAATGCGGAGGAGGAGGAGAGCGATGGCAGAGTAAGGGGCAGGAGACCTTCATACTGTCGCCTTATCTCACACTGTATACCTTGACCACCATTATGCATGATTATAAATTGATGACATGGAATATCCGGGGACTAGGGTCAGCGGCCAAGGACACAAGATCTTGACATATCTCAAAAGAAGAGGGGACCACATAGCCTTGCTCCAAGAAATGCACCTTACCAGACAGGAGGCTAAATGACTCAGGCAGAGATGGTGCGGTCAACTACATGCTACCAACTATTCAGCATTTGCTCGGGCGCTCTGATATGGGTGAGGGTGGGGGTCCCATTTTAAGCCATCCCCATAGACATAGACAAAGAGGGTATGTCCTTGTGGAGGGCAGGCTGCATGGTAAACAAATAACTTTAGGTAGTGTCTGTGCACCGAATAAGGAACTGGGCCTGTTCCTCCTTGACTTACCGGCCTGTGTGGCCCGATTGGCTGATGGACCATACCTACTAAATGGGGACTTTAATTGTGTGCTGCATGTCACCTATACCAGGCGCAGCAGCTCACAGAATGGCTGCCTTGACTGAACACTGGGACATGGAAGACCCTTGGCGTATCCAACACCCCACAGAGAGCGACTACTCCTACTTCTCTGGACTACATCAAATACATACTAGGATTGACCACTTTGTATTCACTAAGTCACTCAACAGATGCGTTTCACGCACGGATTATCTCGGGCACACCCTATCAGATCATAGCCCCGTAATATTTACCTGGCACTGCATGGACGGCCAACACGCAATACCTACATGGCAGCTCCAACCAGTATCCCTAGAGGATTCTGCAGGTATGAAGTCCCTTAATAACTGACTGATAGAATACTTTGCCACCAATGCGGAGACGGCATAGAGCCACAGTGCAGAATGGGAGGCTCTTATGGTGGTCGTGAAGGGACACTGCATGGGACAGACAATGGGTATCCGACTTTCGAGCGCGACCTTACAAAATTAGAGGATAACCTCCATAAACAGGATAACGAACAAGGGGACGGTCCTGAGGCCCTCATGTGCCTTTTAGAAACATGCAAGGTATATACAGTGGCACTAGAATGAGTGAGGTACTATGATTCTAAGAATTATATGAATAGAGTACACAAGGAAGATGGGAAGTTGGGGACATTGTTAGGTTGGTTAGTCCGCCCAGAGCACAGGGGCAACCCTGTCATGAGCCTACATACAGCAGACTGGATAACCATATTCTCCCTTCAAAGAATTAACGTGGCATTCAGAATCTACTGTGTGCCTCTTTACTGACTGCCGGAAGATGCCCTGCTGGCGGTCTTGGACTGCCACCTGGAGACTCTGCCATTGCGCTCCCTCACAAGTGTGGAAGGAGACTCGCTAGGGGTGCTAGTAACTTTAGCAGAGGTCAAAAATGCTATCAAAGAACTTTCAACCAGTAAACTGGCAGGCACTGATGGCTTCTCCACAGAGTTTTATAAGACATTTGTGGAAATATTGGCACCCAAATTAGTGGAATTATATACAGAAGCCTACGAGTAGGTCATACTCCCAGAGACAATGAGGGAGACATTAGTGGTCCCACAGCCCAAATCTATCTCCTAAAACATCACAGTAACAGAATTTCAACCCCTATCCATGCTAAACTACAGTTTCTTTATATACTCAGAAAGCTCCTAGCAAACCGCCTGCTACCCCACATGCAGAAGCTCAATCATGAAGACCAAAACAGTTTTATTCCTACATACAGCACGGCCCATAACCTTCGCTTGCTATGCTCGATTCTATATGCCTGGGAGGGTCCACACACCAACACCATGATCATGTTTGTCAACTTAGAGAAAGCTTTTGGCTCCCTGCAATGGGATTTCTTGAAAGCAGTCATAACCCGGATGAAATTGGGTGCCAAATTGGCGAGGTGGGTAGATCTGTTGTATACCTACCCCACAGCAAGATTAAAAACAGGAAAGACGATCTCCGACATATATGAAATATTCCAGGGCACTAGACAGGGTTGCCTCCTCTCGTCCCTCCTTTTTGCCATCACCATTGAACCATTAGCACAGCAGTTCCATATGAATGGGCAGGAGTGGGTTATTACCACCGGTAACACCACACACATGATCTCAGTTTATTCAGATAATCTGCTTATCTATATACGCGATGGGGAGAATGGCGTGCCTGGGGCCCTGACTCTCCTTGAGAAGTTTGGTTATTGTCCAGGCTTATGGATGAACAGGACCAAAACTTCTGTGTTCCCCATGACCATAGGGACTCCCCAGCCTGCCACATGCCCACAAGATATACTTTGGGCGCAACACACATTTAAGTATTTGGGAATACAGAAGTTCCATGAGTTGGCAGACCTCTGGGATGATGGAAACCCGAGGAAAATGCTCCAGTCCTTGAAAACGTGTTGTGTTCTGGCGCTCCCTCAAACTACACACAACAGCACGGATAGCGCTCTTGAAAATGGTCATGCCCCCCGCCTCCTGTATTTTTTTGACAACCTCCCAGGGAAAATCCCGGTGAGTTGGTTTAGGGGACTCAACACACTTCTCCTGGAACTGACCTGGGACGGCGGGTCCCGGAGGACCTTGTTGGCCACCCTGCACCGCCCTACATCAGAGAGAGGGCTGGGAGTGCCTGACTTCGAATTTTACTACTTGGCGGCTCAAATTCAATGCATTGCAAAATGGCTGAATGGCACAAATCTATTCAAGGTAGGCCAAGTGAGCACAGAACCTAATCAAAGCTCATTGCTGACCAAACTGTTGAGTCCAAAGATTCAAACCCCCAATCTGAGTGTCTCCTAACCTCAGTACTGATCTGCTGGAAGGGGGACTACGTCTCACAGGAGTATTGACTTCATATGCCCCCGAACTATCACTCATGGGTGTACCCCACAGAGAACCAGTGGTCTTTTTTACTGCTGGACAGATGGAACCCGGGACAGACGTGGGGCTGGTGACCAAGAGGTGCTGCTTCCAGTCAAACATCCTTCTCCCATTTTGGGAACTGATGGAACAGACTGACCTGCCGGTGGAGCAGTTCCTCATCTACGAGGTACTGACCTGAACCATGAAGGACTTGTGGGATACCCTGAACACAGAACCCAACGCACTCACATAGTCCTCCAACTTCTCCTGATATTGGGAGCGGGCTCCCATCTGGTCACTTGGTTCCATAGAGCTCTCAAAGAAATGACCTTAAAACTGCTAGTTGTATCCAGGACCCACTGGAGAGGGAAATCACAGATCACAAAGGGAAAAGTGTGTTGGCCTATCCACACAAGATCTCACGCAATTCACGGCTTAAATATATCCAATACAATTACACCCACAGGACTTACTTGACCCCACACAGACTCGGAACCATATTTGGATTTCGACCACATGTCATGGGGATGTCCTGGACTCCAGAAGTTTTGGAAGGGAGTAATGAGGAAACTTGGCAGCACCCTTGATCGTCACTAACTAACACTCTGTCCAGTGCCTCTTGAGCTTGTTCCTCAGGCAGACCCCTAAGAAAGTAGAGAATAGATTCCTGGACTTGGCCCTGGTACTGGCCAGATGGCGAGAGGCATGTCTTGGAAGTCACCCAGGGATCCAAGTCTTGAGGTCTAGACTAGCCACGTGACGAGCTGGGCACAGGTGGACAAACGTGTGTTGCAGAGGGAGGAGGCCTGGGGGAGGGTAAGAATTTGACTCAATTCCACATGCTATGGACCGAGGTGGTAGATGACTGCGAATCCCATGGACTGTCTGATGGCCAGACGGGGGGCAGAGGGGAACGACCACAAGAGGAAATCGCCACCAATACTGACCCTGGAGAAAACACAACATGAAGGAGGCACATACTGCCGCTAGCAGGGGCACACACATATATTATAAGGCAGAGTAGGACTCATTAACAAGCACTGTGCCATGACCTGATTGGTTATATACTTGAAATGTTGACCCCCCCTCCGCCCCACTGGTCCCGGAGTGAATCACTCAACCCCCTACCCTAGCCGAATATGATCAGGAGCAAGAACAGAATGCACTTTAGCTCGAGCCTCCCACCACACTGACACATAACCCAGCAACCACACAAAAATACATATAAGAAAACAGAGCACGCAGGTATTATGTTTCAACTATTTTTATGGTTGAGCTACATTTTAAAGTAAATGCTATATTGGCAAACAGATATCCTTTGATAATAATTGATAATCCCACTCAAGATGGACAGACAACTGAAAATCTGAAAATGTTCATATGACAATGGGGGCACCAAGCCAACAGGGACACAAAACCAATGTAAAACTACCTGTATCATGATGTACCAGTGAACAAGAAGGAAGTAAAAACTGTACTGTCCTTTAAAAGGCTAATAAATAAAGCTTTAAAAAAATGGTTTAGAAGAGACACAACACATGGTACTCATTATTGGTACAGAGCCAGACGTCTTGATCCTGAGGAAACCGTATCACTCACAAGGGGTTGAAACATCGACATATATCTCTCTTGGTTGCCAGATTATTTGTAATTCCCATTGTGTAATAATGTATGCATATGTATTGAGAAAACAATGTAATGAACTAGAGAGAATCTATGGTGTCTTTTCTATGTATCTTACCGACTTATGCATTCACTTGAGCATTGCACTGTTTGTACTTTGTTGATTCTTGTTGTACTGTCATTTGCATATATATGTGGGTTGATAATATTTAATATATAACAGTCTAATTACTTTTCTGTATATACTATGCAAGTGAGAATTTAATAACTGAGCATCCAAAGAAATATAGGGCCAGATGTAGTGAAATTCTGAATTGCGACCCGCAAATTGCGAGTCAGACCGACTCGCAATTTGTGAGTCGCAATTCAGAATGTTGGATGGTGCCCCCGACACCATCTGCGAATCCCATTGAGAATCGCGGCACTCACAGGGATGGTGGTCTGATGGAGACAGCAGACCACCATGTCTGTGACTGCTTTTAAATAAAGCAGGTTTTTTTTTGTAATTCAACCTGTTTTCCTTAAAGGAAAATGAGATGCATCACAAAACAAAAAAATGAAACGTTTTGTTTTTTATTTTTTCAGAGCAGGCAGTGGTCCATTGGACCACTGCCTGCTCTGGAATAATGTTCTTAATTCCATTCACAAAGGGGAAGGGGTCCCATGGGGACCCCTTCGCTATTGCGAAAGGGTTAGCACCCATTTGAAATGGGTGCTAACTGCGATTGGTTTGTGACAGCGTTCGGTGTCACAAAACAATACAACATCGTGCTGCGACTCGCAATTAGGAAGGGAACACCCCTTCCTAATTGCGACTCGCAGTCCCGTTTTGCGAATCGGTAACCAGGTTACCGAATCGCAAAACGGGGATAGGGCATCGCAATGTGCTTTTTGCACGTCAGAAACAGCTAAATTCACTGTTTGTGACGTGCAAAAAGTTTCATACATCTGGCCCATAGTGAGTAATGGTCTCCCCATAGAAGTGGAAGAGGGTGGCCTACATAAGAAAAGTAGACCCACAGTGGACTCTGCATACATAGTTAATACTGACGCAGGTCCCCGCAGGCATAAAGGGTTGTCATTGTGTTGTAAACAGAGTTCTAAGACCAGCAAAGACGAGGTCAGAAAAATGGAGGAGGAAATCGAAAAGATTGGGGGAAGACCACCCTAAGGTGTAACAATGAATTAGACTCAGAGGTAGCTTGTGTTACCACAAGTACAAATTCACAATAAGTTTTCTTTTTTCTTGCCCTTGTTGTTGTAGTTGGTAGAAAATTGTCTAAAACCCTTGCTCTGCATGTTGCAGTGGCTTGGTGTTTACTGCAGGCATAGGCCCAAAGTACTCACATGCTGTTTCTGTAGCAGTTGTAGGGGAGGCCGGCACAGCCCACATCTTTAGCATGTGTGTCTCTATGCCACTTGGAGGTGATCCAAAAGTCCTGAGCAGTCACGGCCTGCTTCTGAGCCTGCACAGATGAAGTACACAGTAGGCAGTTGCAGCCCATCTCTGGCCAGTGCATGTAATACACAGCAGGGTAGTTGTAGCACAACTCCCTTGATGAGAACCACAGAGGGAGACTTAGAGACCCACTGCAGCATGAGCCACTACTGGCTTTGTTGTCTATGGCAGTCCTCTTTCTCCGGGTGCTTCTAAGGCCAGGAATATACTGTGTGTCTTGTTCTGTGCAATTTACCCTCCTGCAGGGCTAAGCAGGCTTCCTTCTTCTCTCAGCAGACAGGGGGACTTGTAGTTACCTGACATACTCTCAAATCTTCTAGCCAAAAGTGCAGACTTCATTTGACCTCACTCCCACCACTCATCCATACCATCAATAAAATTGCAGTGCTCAGGAAGAACAAATCCGCAGTATCTTGCTTGGAAATTTGTGATGAAATTTCTAAAGGTCCCCCTTTTTCCACCCTGCTCACTTCAGTGTCTTTTTCTCCATGTTCCAGCTACAGGTATTCAGGCAGTACACCTCCACTGTCTAAGTACGCTGTCTCCATCCTCCGTTTTTCTCATGCTAAACCAGGGGTATCCAAAATGCCATCCCACTGGGTTCCATACTCAGACTTACTACCACACAGCTACTAGATGTGTGCTATACATGCACATGCATTCAACATGTACACAGGATGCCAGTGAGAGGTTCTAGATTTCACATACAAGCAGAACTTTACACAAGAGGGACCAATAGGCCCCCTCTCATTGACACAAAGAACATGTTTGGGCCACTATAAGATCACAAGAAACACTATGCTGCCACCACCACTTTATGTACTAAAACCAGGACAGGGATAGTAGTCTTCTGTTCTCTATGAGGGAATGCTTTGTGCACCCCTTAGCATCAAAGGACAGGACCTGGACCTTGCGTTGTCAGGGACAGGCTTAGACGTCTTGGCACTAGATTATGGTGACACTGGGGTAAAAATAAAAATCTAGACACCAGATTCACCAACAGTTGGAAAATTAGAAAAGGGTACATTCTAGTTCAACATGCAGGAGACATACCTGTCTCTACACAATATTAAGCCAAACGTATGCATCCTATGTCTTGGATGAAGCATTCCTTTTTCCATCATTGCCTTCATACTTTAATCTGCCATGCAGAACTTGACCTTAGGCTTATTTTCAGACTTCCACTCCTCACAGTAGCTTTTTAGGCTACAATAAATTATTTTGGAATAAACATTTGAATACCCAAAGGCATTCTATGATGTGTCAGATCTTTTAAGAAGAGATTAAGGGGGTCATTACAACATTGGCGGGCGGCGCAGTGCGGCCCCCATTACAACATCCCCGCTGGGCCGGCGGGCGCAAATCTAGTTTACGCCCGCCGGCCCAGCAGGGATGCGGCCACAACATAGGAGCCGGTTCCTAATGGAGCCGGTGGTGTTGCGGACGTGCGACGGGTGCAGTAGCACCCGTCGCGCTTTTCACTGTCTGCTATGCAGACAGTGAAAAGCTGCACGGGGCCCTGTTAGGGGGCCCCTGCAGTGCCCATGCCAGTGGCATGGGCAGTGCAGGGGCCCCCAGAGGCCCCAGGACTCCCCTTACCGCCAGCCTCTTCCTGGCGGTGCAAACCGCCACAAACATGCTGGCGGTAGGGAAGTCATAATCCCCAGGGCAGCGCTGCTTGCAGCGTTGCCCTGGCGGATTATCACCGCCGGGGCTAAAACGGCGGGAAACCGCCGGCCGCCGCGGTCAAAATATGGGTCTCCGTACCGCCAGCCTGTTGGCGGTACGGACGCCACTTTAGCCCTGGCGGTCTGAGTCGTAATGACCACCTAACTGTAACCTCTCCAATACTTACTTTCAAAACAAAACATGTGCCTATTTTTGGCAGCTCTGAGCCCTAGAACTTATTTTTGCCTAGAAGGTCCAAAAATTGCTTGAATGTATTTCTCTGTCTGCCCATGTTGCATTTTGTTGGCATTGCACTTAAGAGACTTACAGAGGAGTTGTTTAGGCTGTTGTGATGGCACAGGTCAAAGTCAAGTCAATGCATTTTTTTTTACATTTGGGATCTCATTGCACTGTGACTATTTTGTAGGGGACAGTCAGACTCTGTGGAATTTTGCAGTTACAAAAACCCCCACAAGATTCTGTGGAGTTCCGCCAACGGATGGAAATAGGCACATCAGGTATGGTTTAGCACTAGAAGCACATTCCACACTGAAAAATCAGCATAAATGTCACCACGTGGCTTGCCAGAGGGTGCAGCTACTCAAGATGATTTTGCTTCTGCTCGAGCAGATTTTCTACTTGAGTGGCAGCCTTCTGATGGTGAACGGCTGCAACCATTGGAAACATCTTCCCGGATGTCCTCCTAGCAACCGAAAAGCACACTAGGAGTCACAAAATCTTGCTTGCTCTTTCCAACTTACTATTTTGGCAAATGAGAATAAATTCCACCATGCTGCAATTTGCGGAATTTGGCTGGAACTCTGCTTTACAAGAGTAGCATTGAGTCAACAAAATGTTGTCAATTCTGTTGAGGGAACAGAGCATTTTGCCCACCCCTACTATTATGGTGGTACCACAGCACCTTTGCTAAGTAGGGCCTCTAAGCCTGTCTCTTTCAGGCCTTACCACACCCTCAAGAAATACCGCCATTGAACAGCCTTCCACTGGCTGCGTAGAGCAGCCCACAGCATGTCTAGATTTCTCCATCCCATTGTATAATGGCAACTCCTATCTGGCCGAGCAGGAAACCTTACTGATCTTTTAATCAGTGGTCAGTATGACGGTATATGGACAACCATTAACATGGCTGTGATGGAGAGAGTGCAATATGCGTCTCACTACCCTGGTCTAGTCGAGGGACAGTTGGTGACCTCACCGATAGGTGACACTTTCTGTCTGCACTTGCTGAAGTGACAGGGATCAATTCACTGTAAGCCCGACCAATAGTTGACTTGGTATGCTCTGACTACCTCAGATCAGCCCACTCTACCACGAACAGTACTCTTGCCCAGACCACGCCCTACCCAGGATATACCATACCCTGCATTTTGAAAGCCTACTGCATGGTAGTTGGGGAAGACTGTTGCTTGTGGCAAAGTTTGGCCACCAGCATGGGTAATGTCATCAGTTGCCCTGGCTGCGTCACAGACATGTCATGTGGGATGGCCACCTGGTGGCCACACCTGCCTGTTCTAAGAATCTGATTTAGATTTCAGAGGAGTGGGTACTCTGTTGCAATGGTGATCGAGTACCCTCTCTGTCAAAATGACGATCCGCCCCTCTTATTTAGAGTCGGCAGAACTTCAGTGCCTAGATACACTTCCTACAGCCCAACTAAGTAAGGATCATCTGAGGTTTGGTCATGTGTCTGCTTGCCTTATTTAGAGTGGGCAAGCACATGGTCAGTTTTCACAGTCTGTCACCACCAGGTAAAACTTGGTGATAAGAGGCAGGGGAAACTGCAAAATGACACAAACTTCATGGAAGAAACTTTCATGGTGTGAGTATCAGCCTTTAAACTCTGTCAAGCTCTGCTGCCTGCAGCCTAGTGTCAGGTTTGTGTATATTAGGATGGTCTAAAAGTAGCATTCTGAACCTGTTAAAGACATACTAATTGGCTTTAGGCAGGTCGATGTAGAGGGGTCTGCAACAGTCAAGGCATAAATTAGCCACAGGCCCCAAAACTAGGGAAATGTTTGGGATATTAATGACAAAATAGGTTTCATTTTACTAAATTGGAAATAGCAATTGTCCACATTAAATATTACACCTAGATCTTTTTTACCTTGTCTAATAAAGCGGAAAAAAATGTACTAGAAAATTCAAGGGCAGCTAATGTAGTTCTCACCACAGTGCCAAAGATGATCAATCTTGTTTGTCTTTGATTCAGTTGAAAATAATAGTCCATCATACATACCTGTGAATAGTGACAATCAGCCTTTTCAAAATCTTACCAGGCTTTGAGTCTGTGTATCGTCTGCATGTGATAGCATTGAAGGTTGATGCTCTTTGACCAAATCATACAAAAGTTTAAGGTATGTATTAGAGCAGGGGAAAGAGCTGATCCAAGGGGAACTGCACAGGCCAAAGGGTTAGCGACTGAACGTGCTAGGCCACTGCAGCATAAAGAGATTTGATAAAACCTCCTTTCAGCATATCTGATTTTGTATGAGCTCAGTTAATGCTAGGCTTTTTCCTTCGAGGAAATATTTTCAAATCTTGCATGTTTTATGCAGGCCGTTTATTACCAATACAACAGTTAAACATGGAAAGAAGATGATAACTAAGGTAAGGCACCCCAAGCTATTTTACCCAAATACAAAGGGGGTCATTCTGACCCCAGCGGTCTAAGACCGCCGGGGCCAGGGTCGGCGGGAGCACCGCCGACAGGCCGGCGGTGCCCCGCAGGGCATTCTGACCACGGCGGTTCGGCCGCGGTCAGAAGAGGCAAACCGGCAGTCTCCCGCCGGTTTACCGCTGCCCTTAGAATCCCCCATGGCGGCGGAGCGCGCTCCGCCGCCATGGGGGATTCTGACACCCCCTACCGCCATCCTGTTCCTGGCGGTTCGCCCGCCAGGAACAGGATGGCGGTAGGGGGTGCCGCGGGGCCCCTGGGGGCCCCAGCCGTGCCCATGCCAATGGCATGGGCACGGCAGGGGCCCCCGTAAGAGGGCCCCGCAAAGTATTTCAGTGTCTGCTAAGCAGACACTGAAATACGCGACGGGTGCAACTGCACCCGTCGCACCCCTGCAACTACGCCGGCTCAATTCTGAGCCGGCGTCCTCGTTGCAGGGGCATTTCCTCTGGGCCGGCGGGCGCTCTTTTGGAGAGCGCCCGCCGGCCCAGAGGAAATGTCTGAATGGCCGCCGCGGTCTTTTGACCGCGGTGCGGTCATTCAGCGGCGGTACCTTGGCGGACGGCCTCCGCCGTCCGCCAAGGTCAAAATGACCCCCAAAATGTCACCCCAAATCAATGTACCATCCTTTTTTAAATTAAAAGAGAAAGCATGACACACGTACATGTGGATGTTGCTAAAATACATTTGCTGTTATGTCATGATTCGTTGGGTAGCATTTCATCATCTGTATTCGTAAAAAAGTATATGGCTTTACCACAGTGGTTGCCTGAGACCTCAGTCTGTAAAGATGGTGTTATCTGTTAGCTGTCTGATACTGTGAGGTCTCTGTAATGTGAGCAACAAAATTGCTGTAGGAGCATCTAAGCTCTGTCAGGCTCCACTGTCTGCATCCTGAGTGCGAGGTTTTGTGTGTTTTGATTACGTGTAGATTTCTAGTCACATGATATGGAATCAACTTGAAAGGGGCAAATAGGAAAACTGAAAGGTAGTGAAATACTGAAGTGAAGAAAATTTCCAATGAAAAGTGACAGTGAAAAACAAAAGAACAAATAAGTGATGAGTGGAATGCTTGAATTATTGTCAAACACTAGTAATTACTAGTATCTTGGACTATATTTATTGATCACCATGCCATTACAGAAGTGGACGAGCCGCACGCAAATAGTTTTTGGTCCCACACAAAAAAAGAGAGTTGAGTACAAACGGCTAGGACACATTGCCTCTATATGAGAAATTAAAACCCAAGATATGTTTCAGCCTTGTTGAGCCTCATCAATGAAATATAGACTGAGTCTTATGGCCCAGCAAGCTAAGACCAATGTCAGCCCATGGATGTCCCATTTGACTGCTCACTTAGAAGAACAAGTATGGATGGATGAAATGCTTGAAGTAATCATAATCATTTCATTTCAAAACTTTATTTGAATACAAAATGTATTCATAAAAGTATCATACAAATACGAATACAGTACAATACACTACAATAAACAATATCAATAAAAGTGAATTCACAAGATGATTTAAAATAGCATACAACAGTCAATAACTGTACAAGTGTAAAAATCCTAAAACCTTTAATCCGTGAGCATACTGCAGCTATTAAGAAGGCTCCGACGTGAGCAATTACCTCATCATAAGGCAGCTCAACTAAAGTCTTAAAAGCTACCCTACAATTATTAATCTCACATCTCATAAGAAGGGGTATCAATAAAAGCCTGGTATACATAGAATAAAATTTACATAAAAATGTAAAGTGCAACATTGTTTGCCCAGGCCTCCCATCACTTGGGCAGGGTATACGATCAAGACCAACATTATAACCAAGGGGGAAGCTGAACAAGTAACTCATTGTCCCTGCCCTAAAGCGGAATAGCAGGTTCCGCTCCCAACTATCCATTGGTCTTTTCATGTACCCTGCTATCTGATTCGACAGCAGGGAGTCAGTGATTGTAGCCAGTCTTGGCTTTTCCCTCTCTGAGGTCAGCCTCTCAGCATCCTTTAGATTATATAATGCCCAATATAATTGTTTTTTGTTGACATTAGAGGCAGCCCAACTTATGCAAACTAGACGCCACATGAGATAACGGGGGAATCTCCATACCCTTATCACAACTGAGGCATTCCTTTATGATATCCCTTGTGAGACTTGCATCTTTATTCTTCCAAACTGCAAGCTATAACAAGGGCAGGTGTGTGGCAATATAATCCTCCATCTGATGGCAGATCACGCTAGGGGAGTAGATGGTGGCGGCCACCACCCTCCTACAAAACCTATTCTCCTCAAGTTGAATCCCGGCACAGACCCCACATCACTGCTCCATATGTCACAGATGCTAAACATTGCATGTTATATTTTTCTAAAAGAGGGACGATAGTGCCTCCTTTCCTGGGCTGTGGTAGACTAAACAGAGAGGAAGTTGCCTTAGCTAACTTCAAGATACTATCTGCGATATGTGGTGCCCAGCTGCCCATGTTTGCAAATAACACCCCTAAATAAGGGAAAGTGCTAGTGCATTTCAAGGCATTGGAACCAACTATCATAGTGAACAAATGTTGTTTCTTTCAGCCATAATATAGGACTTGTTAAAATGTTTTAATATGCCTAGATCGCCCATGAAATCGACAAATCCATTAACTAGAAGGCGGAGTGCTTTAGGGGTACGAGACATCAAAACAGCATCATCTGCATATAGCACCAAAGGAAATGGGGAACCAAACACAGTTGAAACATCAAGGGTTATATTTTTTTTAAAAAGGATAAAGATTGCTTATATATAAAATGAATAAAAGCGGGATAAGGACGCATCCTTGCTTCATGCCGCTATGGACCTCTATATCATTTGTGACCTCACCATTCTTATTCAATCTAACCCTGTCCTTCATATACATATGCAAGTAGGCCAGAAAGTAGACCAATGTTTCGTCCAGCCCACAGATTAAAAGATTTGACTGCAGCTTAGAACGGCTAACACAATTGAATGCGGATGTCAAATCCACTGACTACATACTCCTCGGGGACTTAACTTCCACCTCGAGAACACCAATGACAAAAACACCACCACCCTGCTCAACAACCTCTCCAACCTTGGCCTCAAACAGCTCATCACAACACCAACCCACTCCACAGGACACACACTCAACCCTATTTTCTCCACCAGCAATAACGTCTCTTTCAGCCACACCACTGAACTCCTCCGGACAGACCACAGCTGCATCCACTTCTCCTTCAAGAAACCCACAACACACCACCACCCACAACGGATCCCCCACCACAGTTGGAACAAGGTCACGGAAGACCAACTTATCACGACCCTCTCCCAGAACCATCCCATCGACACCACCGACACTGATGCAGCTGCCCGCAACTTCAGGCAATGGGTCAACACCTGTGCAAATACTCTCGCCCCAAACAAGAATCCCTCCAACAGACACACCAACAGAAAGGCCTTCTGGTTTACCGCCGACCTCCATGAATCTAAGCAAAGCTGCTGAAGACTCGAAAGAAAGTGGCGCCAAGATCAGACTCTGGACAACCTCACACCCTTCAAAAACGCCATACGCAGACACCACCAACTCATCCGAGCTGCCAAGAGAACCACCTTCAAAGATCGAATCAACAACAACGCACACAGCCACAAGGAGCTCTTCAACGTCGTGAAGGAACTCTCCAACCACAGCTCCAACGACATCCCACCGTCCCAAAACCTCTGCGACTCCCTAGCCTACTTCCATCGCAAGATTGCAGACATCCACGACAGCTTCAGCACCCAGACCCCCCGGCAACCACCAACACCACAGATTCACCACTGACCAACCTCCTGCTCTCCTGGACCCCCATCAACGACAACGACACCATCGAAATCATGAACACCATCCACTCTGGCTCTCCATCTGACCCCTGCCCTCACCACATCCTGAACAAAGCAAGCTCCGTCATCGCACCCCAACTATGGATGATCATCAACAGCTCCTTCGAGTCCGCCACCTTCCCAGAGAGCTGGAAACTCGCAGAGATCAACGCCCTCCTCAAAAAAACCAAAGCGGACCCAAAGGACATCAAGAACTTCCGGCCTATCTCCCTGCTCCTCTTCCCTGCAAAAGTCATCGAGAAGGCTGTCAACAGAAAACGAACCCGCTTCAATGATGAGAACCTCACCCTGGACCCTTCCCAATCTGGATTCCGTAGCAACCACAGCACTGAAACTGCCCTCATCGCTGCTACCGATGACATCAGAACCATACTGGACAGCGGCGAAACCATGGCCCTCATCCTCCTGGACCTCTCGGCCACATTCGACACCGTCTGCCACCACACCCTACGATCACGCCTCAGCAATGCTGGAATCCATGACAGAGCCCTGGACTAGGTCACCTCCTTTCTCACTGGCAGAACCCAGAGAGTCCGCCTCCCCTAATTCTGCTCAGAGGCCATCGAAATCATCTGCGACGTACCCCAGGGTTCGTCCCTCAGCCCGACCCTCTTCAACATCTACATAGCCCAGCTAGCTAACATCGCCCAATCCCACAACCTCAACATCATCTCATATGCTGACACACAGCTGATCCTCTCCCTCACCAAGGACTCCGCCAAGACCAACCTCCACATAGGAATGAAGACCATCGCCGAATGGATGAAGAGCAGCTGCCTCAAACTAAATTTCGACAAGACAGAAGTCCTCATCTTTGGCTCCACCCCCTCCGCATGGGATAACTCCTGGTGGCCTGCCACACTCAGAACCGCTCAGACACCCACCGACCAAGCATGCAACCTAGGATTCATCTTGGACCCCTCACTATCCATGACCCAGCAAGTCAACGCCATCTCCTCCTCCTGCTTCAACACCCTGCGCATGCTCCAAAAGATCTACAAATGGATACCCACTGAAACCAGAAGAACAGTCACCCAAGCTCTTGTAAGCAGCAAACTGGACTACGCAATGCCCTCTACGCAGGAACCATGGCCAAACTCCACAAGAGGCTGCAACGCAACCAGAAGCCTCCACACGACTCATCCTCGACATCCCCCGCCACTGCCACATCACAGACCACCTGAAAAACCTGCACTGGCTCCCAGTCATCAAGAGAATCACCTTCTAACTTCTCACCCACGCACACAAAGCACTGCACAACACCGGACCAGAATACCTCAACAGACGACTCTCCTACATCCCGACCCGTCATCTCCGCTCCGCCGACCTCGCCCTCACAACCGTCCCACGCATCCGCAGAGCTACAACCGGCAGTAGATAATTCTCGCACCTCACCGCCAAAACGTGGAACACTCTTCCCACCCACCTGCGCCAGACCAAAGACCTCCTTACCTTCAGGAAACTTCTCAAGACCTGGCTGTTCGAGCAGTAGCAACACCAGCCCCTCTCTTCTCCCCCCACCCCTCCTCAGCACCTTGAGTCCCTCACGGGTGAGTAGTGCGCTTTACAAATTCCTGATTGATTGATTGATCCATAAAAGCCATGAACAAAGGGGAGCGTTTGGCAATTGTATACTTCCCAATCACCAAAGATAAGTTTAAGCACTGTTCCGGGGTCCCCACATGATTCCTGAAACCATACTGGCAGGGGTACAAGATAGACTTCTCTTCAGCCCATTCCCTTATCCTATTGAACAGAACTCTACCTAAAATCTTAATTGTTGTATCAATCAGGAATATTGCCCTATAGTAGCTTGGCTTCAAACAATCCCTTTTTTAAAAATTTTAATTATAATAGAAGTAGACCAGGTGCTTGGTAGGGGGCTGTGAGTTAAACTGTTAAAAACATTTACCAGCAGACGGGCCGAAAACTCAGTGATTAACTTTATCAAATCAATTGGAGCACCATTGGGTCCAGAGGCCTTACCCCCTAGACTCTGGGTGATTGCCTCATGGACCTCGTCCCCAGTTATTGCGGAGCGGCTCAAATTCAGTGCAGTCATAAACCTGCTAGTGGCTTGAGGAGTGGCAAACATTTTTGCAAAATGAGATACCCAAGTCCCGGAGCTGTCTTAAGACGCTACCTGACTTAAATGCTTCATGTTACTCACAGCTGCCCAAAAAAGCTTTCTCTCCTTCTTTGAGGCCACTGAGGCCAGATAATCCCATTGAGATTGGAGTACTTCTGCCTTCCTCTTATTTATAGTTTGTTTATAAGCCTTCAGCCTGAATGTCACCTCTACCTTGTCCCTGGGTAGACATCAATAATTATAAGGGGATTCCCTGAATATAATGCACGTAGCTCAGACAGGGAAATAACCAAAGTAGGAAAAAACTACTACAAAAGCTACTAAGATAGCCATGAAGATACCATCATCTTCACGTACTAATACTGTGGTCTGAGATGATACTAACTATATGTGACTGACCAATGGTGCATTTATAATAGGCTACTCAGTTTAGGTACTCAAATAACAGAATCCTATTACATGATTGATACAAGCTTATTTTACAAATATAAATATTTTATTATTCCATGATGATACAATCGTAAAAAATATATACATTAAATCAAAAAAAAAAAAAAAGAAAATGCATACAAAGCACCTAAGTCACATATAGTTAGTATCATCTCAGACCACAGTATTGGTACGTGAAGATGATGGTATCTTCATGGCTATCTTAGTAGCTTTTGTAGTAGTTTTTTCCTACTTTGGTTATTTCCCTGTCTGAGCTACGTGCATTATATTCAGGGAATCCCCTTATAATTATTTTGTAGTAGTTTTTTCCTACCCTGGGTAGACATGTCAATGCCTTACGCAAATAGCCAGTGGCCAGTGGCCCTTATACATTCCTGGTCAAACCACCTAAGCAAAATATGTCCTCCATGTAAGGGGGGCATCAACTTTGATGCATTCACACAACTTAGAAAAGGCATTAATAATATTTACACAGGCTCTATATCCGGACAGACAAACCTCTACCAGATTAAAATTCTCCCCTTCTGTATACCTTAAAAGTCGCCAGGGGTCCGCCACACTCCAGGCAAGGTGCAAAGCATCAGCATATGGCTGGATTACAGTGATAGCACTCTCCTGTCTAAATTTGGTCTAGGAGATAACATGAAAGCCGCTTCTATCAGATTGTGGAGGGAACAACCTTACCATACAACAGTAAGTCTTCCAAATTCTATGCTAAAAAGATATAATCAATTATTGAAGAGCATCCACGGCCACTAAAAGTTGGTAACAAGAGCGTGTTTAACGGGGCCACCTCCGTCACACTATTATAAGCTACCAGATAAGCCAACAGCTCTGCCCCTGAGAATCTATGACTCCTAAGGACACCATGGGGTCATTAACTGTTTCTTCAAGACCTCACAAGGACTTCGTAAGATTGTCTATTTTAGCATTAAAATCATCAGTAAGGCAATATCCTGCCAACTTCTCCTCAGTTCCAACTCGATTTTGCAGAGATGAAATAAAGTCAAATAGTCTCTGGAATTTAGAATTCAAAGTATTACTAAAATTGTTATTATAGAAATTAATTAAATACAGTGTCACACCCCTCTTACAACAGCCTGAAAAGTCTCATTATTGGTTTCAATAGCTTTTACACACCCCCGGCAGAAAGATTCACCCAAACTGACAAACCGCCCACAGCCCGTCCTGAGCGGGATGGGGTGGCTGGAATACTAAAGCATTCAAACCCATCAGATGACAAATCGTGCGGGCCCCAAGATTCCTAAAGCATGATTATGTCATAACATATTATAAAATATATCCATTCTGGTTCTAAGGTCTTAGATGGAGACCAGCTACATTCAAGCTCAATACCCTAGATATTGTATCACTGAAACCCATAGGATTTTTAGGAACAACAATAGTGTTGTGATCTAATGAAATTAAATTTGAAGCCGGAGTGTCTAGCGCAACTTGTGTATCAACAACGGCACTACCCACCTATGCTATTCAAAGAAGAGAACCTATAGTGAAAATCAAGTTGCGGGAAAGACAGTTGCGTGCTATGGCTACCGCTGTGGTCTACAACCATGTCAGTCCTATAAAAGTACCCAAGGGGGAGAGCACTGATCCCTGTTTCTTTGGGACCAAATTCATCCTGCAATTTAGCACTTTTTAACACAGGAGGGCTTCCTAAAGTTTATTACAATGCACTTCCCTGCGATAACTTTTTTAGAACGCCCCACCTACCCCACTCTCTGGGCCATTATTAACTCATTAATATTATTCAAATTGAAACGCTTTTGTTTAGCAAGCCAGCCAGCGCACTGTAGTCTTGTCAGCCCCCAACAAGCTGCACGAACTGACAGCGCGTCCCATGCTGCAGGATACAGTGGAACCCTTTACAGCACCTCTGGGTGCAAAACAAGTGTGTTGTTGATGGCGGAAGTTGCCGCTAAGGCACCTGGTACTGGTAGTCTTATCAGCCCCCACCCAGCTGCACGAACTGACAGCGCGTCATAGTCACTTTTAATTACTCTGGGCCTCATTTCAGTCCATCGTGTCTGGTGACGTAGTGAACAAATGTATCCTCTGATGGGATCTGTGTCTCTATGTCTCAACTATAGAACTTCCCTGCTGTGTTTTCAGGGTTGATTTGCACCACAAAGCTGGATAATAATAACAATTCTTTATACAGCACCAAGAAACACCGTGGGGTGAGTGTAGACTTTATAAAATGTTTATTTATATTTTATTCATTGTGCCATCATAGGCACAGACTAACAGTATGCAAATCTGTCTCTGCGCTGACCCAAAAGAGAGTGTGCTGAAAGAAAAAGGCTTGTGGTGGCATCAAAGCTATGCAGTCTTGGTATTTAGCAACCGCGGCATTCAACAGCACTGTCTGAGGACCTCTTTGTGAAAACACTAGGTACATGCAAGTTTTTTTGTTTTTTAGCATTGTGTTTAATGCTTCTTAGTATCCCAACCTGATGAGTTAAGACCTGAGCTTTGTGAAATAAAATATCAGCAAACTGAAACCAAGGCAGACTCTGTCTCATGTTAAAGACATCTAACCAGTGGATGTCGAAGTGTCTATACTGCTGAATAAATCCCTTTGACACTATCAGGATCAACTTTTCTGCACTGAACTGGGCCAGAATTGGTCTGTGCATTTCTTTTTCACACCTTTACCACATGCATTAACTTGAAAAATATTCCCCAGAGTGGGGAATACCATTCAGCATTTAGAACACCAGGTCAAATTCCACAGTTTTCACCATTCCGTGGGGAAAACAACAGCCCAAACTCACTAACATTTTCCACCCGATTGGAGTAGAACAGAAAGTAAATGCTTCTGGGTATATTTGCTTGCCCATGGGCAGGCAGAGAGAGGGGCTGAGGGTGGTTGGGAAGGAAGGTAATATTTTTCTTCAGCTTGCAGAAGCTTCTTCCTCTCCCCCATACACCTAAAATGCAGGTGGGGACTGGGCACAGCAGCTGACAGTAGCTGCCACAGCTACGCTGAAGGTTCCTTGTCTAGTTTCTCTAGGTCCCAAACTTTTGGCCCTGGAGTTTAAGGATTTGAGAAAAACAGGTCCTGAGACACAGTTGTGGCTTGTGACTGTCAAAAGGGGCAGGGCAGCGTGTGGCAGGGAGGGGGTTACGGGTGAACAACAAGCTATAAATAAATTAATTAAAAATTACCTGATGTGCTGCCTCCGCCATGCCGCTCCTCGATCCTCATCATGGCAGGCACAGGCTCCCGTCCTGCCCTGCTGCCAATCCTAATGCTGCTCTCATGCTGCTAGCAGCATGAGAGCAGCATTAGGATTGGCTGGAGCGGCCTGGCTTGGCACTCTGAGGAAAAGTGGGAGCCTCTGTCTGCTGTATCCAACCCAGCAACACAGTGCCAGGTTGGGGAGAGCACAGTGCACGTGTGTTTGGTCGGCGTGAGGCAGCTGGACAAACATACATACACACTCCGTCCCTGTCATCCCCTATGGCCCTGCCCCCTGAAAAATAAAAACAATAATAAACGTAGTTTATTACTGTTTTTATTTTTCGGTTTGTAGCTGCTGCGTCTGGTGGGGGGGGTGACGCTCCTCCTCCATAGCGGAGGAGCCGCTGCTGCTGAGACACCACAAAACTAGTAGTTACCCGGAGCAGCAACCCTGCCAAGTACCACTCATCAGGGGTTAAATGAACGCATTTTACCGCTGATGTCTGAATAATCGCACTAAAATGCATTAGTTATACTTTTATAGTGCTTCTCCACACGTAGAGCTCATGAGATGTTCCAATTTATAGAAACCAGGGGCGTAGCTTCAGAGGGGTGTTGAACTTTTTGGGCATTGAACTGGATATGGTGAACATGTCTGCAAAATTACCAGGAGGAAAGGTTAAGGAGATTCAGAGTTTTCTGGAGGAAGCAATGGAGAGAGAAGAATGGAGTTAAGAAAATACAGAAGTTGTGAGGCTTTTTTAATTTGCTTGATGAGTGGAGAGGGTGGGTTGGACTTTCTGCAGGAGACTAGGCACGGCTATGTCAGATGCCACCTTACCCCATCACTGGATACTGATTTCCATGGCAAAACGGGCAGATCTGTGTGTGTGGTGCCCTTTTCTGATTGAATTTAATGGTGTGTCTATGATGTTTCATGAAGAGAACGCAGTGTGGCAAGTACAATCTTTTTCCCATGCAGCAGGCACTCAAGGTTTTGGCCTATTTTGGGATGGGCACTGGTGTGCAGAGAGTTGGCCTCCAAATTGGTTGCAACAAGGGAGAAGCATAACCTTCTTGGAATTTTTCCCTTTGCTGGTAGCATTGTCAGTATGGGTGGTGCGATGGCAAACGGATGGTGATTTTTCATGTGCACAACATGACAGTTGTGGCGCTGGTTAACAGACAGAAAGCACGGGATTTGAGGGTACTGATGCTGTTGTGTTGTTTCATGTTGTTATGCTTGCAGTTGAATGTTGTTTTCAAGGCTGACCTCGTTCACAGTGTGTCTCGTTCACAGTGGCACAGATTGCGCAGCCTGGCACTGATAGCAGAGGAGGCCAAGACAGAAACAACTGCGAATAAACAAATGGTTTGAAAATGATATTACACGTAGTATAACATAGGCTGCTGCAAAATATGCAGAGACAGTATTGATATTTTTTTAAAAAGTGCTAACCTTCCTTTTTAGGGGTTTTGCAGCCATTTCAAGATATTTCTAAAGCTTCTCATTGTTCAAAGGGGTGTACATTCTGATATCTATCGGTTTCCATGCACCTCCTTGCTTAGATTTACTCCTGAATATGTGTCACTCTAAGAGTCACAGATTTGGCAGTTGAATGTCACCCCTAAGTGCACTGAAACCATGGAAATGTCATAAAAAAGCAGTCAGAAAACGTGGCAGCAATGGAGCGGTGCCCTCCAATCTCCAAGGGATACTGCGCTGAGGATGTTTTTAATGGGGCCTAATAAGCCTTAACTTCGCACCGGCAGAAACAAAACTTATGGTTTACGTGTGTAATGCTATACTGTACTGAACAGCCTTATGACATTAAAAATAGTAGTGTCATTTATGTTACTTTTGTGATGAAGGGTGGCTTTGGGCATGGCTGCATGCAATTCAGAGCTGTATTAAAAGAACATGCCTGTGCTATATAGTTATGGCCTTAAACGAGGAGCAGGGCGCAGTGCTGTCAGTATGGCCTTGTATAGGCTAGTGCTGTGTTTGCTATCATTAATGCAAGCTATTATAGGAAAGAGGGCTATGGCCCAAGCATGGACAACATGAGGAAGCGCTTAGGGAAAGTGAAGCCTGTATCACGAACAGCGAAACTAGTAATAGAAAAACAAAGTACAACATGACCAAACATGAGGATAAAAAGCATCAGCCTCCAAGATGCCAGCTATAAATATCAGGCATTAACGCCATCTTGTTTGTTTGAGTTCTATCACTCAGCGCTGCATGCTTCTTCCTTCACTTCGCGCTGTCAGCCTCCATTAAACGGTGTGTTTACTTTTAGACCGAACTCTACATTACTTCCTCGCAGACCTTTCAAAAATACTCAAATCGGCTAAAATGGGAGCGGTGAATCATTGCTGCATGGCTGAAGGGAGCAGGGAGAGTGACTCACGTAGTGATGGCACAGCTGTTCCACGGACATTTGGCTGGTTACTTGTACTGCATTTTGACAGCGTTACTGGATCACTGTTCCATAGACTGGCTATGCTGATGTTTGTTTTTAAAATCCTAGCAGAGAGGCGTGTAGTAAAAGAAATTGAGACCCTTTCAGGCAGAGATGAAAACACCTTTATAATGAAAAAATATATATACACACACACGCATATATATATACATATATACATAAATACACACACATATTCACTGAAGATAACTAGAAGTTAAAGTAACATTGTAGTTAGGTGAAAAGCTCAGTAACACCATAACATTTTAAATTCTAAAAACCACAGAAATCAACCAGTTATAATTATAGATGTTTCAAGCAACTATAACCAGGGCCTCTGGAATTATGCATCAGGGGAGGGTCAAATTATGCAGATTAAGGATTAAGGCCCAACCCACTCCTCTGGCCGCCTGCAAATGCCCAATATAAATTATATGGTTCACTTGAAGCCAAAAACTCTATGACACCCCTTAGTAAAAAGGCCGACTCTCTTTGAATAATCATATTATTTGATGAGTGTCTAGTTTTTCTTAATGCTATCACAACACAAATGGTATTTCAAATTTATGGCATCCAGTTTTGTCATGTGTTAAAATGAAGAACTCTTACTTTATGCTCCAAAATTGTAAATCTTATTTTATTGCTCATAGTTCATCAAACTTAAGCACTTGAAGCCGTGGCACAGCAGGTAAGGCACTGTTAGTCTGGATTTAGTTAGCCTGCTTACAAGTTAAGTATTTATGGTGATGATATATCTAATTGAGTATTTTATAACCATTTCAAGTTATACACTGGAAGCGATAATGCATCAAATTGAGTAATTTTAGACGATATATCAAGTTGTGTACTTCAGAACAATTTCATGTTAAGTACTTAAAAATGATGATGTATCAAATTGAGTACTTTTAGCCAACACGTGTTTCACTCTTTTAATGTCTGCAAGGCCAGGGCTTTTTCAAGGCTAGAAAAAAAATAACATTTAGACTGCCAATGTACAATACTTCACTCTACACCGCTGTATTCTACAACACTCTATTTCAACTCTAGTGTAGTGTAGGCCTACACTAAACTATACAACTCTTTACTCCATTCTGTGCCCCTACACTCCACTGATCAACACTCTACTCAACTCTGCAAAACATTCCAACACTTTATGACACACCACTCCATTGCACTGTACAAGATGCCACTCCAGTTTATGACAGTTTACTCAAGCTACACCTCTCCTCTCTACTGCACTCTGTGCCACCATACTGTACAACACTACTCCAATCTATGACACTTTACTCCACTGTATGCTACACCAGACCACCCTACTCCACTCCAGGCACTGTGTTCTTTTTTAACATACCACTAAACTCCATGTCACTTTACTCCACTCTATCCTATGTGGCTCCACTCAACTCCACTTGACTCTACACCATTATACAAAACTTTACCCCACTCTATGCCACTGTTAGACACACCACTCAATGACACTTTCCTCCATTCTGTGCAACTCCACTCTACAAATCTCTACTACATTCTACGGCACTCTACAACACTCTACTCACTCTATCCCTGTACACTCCACTGTACAACTCTGTACTGCACTCTATCCCAGTACGCTCCACTGTACAACACTCTAGCACTCTACAACACAGCACTCCCCTGTACTCTATGAGACGCCAATCCAATTCATGACACCTGACATGACTCTGGGTTACCCCACTCCCTTCTACCCTTCTACCCCTCCATGCTACCCTACTCTACAGGATGCCACTCCAGTCTATCACACTTCACTCCACTATACGCTACGCCACTCAGCTCTTGTCCACTCAAGTCCACTCTACAGCACTACACTCTAAGGGCCAGATGTAGCAAAGGGTTTTACCCATTTTGTGTCTATGGGAAAATGTGTTTGTACATATGGCCCTAAGACACTACACAGTAAATACTCTCCTCCACTGTGCTGTACGACACGCTACATAACGACATGCCACTCAACGGCACTGAACTCTATGATAAACAGTCTATGAGACACCACTCCAATCCAAGAGTCTATGAGACGCCACTCCAATTCATGACACTTGACATGACTCTGGGTTACCCCACTCCATTCTACTGCACTCCAGGCTACCCTACTCTACAGGATGCCACTCCAGTCTATGACACTTTACTCCACTATACGCTATGCCACCCAACTCTTGTCCACTCAAGTCCACTTTTCAACACTACACTCTAAGACACTACACAGTAAATACTCTCCTCCACTGTGCTGTACGACACTCAACGGCACTGAACTCTATGATTTTAAACACATTTTCTATTAAAAATGAACAAAACATTGAAATTTGATTAACAAAAATAAAAGTTAAAACTTCATATATTTAGGAAGGCTTTATTTATTCTTTCCACGCAAAGAAAACTTAAACTACACAAACATTAGAGATTCTAAAATGATAGCTATACCTTTGTTAGACCTGTCAGCCTTAGATTGGTCCTCCCTCCAATGTTTTGCCTTCCTACTCCATTTTTCTGACATCATTTTTTCAGGTATTAGGACTCTGCGCACTTCACCACTGCTAACCAGTGCTAAAGTGCTTGTACTCTCTCCTCTAAACATGGTAATATTGGATTTGCTTATCCCCAATTAACATATTTAATTTGCTTATAAGTCCCTAGTAAAGTGCACTTCATATGCCCAGGGCATTGTAAATTAAATGCTACTATTGGACCTGCACCACTGATTGTGCCACCCACTTAAGTAGCCCTTTAAACATGCCTCAGGCTTGCCATTGCAGAGCCTGTGTGTGCAATTTTAAACTGCCAGTTCAACATGGCAAAATAAACAGTTTGCCAGGCCTAAGCCTTCCTTTTTAATACATATAAGTCACCACGGGTTAGGCTCTGGACAGCCCAGAGGGCAGTGTGCAATCTATGTAAAAATAGGACGTGTACTTTTAAGTTCTACATGTCCTAGTGTTGAAAAACTCCCAAATTCATTTTTACCACTGCAAGGCCTGTTTCTCCCTCCCTTAGAATAACATTGTGTTTGCCTTATTACATTTTATAAGAGCAGTTTCCAAATGGAAAGAGATCATTCCTTCCTTAAAAACCTAACCTAATGGTGACGTTGGATTTAAATGGCAATTCTTAAAATGCCACCTTTAGATAGACACGCTGATTGAATCCTGTTGTGAAGAGCCATCGTACGAAGTTGGTCACTCAGGGCCATATGTACTAAAGCATTTTCCCATCTCGCCTTCAGGAAACTCCTCAGCAGTAACACCCCCCCCTCCTCTCCAGCACCTTGAGACCCTCTCTGGTGAGTAGCACGCTCTATAAATGGACTGATTGATTGATTGATTGATAGACACAGAATGGGTAAAATCCTTTGGTACATCTGGCCCTCAGTCCTTAGTAACCCATGAATTGAATTTTGAGCAAAATTGGGCATATATTGACTATGTAAAGGATTAATGATTGCATTTTAGGTTCTATTCTGTATGTGTCACTGAGTCCTGATGATGGTCTCATGGACCGTATGGCCGTGTGGGACCGAAACGTCACCTACTGGTCCTCTCTAACCACAGTGATTTCATCATATGTTGATGGTATCCAATATTGTAAAGCCTGAAGGTAAGCACATTGGCTTCTTTGGACTTGTGATTTATATCGCCCATGAGTAGGAGGACCTTACAATTTCTCAGCCCTCTGGACTGCATATATTGGGGGTGTTGAAGAGGAAGTGTTAGTGCTATATCTGTACACATCATTATATGAGATGGTCATTGTGTAAGAGCCAAAAAAGAGACACCAGTCATTATGAGTGTATAGGAACTGTGCCATTATTCATTGTTTATATCAAAAGTAAAGTGTGTTTTTCATTTTTACAAAATGGTACGCATGACTGTTTTGTCTTAATCATTGATCTATGCTTAACTGTATAGTTATACATTGTTACTACTTTAGCTCTGGTTGGATCATTTCGGTGACCAACACTGAATGTTGTGAATATTTATATAAATATTTCCTCCTGGAACATTTTGTTTTGTATACCTTTAGAACGTTTGCATTTTCTTGTCTGAGCAATTTGGTGCCTGCAGCCTGTCTCTGGTCACATGACTGGGTCTGGTTAGCAGGTGGACTTTGTGTATTCCCCTAGACAGCCACACACAATAGAAGCGTAGGCGTAACTTGATGGGCCACCCTGGGCAGAATGGGAGGGAAGAGCTGGGCCCAGTCTCACTTACACATGGATAGGCTGTGCCCTATCCCCACACAAAAGGCTGCATACCGCCTGTAGTTAGTCTGAAGCCAGTGCAGGGCATCTGTGCACTTCAAAGGCATATCTTTGAAGTCTACCCCACCTCAAAGGCACCACTATGTATAAGAAAGATATCTCAGACACTAACCTTTCAGCACACTTCTGGATCTGTGAATACTGTGTCAGGAAGAAGAACTGCTGTGCTGCCGAAGGACTGCCACTCGGCTGGACTGCACTCTGCTGGACTACCGCTTTGCTGTGCTGACCTGCTGTCTCCAGCCTTCTTGCCTGGGTGAGAAGGACTAGACCTGTGTGGCATGTTGTGATCTTAGAGTGTTTGGGCCCGATAGCTTTGGAATGGAATGTGATGCGTGAAAGGCCGTTGGAGACTGGTAGTCAGAGTGGACAGTCCTCTAATGAATAGGGTCTTTGTTATGGAATATTCTTCTTAAAATAAACTTTTGTCAAATATCGTATACAAGTGAAGCTGAGTCTTTAGAAGAGCCAGCCTTGCTAGGGTGAAAATAGCTTTGTAGGTGTTAGTCACTGGAAGTGCATACTTAAAATTAACTTTCTACATGTCCTACTTTTAAATACCACGTACTCTATCATACGTGCAATAAGACCTACACAGGGGTGACTTATTAATATTGAAAGGAAGGCCCTGTCAGAAGGGTTTATTTTGAAAGGCGGAATTTCAGTTTTTACACAGGCTATAATGGTAGGCCTGAAGCCATGTTTACACTATCACTGTAGTGGATGGCAAAATATGTGCACTAGTCCACTAGTGGCATTTAACATACAGGCCCTCAGTACACCTTTTACAATATACTAGGAACTTATATGTAAGTTAAGCATGCCAATTAGGAGTATATAAATTCAACCATGTTAAAAGAAGAAGCACAGGCACTTTACTGCTGGTTAGCAAGGGTAAAGTGCCCAGAGATCTACAGCCAACACAAACGGGGCATAATTCTGGTGGGTACACCACGCGAAAGATAGTAATTTTCTACAAGATCCTACTTGCCCTCTCGTCTGGGGTATATCTCCCTTTGTTATTGGTCTTTGTATATGTTGGGATATCTCCACTGACACTCCAAAGGCTGGTGTTCTATGTCAGTTTGGAAAGCTCTCAGTTGTACACTTGCTTGTAACTTTGATTCTTTATTCTTATTGAAGGAACGTTACTGAAGACATTTTAATAGTCAACCTTGCATTTTCCACTTTTTTTACCTGTCTGAATGAGTATTTCCATTTCTGGCATACTGGGGACGTGGACAGTATTCAGGTTGAATAGCATAGCCGTGATAAATGAACGGCTCATTACTAACTGGGCATGTGTTTTTAGATTGGCTACATTGCTGTTTATTTATTTCACTCTACACTTAACGGAACTTTAATCTACACTGTTAATTCTATGTCGTATGAACCCTAGAACAAGAAAACCCTGCTTGTGAAACTTGTACAGATTTTGACTAAAACTCTGGGTCACAGTGTTCTGTTAGTTCTGACTTGCATCTGTTATTTGACTCTTTTTAATGTTTTTTTTCCAGAAGTCATCAATGCAACATAACTCATTTTTTAATAACAATAATAAATGAGTTAGGACGAAGACTTCAGAAGCTGTCAAACACCAATCAAAATACAGCACAAAACACACACAAAATAACTTGAGACAATGGTACTAAAAATAGTTCTTTCTAGTATGCAATCAAGGAATGCCATACTGTACAACATAATCAGCTTATCCCCCAATCCATGCAACTGTTGCAAGTAGCAAACGAGGTGGGCTTCCATAAAACTCGTGTAAGGCATTTCAGTTGCTGTTATGTATGTGAGAGATTGTCGGGCTGAACGATGCAACTACTGAACTCCAGCAGTCGTTTGAACTCGCGGCTCTCCCGGAGCATGAACTGAGCAGGAATCTGACCGACTCGCAGCTGACCTTCCTAAATTTAAATGGAGCAAGCAAATGGAAAGAAGAACCCCGCACAAGCGCCTGATAAATACCAACAAGAATAGCCCAATCTGTTATGGCCGACACGCTACACCCCAAAAATAAAGTGTTCCGCCAGACTGAAGGCAAGCTCCTACCGAATAACTTTCTGTGAGAGGCCCACTGTGGATGCTTACTTTTGGTACCTGTAGCTGATCACATGCTGGACATGTTGAAACATCCTGAGAGGCTGCCTCTCAACTCCGGTTGAGTCATTCACATACTACTTATAACGAAGTACACTCAAAGGCAATACGGGTTCCACATATATTGCATGTTTTTGTTTCAATCAATAGGTTTGTCAAAAACTATCAATTGCGTCTCTCCTCTAGAAAGTGCCATTCTATCAAATACCAGCGCACCAGGGACCACTAGGATCCCCATTCCACCATCAATGCTAATTGACCTTAGACCGATGAGAAATCAACCGCAATGAAACTACTGAAACATACCTTCCAAAGTGCTGACGCCTCTATGCATTCGCTGTGATAGTATCCCCAATTGCAACTAGTGACCCCAGTGTCAGTGCAAGAACCCCCAGTCCAGTGCTTAATTTGTGCTTCAGGTGCCGGGCACTGGCTCTTAATTTTGAGGGCCGGGGCTTATTCTTCTGCCTCAAGCGTTTGCTGCGAGCAAAAAACAACATGTGGGAAAGACGGAGAAAGAGAAAAAACGAAAAAGCGTCACAAAGGGAGAAAGCAGAAAGCTGCAAAAGTGAGCTGAAGGGGCAGGGAGTGGCTCTAAATGAATTGGAGAGGCCCGAGATGGCTTCAGGATTATGCTGCCTCAGTATTCCGTGTTGGCACATTTAATTGCCGCAGCGTTGTGTTTAAGAGGAGGGCTTTGGGCACCAGCACGTTTTTATTTACAAATTAAGCTCTGCCCAAATCACAAATGCGTTTGTTTCACAGCTCCATTTCCTTTGGATTGAATAAGGCACCACAGCTAGTGCTTCTAAGGACACGGCTTAAGGTGTTGAAGGAAATCTGGACAACATAATACTCAGAACTTTGCTGATAATCATTGCTAGCCCTGCTCTCAAAAAGAAACCGAGTGAACTCTGTTTAATACTAATCGATCATGTAGGTTTTTTTTCTGTTTGGCTTTACACCATCGAACCACCTAAAATATTTTTTTCTATTTTTTCCACCTATATGTTCCTCATGCTTTCCGTGAAACCACTTTTGTCCTGTGAATTTTCAAAATATGTGAGACGTCACATATGGACTTCTATTTACTACCATTCAGTATTCTCAATATGTAAATTATTATTATTATTATTACTAGTAGTAGTAGTAGTAGTAGTAGTAGTAGTAGTACTAGTAGCAATATATGTAGTAATATTAATATAGCTACTACAATTATTACTGCTAATAATAATACTTTGTTTTATATTATGCTTAGTAGCAAGGTTTAAATATTCTAAATATCAGGTTTTGATTGTCAGTTCCAATTAAATATACTGAATTTAGCAACCTCGAAGTATGAATTGGTTTGCCACTTTGACTGGTCACTGTGCGCCGGTGGATGAACGTAACATAACATTACTGCTACTTCTGTATCCTACATTAGATTTCAACAAAATCTCGTTCAATCTTAAATTTCACTCCAAATTCTGTGGTTCTAAAGCATGAATCTAGTACACTGACACTTTCATATAATTTTCACCATTGACCAGTATTGACCACCATTGACATGTTATAATGACAGCTTTAACTGATTCTGAGAATTGGGAACAGGGTGGCAAATGAATTCATGGACACATTGACCTGTTGTGATTTCACAGGTGTATTCATTTGTCTAAATCAATGAGTCCCTAAATTCCTGTTTGAAGAGTGTGGCAGTTTCAAAACAACCTTATATTGAGTTAAAGGTGTAAAGATAGTCTGCTAGCATTAGTTACAATGACCATCTGCATCTCATTCTGAAATGTCAGGAATTTATGTCTTAAAAAATAACCGACCCTATTTTCAATGTCATTTTCTCTATAGTACTTCAGTTGCAGGACTCAATCCAAAATTATCAAAATATAACCTTCCGTTAGAAGTGTGTGGTAAAAGTGTAGAGCAACAAAAATGCCCTCTAATGAGGGACATATTTGGAACAGCTTTGAATTTATGATCCAATTTCAGCTCTTTCATTGCTTCTTTGGTTGGGTCACCGGTGGTGATGCGTGAAACATAACTACAACATTTATCTGCAAAATCTCTGTAATAGGCTCACACATCACCCACATTCAAAATATATTCAAAGAAACAATGTGTAAAGCAATCTGTTTAAGAATTATTCAAGGGCATTTGGGTAAAACTATATGCAGAACAAAGCAACTCTTTGCAGAACATAGCTGCTCTATCAGGGGGACCCTGAAGGGATGGGACTCTGGAACAGAGCCTACTTTGTCTGTGCCTTAAAACGTCTCTGCTGTAATTAGGTCACAAGGCATTTTTCCTACTTTGCAATATTACCAATCATCTCTAGTATAACCATAAGATGCAGTGGTAATACCAGGAGATGGCTCTGTAATACTGTGTAACTCAAAGCTATGTCAAGGTAATTTTTGAAGCTCTATATAGGGCAGAACGAGATGCCTGTAATGGCATTCTCTGAGCAATAATTTCTCTTGTATTCATCAGCTCGCTTTCTAACAGTTGCCACCAATAACTGTGCAACTTTTCTCTCTGCAACATATCTCTGGCAGCAAATAGCTGCTGGATACACATCTGAAAATCGCCTGTAGATCCAGTATAAATGGGTCATCTCCAGGGACAGACAGCAACCCAAAACCAGCCTTGACAAAATATTCAAATCAGTCCGCACTCTACCTCTTCAGTTCTCTATCTCCTTCAATCTCTCTAACCCTCTCTCGTTCCATCTCTCTTGCCTCCTTTTGACCCCGTTTTGTCCACTGCCAAATACCCTGGGGAGCTGTCAACCTTCAAAACCCAGCCTCCAATGGATCCTGTCCCTGGGGAAATTCCCAATGGGGTAAACAGTCAGTGGGAATCTAGTCTTCACGTATATTAAAACTCCATATTTTGTTAATATCGGAGATTTATGTTAATAGTACTAAGATTCTAAATCAGAGGGGGTGGTCTATCAGTAGTCACACAAACAAATCATAGAAATAAAACATTGAATTACGAGTGAATGCAGTATTCATTCCAACAAGCTGAGGGAACTTGAGTTCAATAATAGATGACTCATGACAGAGTCATTGTCAATTTTGTCTTGAAGTGCCTGTGGTTTGGTTTAGACCTTAGGCTAAATGCATTCTACAACCTCGTACTATGGAATGTAAGGATCTGTTTTTATCCATGTTTGAGCAATGAATAGGTTCTTTAGGAGATCAGGAGAACAGTGGATGATCATACGCATCTGAGAAGGCCCTAGTGAGGTACACGTTTCTGGAAGTCCTGTGCCCTGGCCTCTGTGTGTAAGGTTTATGAATAGTGCAGAGGATCATCTTTTTTATTCTCTTCTCCACTGGTCGCAAGGGACGCACTTTCAAAGCTGCTTTCATGGGGCCCACCCCCTGTAAATTCAAACAAATTCGCACAACTTGATTTTGGAGTAATTTCTGAGGGAGTCTGGTAAAATCATATTACAGTAATGAAAGTGTGCCAACACCAGGGTTTGCATCATCTTAACTCCAAGGTTAGAAGAGAGCAGAGAAAGTAGTTTTTGCAAAACGAAAAGGGCAAATTGGTGCTCTTGATTACTGCATTGATTTGTACAATGAAATAGAGTTTGGAAACAAACAGAATTTTTATGCAATTGTGGAAAATTTAATTTTAATTTCAGGGGCCAGGTGAATAATATTGGATAGAAGCAACTTATTCAAACAACATGACCTAAATCTACGCTAACTTCACGCCTTAGAAGCATCCATTGATCGGGTAGCACATATGGTTTAGGCATGGTATGTATTGTTAATATTGATAAAAACGATGTCAATGTACGCCATGATATGTGTGATCTCGTAACAATGAACTCACATCACAGTTGTTGCATCCACCCATTGTGACCTCCTCATCAACCCCTAGACAGACATATGTGGTCAGGAAAGCCCTGTGACCTAGGCCTGAAGCAACTGATTGACAGATCACAGGTGGGGTGACAAGTAGCCCACAGACAAATGTGTGAACAGGAAAAACCCAAATCGAACCCTCAGATAGGCAGCAGCACCACAATGGTCCTAGGAGATAGGCCCTCATTAAAACACATTTGGCCGGAGGGGTGCACATTCTCAGAACACCATAAAAGTTAAATTCCACATGAAGTTAGGAACACTAAGCCAGTTAGAACACAGCACATGTGCAACACACAGTTATCAGGTGCTCCCCATGCAGAACATTTGGACATGCTACCTACTCACCCGCATTATGTTAACGCAAGGTGGAGACCTATTGTTGCACCTTATCAGATGGTCAGAATTATGACTCTGTGACTAGGCCCAGATTCCTTTCTCCAAAGAATGCATAGATTTGTCTTATGACACTTCAAGAAATGTACATAAAGGCACTCAGAACCAATGTACTTTGAGACTGTCATAATTAAACCAACTGTTCCTGTTTTGCCAAGCGCCTCTTGTCTGTCATTTTTTAAGTAAACCCACATTTGAGCAACAGTATCCTGGTTTGTTGGCCTATTTTACAGTTGGAAGAGGATCTGGTTTTTATCAGTGTCCATCTGGCGGTTCGCTCTATATTGGTTCAGTAGCTGTGCCTGAGGGGACATTTAAATATTGAATAGGAGGGAGACAAGGAAAACCACTGAGGAATTCTGCATTGTACTGTAAGATTCAGAAACTCAGATTTGGCCTTGTTGGCTGCAACAAGATAAGAAAGATCAGATCAGTTCCAAGGTGGTTCCAGGCTGTCTATCCCATTCCTCAAGGTGAAACAGAAGATAAATGTGGTCCAGGGTTTTATAGTTTTTACAGTTTGAAGAGGATTTAGTTCTATTTTCCATCCAAGGAGAGTAGGAGGTCTGTATGATTAATGAAAAGGCTGAGTTGGTGCTCCTTGAAGGCTAATTACATGACTGATGATTATGATAGATTTGGTTGTGCTCAAGGTATTTTTGGAAGTTGCCATCTCCTCCTATGTGATCTTGGCAGGGAATGAGCAGTAAGAGACTTGGCACCAGGCAACTGCATGGGGTCAAGTGTGGGTTTCCTCTGGCAAAGAGTAATGCTGATATGCTTCAGGGATTTTAATACAAGAGAGGTTTCGCTGATGAATGTCAAATACGATGCTAAAGAGAAGGTATTTCCTCAGGCAAAAAGCTATGTGTGGATCAATAGAAAAGTTGGAAGATTTGGATTTGTAGACTAAGGCTCATAGTTCCTCTTTCTCCAATGGACAGTATGTAGCATGTAGAATGTAGTTACAGTGAGATAAGGAGTCTGACTTGTTTTACTGGCAAAGAAGTCATGTATATTTGTGACTTTAGATTCAAAAAATGCCAGAAGGTTCATGTGCTAAGAAGTCTCTAAAATGTGAGTAAGCATGAGGTTCATTGAGTTTCCAGGGGTATGAGTTGTGCCACGCACAACCTGAATGAAATCTATGACCTCAATATTTTTCAAGGTAATCAAATAATTGTTTGGAGTCTGCTCTGTCAACCCACAATTAAATCACCCATGAACAGATTTTCCCTGCCTGGAGGTGCCCAGTAAATTCAAGAAATTCTTTCAAGAATGGGGAGTTGATTCTAGGAAAATAACTGTAATGCAGAAGAGATATTTGAGTTGACTTAGTGTCAAGCAGCAATACACTGAACTGACAAGAATTGGATGTTGGGTATTTCTGTGCTAGTTAACTTGGCATTGTGAATTGCTACCTCTCCATCTTTTGTTTTTGAAATGTTGTCCTTCTGGATGTCTTTAAACCCTTTCAGAAGGATTTCAGAGAAGAAGATAACTACTTATTTGCAGTCCCACTTAGTTGTCTGACATTTAAATCAGAAGCAGATTAGGGAAGTTGAAGCTTCTTGTCTCCCTTGGACCGTACGCTAACAGAACATAGGTCCTTGAAGTATGATTGTAATAGGTTTAGGTAGTGACTTAGAATGTATTCTGAACTGTACCTTTTTCCATAGTGATTATGAAATGTGGCTTCACAAACTTTACAGGGACCTTGTGCTTTGTGGACACTGTCTTTGAAATGGTTCTGTATTGGCTTGTGAATCTATGTTTGGGGTTAATATGCCAATCGATATCTGGTAGTTATTTTTCAAGTGGTCCAATTCTGAAGGAATTAATTAATCTTTTATTGCATGATTAATTAAAATCGTTACAACAGATTAAAATAGATTAAAAAGGGAAAATAAAAGTAAACACCAAGAAACACCCTTCAAATGCCAAAGCTCTTAAGCAGCATACTCCTGCCTGGTGCCTATAAGGGTGCATAATCATAACACCTTCTATATAAATACAGTAAAATACAATAAAAACCCAGAAGAGAGTCCCACCCTGGGATCCCCAAAACACAAGCTGTTACAAAATAAGCACCCATTATGCCTCCTTCTGCGGGCACCAACTAATTGTTCAACTGTAGACCCAGTACCATATCCGACGTTCCCCGGGGCCATCGTAACTTTTATTTTTTTAAATAGATGTGCAAAGATACGTACCAAAGACCCTACTTACATGCCACAAAACCAACCAGACTCAAATGAGCTTGCCCGATAGCTGCTGGCTTCACAAAAAGATGAACTATATCAATGAGCTTTAGCAGTCTAAGATAGGAAACAATACAAACTCAACTCTGCCACTTAGGTCATGCTGAAGGGGAACAGAAGCCAGTGACATGGCCCTGAAGCTGCTGTGGATAGATTACCTCTCTCGGCTCGTCATCCAGGGCCGTTAAGTAGAGATGAGGGATAGCTTAGGTGGCATGAGCGATTTCGTCAGAGCCGTTTCTTTATAGGTCACTGATGACAAGTGGCCCATTTGACAATTATAGTGATTAAGCCAAGCACCAGGTCAAGATTCTGGTTAGAGAGATGAACCAATGTTCATTATACAATATGATCGTAGATAACCATACAGATTGTTTCTTTTTAGTTTCACACAGCCATGGTGTTGATTACACTCTTGTGCAAGCAGTTGGTGGGTTTGAATCAAGCCAAGCAAGCCTCATAATCTCACAGCTAAACAATATTAATCATCCCTTGGACAATATAAATGCATCTCAAGTATGAGTAACTCAGGAGTAACACCATGATATTTTGTCACAGAAATTACCAATACTGCAGTAAATCTGAGATTTAGCTCTATTATGCTATTCTAATTCATACCTAGAGATGCTTCTTAGAACTGAAAAATTATGGAAGAATTGGTGTTTCCGGACCCAGTTCCCAGACACAGTACTTCTGTTTTGCCTTTTTCCCATTTGAATATTGCTGCAGCTTTTTGCTGCTAAAATGTCCTTGAATGGGAAAAACCAAAATGCATATTTACCTGCATTACTTGTAACTCCCAGTTTGACCAGTAAAATGTGTTACCAGACGCTTCGTGAATTCCAGCCCACTTGTAATGAACTTTAGAGGCAAAATTCAGATATGAGATATGTGGAAGGTGTGATTCTCCTAAATTTGAGGATTTGGGGGCCAGATGTACAAATATTTTTAGCACTCGGAAATTGCCCGATTGGCAGAACTGGGCCGTTTAGAACCATTCAAAATCATATTCTTAAGTACCAACCCCTATTTTGCAATTCAGTAACCTATTACCAAATTGCAAAATGGGTTAGCGATTTGTATTAGGAAGGGGCTTGTTTAGGTTGTCCCTTCCTAATAGCGACTCAAGTTGGTATGTGTTAATGTTTTGCAACCGAAATGCAGTCACAAAACATTCAAATTTTACTGACTCCTTGAAGGAGGTGGTAACCCATTCGCAAATGGGAAGGGATCCCCAAGGTACCCCTTCCCCTTTTTGAATATGGGTGAAAAAAATTTAGGAGCAGGCAGTGGTCCCACAGACACCTGCCTACTCTTAAAAAACTAAAACTAAATATTTTTGAAATGCATTCCTTTTTCCTTTAACGACAACGGGCTGCATTTAAAAAAATGCCTTATAAAAAAAGGAATCACAAGACATAGCGGTCTGCTGACCACAGCAGGCCACTATACCTGTGATTCTTGCAATTTACAATGGGTCGCAAAGCACAACCTACCTAATGAATATTAATGAGGTAGGCCTATTTGCGACCCAATTCAACTCACACACTGTGTTAAGGACACATTGGTACAGGGGTGTTTTTTATGCACACATAAATTAAACGATTTGCCTAGAATCATACTATTTTGGGCAAACTTGAAAGTGGAGATTAAGATACAGAATTGCAGATACGAAATTGAGCAATTGAGCCATTAAACCACACATTTTTCTATCATTATATTGGTGTATTTCAACGTAGGAGTTTGCCAGCAGCTCTTTGGGCTATACATATATGTTGGAGAGTTAAGTAGTGTGGGATCTGGTCCTGGTTGACACTATAGGAAGGTGCAGAAATAAAGTCTTCAATCGTCATTTTTGGTTATGTGTTTGTAATCCAACAGGAATCTGTGAAAAAACTTTCAGCATGTTCATTGCCTAAGTTCAAGGTGGTGAGGAGAATCAAAAGATCCATTGTGTCAAACTCTGTATAGTATTTAATGATGATGAATGGGCACACTCATCCTTCGTCAAGGACTTGAAGAGTACTGTTGACAACTAGCATGGAATCAGTGTTCTGTGCGACAGATGTCAGCAGGGGGCAGGGAGATGGTATGGAAGGGGCAACCATTTTACCACCATTCTTTACAAAAATTGTGTAATGCTAGGCTCCAGACAGTATAACATATGGATGCTGTTAGGTGCTTTTCACTCATGATTCACATGGTGGCTGTGTGAAAGTAGATATAATAGCTGTTGGGTGGTATGTATCTACTAGTCTACAATGCTCATATGCATAGATGTGTCTGCTTGGGGGCAGCAAGTTGAAGCATACAAGTCAGATGCTGTCCATCATATCAGATTAAACCTATGTGTTATTTGATTATATTTAATGTTTAAATGTATATGTGTAGTAGTAAATGTTGAGGACTTTTTTTTATCTCAAGCAATCTCATTGCAAAGGTACTGTTAAAGAAAGACAAACTATCCCCAACACACAAAGATGCACACACACACAAATACTCATTACAAACACATGCCCACATAAACAAAACTCATCCGTAGTTTACTAGTCATAGTTATTCACACATGTGAAAATGTGTTCTCTGGTTCCTGAACAAAGTGTGTTGTTTTCACACCAGGGAATATTTCTAAGAGCTGACAACTTGATGTGTTTCATATCTGGATAATTCAAACCAGAAACAAAATATTTCAGAAATCAGCAGATTGTGAGGTTGATGAAGGGTTCTGTGACAGTTGTTCATTTTAAATATCTCTGGGGCTGCGCTACTTGTGAGGATGATTACACATTTGTGTGGTGCACGCATGATAACCCACGTGGGCCGATGCGGGCTAGAAAATCAAAACCACAAACTGTGTTGATGGGGAATATTGAAATCCATTAACACATACACAACGAATAGCATTACATATATACAAAATATGAGCTTTAGTTGCTTGCTAGCAGTTTATTATAGCCATACTACTAACCCATTTGTATCAGGCATGTCTACATTGTTTATTTGATCATATTATATCAGAGGTAAAACAGCTAAACTTTCTCTCAGTATGGGATTCAAGGAATCATGGTGTAACCATGCACCTGCTATAAGTATTACAAGTAAGCAAGGTTAATTAGTTTTGCCAACACTTGTTTAAATATTATATTTAGTCTTGCCAGTGTTTATGGTATGTGCTTTAACTGACCAGGTGGATATCATCAAGAACACACATGCAAATAATTATCCCAAAAATAGTACATTTGGTATTCATTTTAATAGGAAGAAAGTGACTTCATGTGTGAGAAATAGTGGAACACGAAGAAATTACTAATAATTAACATTGTCCCCCCATTTCTGTGCCTTTAAAGATCATCAACACTGGCAAAGTGTCCTCTATTGTAAGGGTTTTGTGTAGCCCAACTCCTAACATTGAATAGGGCATTCCTAAGTGACATAATTATGTACCCTTAAATTACATACCCCTTAATAAACAAAGTCACAAGTTCAGGCTGACAGCGATGGATTGCGGGCCGGCAACAGGGACCCACTTAGGTCTGGTGAACACAGTACCTTAAATCTTGGTGCTCAGTCTGCGTGGCAGTGCTTTGCAAGACTTCAAGTTGTCCAACATTAGTTCCAAGGGAGCTGTGCAGTGAGGATTTGCAGGGCTGGGCGTTGCTTTGCATCAGTCCCGGTGAGCTGTGTGGCAAGGCTTTGCAAGACTTGGCGTCACTTTGCATTGGTCCAGGGGAACTGTGCGACAAATCTCGGTGGAGCCTGGTGTTGCTTTATCTTGGTTCAGACGAGCTACCATCTGTGCTGTGAGGCTTTGCAGGTCTTTGCACTGTTCTGCGTAGATTCCAATGAGGCTGGCAGCTCTGCATGGGTTCATGTCACTTTGTGTCAGTTCAGATGAAGACCACAGCTGGGCTTGACAGAAGCACCTTCAGCCATACTTCCAAGGGTCCAGAACTGCGGTGGCACCACTTAGGAGGGCAGGATTTACAGATGGCAGAGTCCAGGTGCTGGGTTCAAGGTTAATGGAAGCCTGTTATGTCCCTGAGGCTTCTGATCAGGAGGCCAGCCAACTAGCCATTGGAGTCACTCTTGGCTTTGGGGTTAAGAGATGCAGGTCCAGTCCTTCACACCCAGGTAATAGGGCAGCAGGTAGCAGGTCAGCAGGGCAGCAGTCCTTCAGAGCAGCAGTCTTTGAGAGCAGCAGCCAGCAGAGTGACAGTACTTTCAGCAACACAGCAGTCTTACTTCCTGGAAGAGTATCCACAGGTCCAGAAGTGTAATGAAGTAATGGTGTCTGAGTTGCAGTATTTATACAAAGTTGTGCCTCTGAAGTGGGATGAAGCTTCTAGAGTCATGCCTTTCAAGTGCACAGATGCCATGCTTCCTGACCCTGGCTCCAGACTAACTACACGGGTATGAAGACCTTTATTTTAACACAGGACACGGCCTATTCAGGTGTAAGTGAGATTGGGCCCTGCTCCTCCTTACCATCCTGCCAGGGATGGCGAATCCAGTCACATCTAAGCTTCTGATTGTGTGTGGCTATCTAGGAGGAACATACAAAGCCCAACTGTAGTGGAGAAGTGTGGCTCAATGGTTAGAGCAGCAGACCCTGAAGCAGAGATCTGGCTCAAGACCAGGGTTCAAATCCCGCTTCGGCAGGTCTTGGGCTCAATTCCCCTTGACCAGATAATTCTCACCTCGGTGCCTAATCTAATTCATGGGTCCCACTCTGCAACTCTGGGCAATAGCTTGCTTAATCTCCACAACGGCCCCAACAGTGCTTGGATGCCTCGCTTCACCCTGGGGGTGCTCAGGAGTGGGCACCTCACAGGGAAAAGCCAGGAGGGGTTCCATAGCGGTATGAGTACAGTGCCTTGAGACCCTAACGGGTGAGTAGTGCGCTATACAAGTGCTAATTTACATTTACATTTAGTTACAACAAGTCATGAGACCCACAGACTGGCTACAGGCACCAAATGGCTAAGGCAAGAAAATGCCAACTTCCTAAAAGTCACATTTTCAAAATTGTAATTTTAAATCAACTTCACCATAAATTAGGATTTGTCTTTATATTTATAGAGACACTAGGCAAGGAAAGGCTACCTGTTCCCTTTTAAAAAGTGTAATAAGGTAATTCAATGATATCCTATGGGAGAGGTAGGCCGTGCAGTATTGAAAAATGAACTTAGGAGTTTTTCACTACCAGGACATGTAAAACTTAAAAGTACATGCTCTACTTTTCTAAATAAATCGTACCCTGTCCTCTGGGTTGTCCAGCGCCTACTCTAGGGCTCACATATTAGTATTAAAAATGAAGGTTTAAGCCTGGTAAAATGTTTATTTTGCCAGGTCAACATGGCATTTTAAAACTGCACAAACACACGTCAATGCATGTTTTTTACAGTGCTGCTTAAGCCATTTATGTGAATGGCACAACCAGTGCTACTGGCCCACTAGTAGAATTTAATTTTCAGGCCCTGGGCACAGGTAACACCACTTTACTAAGGACTTACAAGTAAATTAAATAGGGCAATTGCGTGTCTGTGAATTCTATTATGTTTCAAGGAGAGAATAGAAGCACTTCGGCACTGGTTAGCATTGGTAAAGTGCACACAGTCACAAGAACAACAAAAACGAATTCAGCAAAATGGAGGAGTGAAAGCAAAAGTCTAGGGATGACCTTGCAGAAAAGGCCAAGTCCAAAACCCATTCTTATAAACTGTATTTGGCAACCTCCAATTATAAAAGTTATCTATATCAGTCACTGAGTATATCCCTTGATGATTATGACAATTCAGTTGCCAACAAATCAGATCTCAAATATCTTGAACAAATAACTATGAACTAACAACGAAACAGTAGGGCATATGATTTTGAGGAACGCGGAATGGGGTACTCCAAGCACTCCAGAAACAGATCTGATTGCTCGCCCATCAAGAGTAATTCAGTATACAAAATACAAATTATTTCATGAGGGAAAATGTGTGGCTGGTCTTCTATGACAGCCAAGTGTAGCATCTTATGAACCAGCACATAGAATGCTAAGCCACATCCATCCTACCAAAATCACACTTACTTCACATAGTCATCTCTTCTACAATCATGTGGAATGTGGGTGTAGATGACTTCTACAGCTCTCTCCGACCGCAACAATGCTTCCTAGTAGTAACGAATGTACATCATTGGGGCAATTAGTAAATAATTAATGCTTTGGGTGGAGTTTGTGAATGCTAACAGTGGATTGTACTAAACGGTAATCATCACTAGCGGCTTGTATGCCTGGTAATGGAATAGAAAAGTTATGTGTAGACATGGCGTTTTATATAAGCTCAAGGAGTCGAACTAATAACTGCTACTGACTGATGGACCTTTTTGACAGCGCAACAGTAAGGATGTTACAAATGGGTCGATGTTAAGACAGAGTCAGTACCTGAGGAATCATTGAGGCTGAAGGAGATCTGAACTGGTTTAGCAGCTGGTACCCTCGCTGTGGTGATCATGTGGGCTTCTGTTGTTAGGCTGCAAAAAAAGATGTGAAATATAAATTAATGTCAGAAGCTAACCAAAGACAACCAAGCCTAACAAACCAACGACAAGATAGCAGAGAATAAAAATACAGAATCCAGCACCTAATATGTCCAGAGCTAAGGCTATAATTACACACATCTGGTTCCATTAAATTATATTTAACAATAGTTGACCCTGTGACACTGGAGTAAAGTATTGTCTGCGATACCTCGACAGCGAAGACATGGCTTACCACCTAATTGGGAGAAAAATGAAACATAAGTTCAAAACACTCCTTACTTGGTATCAATGATTACATCATGACATAAGCTAAATTCCTCCTTTTATTCCTGCCAGTGCCAAGAGTGTTTCATGTCCAAAACAAGCATCCCTATCATAAACTCTGAGAGGCCATAAACTGAGAATAATGAGTATCTGAGCGGGCAGATCTCGAAAAAAATCGAAAGATATATTATTTTGAGGTTAGCATAAAGTTTAGGGATTTTCTGTAGGGCTGTGTCGTTAGATAAGTCACCATAGTAAGAAGGAAGGTGAAAGGTGAAAAACTATGAATAGGTTAATACATCTTTCATTGCCAGCCTCATACATTGCTGAACCACTGACGAGGTTTCAAGCCAAAATTGGTATTTTATGTCATAATTGGGATTTATTTTCTTTTTCACGTTTTATGCGTGACCACACTGAATACGACCGAAAGTGTTAAAACTGCCTCTAAATTGTAAACAGTGATGCAGGTACTCTGTAAAGAAATGGCTCCCTGTTGCAGTTACCCCCCACTTTTTGCCTGATACTGATGCTGACTTGACTGAGAAGTGTGCTGGGACCCTGCTAACCAGGCCCCAGCACCAGTGTTCTTTCACCTAAAATGTACCATTGTTTCCACAATTGGCACAACCCTGGCACCTAGGTAAGTCCCTTGTAACTGGTACCCATGGTACCAAGGGCCCTGATGCCAGGGAAGGTCTCTAAGGGCTGCAGCATGTCTTATGCCACCCTAGGGACCCCTCAGTCAGCACAGACACACTGCTTGCCAGCTTGTGTGTGCTGATGGGGAGAAAATGACTAAGTCAACATGGCACTCCCCTCAGGGTGCCATGCCAACCTCCCACTGCCTGTGGCATAGGTAAGTCACCCCTCTAGTAGGCCTTACAGCCCTAAGGCAGGGTGCACTATACCACAGGTGAGGGCATATGTGCATGAGCACTATGCCCCTACAGTGTCTAAGCAAAACCTTAGACATTGTAAGTGCAGGGTAGCCATAAGAGTATATGGGCTGGGAGTCTGTCAAAAACGAACTCCACAGCTCCATAATGGCTACACTGAATACTGGGAAGTTTAGTATCAAACTTCTCAGAATAATAAACCCACACTGATGCCAGTGTTGGATTTATTAAAAAATGCACACAGAGGGCATCTTAGAGATACCCCCTGTATTTTACCCAATTGTTCAGTGCAGGACTGACTGGTCTGTGCCAGCCTGCTGCTGAGAGACGAGTGTCTGACCTCATGCGGTGAGAGCCTTTGTGCTCTCTGAGGACAGAAACAAAGCCTGCTCTGGGTGGAGGTGCTTCACACCTCCCCCCTGCAGGAACTGTAACCCCTAGCAGTGAGCTTCAAAGGCTCAAGCTTCGTGTTACAATGCCCCAGGGCACTCCAGCTAGTGGAGTTGCCCGCCTCCTGGACCCAGCCCCCACTTTTGGCGGCAAGTCCAGGAGAGATAATGAGAAAAACAAGGAGGAGTCACTGGCCAGTCAGGACAGCCCCTAAGGTGTCCTGAGCTGAGGTGACTCTGACTTTTAGAAATCCTCCATCTTGTAGAAGGAGGATTCCCCCAATAGGATTAGGGATGTGACCCCCTCCCCTTGGGAGGAGGCACAAAGAGGGTGTACCCACCCTCAGGGCTAGTAGCCATTGGCTACTAACCCCCCAGACCTAAACACGCCCTTAAATTTAGTATTTAAGGGCTACCCTGAACCCTAGAAAATTAGATTCCTGCAACTACAAGAAGAAGGACTGCCTAGCTGAAAAACCCCTGCAGAGGAAGACCAGAAGACGACAACTGCCTTGGCTCCAGAAACTCACCGGCCTGTCTCCTGCCTTCCAAAGATCCTGCTCCAGCGATGCCTTCCAAAGGGACCAGCGACCTCGACATCCTCTGAGGACTGCCCCTACTTCGAAAAGACAAGAAACTCCCGAGGACAGCGGACCTGCTCCAAGAAAAGCTGCAACTTTGTTTCCAGCAGCTTTAAAGAACCCTGCAAGCTCCCCGCAAGAAGCGTGAGACTTGCAACACCGTACCCGGCGACCCCGACTCGGCTGGTGGCGATCCAACACCTCAGGGGGGACCCCAGGACTACTCTCATACTGTGAGTACCAAAACCTGTCCCCCCTGAGCCCCCACAGCGCCGCCTGCAGAGGGAATCCCGAGGCTTCCCCTGACCGCGACTCTTTGAACCTAAAGTCCCGACGCCTGGGAGAGACCCTGCACCCGCAGCCCCCAGGACCTGAAGGACCGGACTTTCACTGGAGAAGTGACCCCCAGGAGTCCCTCTCCCTTGCCCAAGTGGAGGTTTCCCCGAGGAATCCCCCCCTTGCCTGCCTGCAGCGCTGAAGAGATCCCGAGATCTCTCATAGACTAACATTGCGAACCCGACGCCTGTTCCTACACTGCACCCGGCCGCCCCCGCGCTGCTGAGGGTGAAATTTCTGTGTGGACTTGTGTCCCCCCCGGTGCCCTACAAAACCCCCCTGGTCTGCCCTCCGAAGACGCGGGTACTTACCTGCAAGCAGACCGGAACCGGGGCACCCCCTTCTCTCCATTCTAGCCTATGTGTTTTGGGCACCACTTTGAACTCTGCACCTGACCGGCCCTGAGCTGCTGGTGTGGTGACTTTGGGGTTGCTCTGAACCCCCAACGGTGGGCTACCTTGGACCAAGAACTAAGCCCTGTAAGTGTCTTACTTACCTGGTTAACCTAACAAATACTTACCTCCCCTAGGAACTGTGAAAATTGCACTGTGTCCACTTTTAAAACAGCTATTTGTGAATAACTTGAAAAGTATACATGCAATTTTGATGATTTGAAGTTCCTAAAGTACTTACCTGCAATACCTTTCGAATGAGATATTACATGTAGAATTTGAACCTGTGGTTCTTAAAATAAACTAAGAAAAGATATTTTTCTATACAAAACCTATTGGCTGGATTTGTCTCTGAGTGTGTGTACCTCATTTATTGTCTATGTGTATGTACAACAAGTGCTTAACACTACTCCTTGGATAAGCCTATTGCTCGACCACACTACCACAAAAATAGAGCATTAGTATTATCTATTTTTACCACTATTTTACCTCTAAGGGGAACCCTTGGACTCTGTGCATGCTATTCCTTACTTTGAAATAGCACATACAGAGCCAACTTCCTACATTGGTGGATCAGCGGTGGGGTACAAGACTTTGCATTTGCTGGACTACTCAGCCAATACCTGATCACACGACAAATTCCAAAATTGTCATTAGAAATTGATTTTTGCAATTTGAAAAGTTTTCTAAATTCTTAAAAGACCTGCTAGGGCCTTGTGTTAGATCCTGTTTAGCATTTCTTTTAGAGTTTAAAAGTTTGTAAAAGTTTGAATTAGATTCTAGAACCAGTTGTAGATTCTTAAAAAGTATTCCAACTTTTAGAAGCAAAATGTCTAGCACAGATGTGACTGTGGTGGAACTCGACACCACACCTTACCTCCATCTTAAGATGAGGGAGCTAAGGTCACTCTGTAAAATAAAGAAAATAACAATGGGCCCCAAACCTACCAAAATACAGCTCCAGGAGCTTTTGGCAGAGTTTGAAAAGGCCAACCCCTCTGAGGGTAGCAACTCAGAGGAAGAGGATAGTGACTTGGAGGAAAATTCCCCCCTACCAGTCCTATCTAGGGAGAACAGGGTCCCTCAAACCCTGACTCCAAAAATAATAGTCAGAGATGCTGGTTCCCTCACAGGAGAGACCAACACCTCTGAAATCACTGAGGATAACTCCAGTGAAGATGACCCCCTGTTAGCCAGGATGGTCAAAAGATTGGCTTTGGAAAAGCAGCTCCTAGCCATAGAAAGGGAAAGAAAAGAGATGGGCCTAGGTCCCATCGATGGTGGCAGCAACTTAAATAGGGTCAGAGATTCTCCTGACATCCTAAAAATCCCCAAAGGGATTGTAACAAAATATGAAGATGGTGATGACATCACCAAATGGTTCACAGCTTTTGAGAGGGCTTGTGTAACCAGAAAAGTAAACAGATCTCACTGGGGTGCTCTCCTTTGGGAAATGTTCACTGGAAAGTGTAGGGATAGACTCCTCACACTCTCTGGAAAAGATGCAGAATCTTATGACCTCATGAAGGGTACCCTGATTGAGGGCTTTGGATTCTCCACTGAGGAGTATAGAATTAGATTCAGGGGGGCTCAAAAATCCTCGAGCCAGACCTGGGTTGATTTTGTAGACTACTCAGTAAAAACACTAGATGGTTGGTTAACTGGAAATGAAGTGTATGACTATGTTGGGCTTTATAATTTGTGTATGAAAGAACACATTTTAAGTAACTGCTTCAATGAAAAGTTGCATCAGTATCTGGTAGACCTAGGTCCAATTTCTCCCCAAGAATTGGGAAAGAAGGCAGACCACTGGGTCAAGACTAGGGTAACCAAAACTTCCACTGGGGGTGACCAAAAGAAAGGGGTTACAAAGCCTCCCCAGGAGAAAGTGGGTGACACTAGAAACAAAGAAAAAGAGTCCCCTGTAGGCCCCCAAAAACCAGACCAGGTGGGTGGGCCCAGAGACACAACCCAAAACCAAGGTGGGTACCAGGGTAAGAGCTGGGATGCCACTAAGGCATGGTGCCATAACTGTAAACAGACAGGGCACCACACCAAGGACACTTCTTGTCCCAAAAACAAACCCCCTAGCAAAATCCCAGGGGTGACCAGTGTAGCCATTGGGGATGACTCCTCAGATGAGGAGGTCTTCATAGCCTTCAACTGGAAAAAGGGCCCAACAGGTGAGTTGGAGATTCCAGAGGGAAGTAGACACTTCCACCACCTACAGGTGAATGGAATCCCAGCCACTGCCCTGAGAGACACTTGTGCCAGTCACACTATTGTGCATGACAGGCTGGTGTTCTCAAACCAGTACATCCCAGGTGAGATGGCCAGAGTAAGAGTTAGCCCAGACAGGGTCACTAATAGGCCTGTGGCTTTTGTGCCCATAGAAGTGGGTGGAACTTTTAGCTGGAGAAGGGTGGTAGTCAGTACAGACCTCCCCCTTGATTGTCTCCTTGGAAATGACTACCCAGAGGTTAGTCAGAGCCTAAGAGAAGAACTGGTCCAGGGCCAGTCCTCTCCCAAGGAGTCTGGAGTGCCTACCTCTGCAGTAAATGCAAGTAGGCCCCAGAAGAAAAAGAAAAGGAAACAGAGTAGGAAAGGTGGACAACCTTTAGCCAAGGTTCCAGCAAGCCAAGGAGATTCTGCTCCAGTGGGGGAGAACTCCAAAAGTGGCTCTGATAAAATCCAACCTGACCCACAAGAAGTCCTGGCTAGTCAGGCAACTGTTAAGCCTGAGTGGGTGGCTCCTCAGCTAACAGAAGAAAGAGTGGAAGAAGGGTGTTTACTACAAGATGTGGTAACCCCCCACTCTAATACAGCAGACAGGCACCCTGAACCCAAAGAAGCCTGTAACTTAGCCCCTTCCCTTGTAGGTGAAGAGCTAAAGGTGTGGTTCTGGGCACTGACAGCTGTCAGTGGCCTCTGCTGGGTGTTAGCCTTTATGGCTGCACTATCCTTGGCATGGTGGTCTGACCCCATGCCAAATAACAAGTTAGGCCCCCTGACCCTGTTGGTCATGGTGGGGTTACTCCAGCTCTGGGTAACCTCTTTGGGTAAGCTAGGGGTGACCCTGGCTAAGATAAGATTAGCAGAGGTGGATACCTCTAACCCCAAAATAGAGAGAATGGGTGAAGACATAAAAAGCACAGACAAGAGGCAGTTCAGACTAGGTCCTATCACTGTGGAAGTGGGTCAGTTCCCCAGAGGGAATGACCTGAACAGGAGGATGTAAGGCAGAGTAGGCCCTGCAACAAACCAGCCTATTTCCTCTACTCTTCCTCGCCTGACAGACTAGGAAGACTCTCCCAGCTTTGGCTGAGTCTCCTGGCCTGTGGGCTGGGGGGGGCTTGTGTAAAGAAATGGCTCCCTGTTGCAGTTACCCCCCACTTTTTGCCTGATACTGATGCTGACTTGACTGAGAAGTGTGCTGGGACCCTGCTAACCAGGCCCCAGCACCAGTGTTCTTTCACCTAAAATGTACCATTGTTTCCACAATTGGCACAACCCTGGCACCTAGGTAAGTCCCTTGTAACTGGTACCCATGGTACCAAGGGCCCTGATGCCAGGGAAGGTCTCTAAGGGCTGCAGCATGTCTTATGCCACCCTAGGGACCCCTCAGTCAGCACAGACACACTGCTTGCCAGCTTGTGTGTGCTGATGGGGAGAAAATGACTAAGTCAACATGGCACTCCCCTCAGGGTGCCATGCCAACCTCCCACTGCCTGTGGCATAGGTAAGTCACCCCTCTAGTAGGCCTTACAGCCCTAAGGCAGGGTGCACTATACCACAGGTGAGGGCATATGTGCATGAGCACTATGCCCCTACAGTGTCTAAGCAAAACCTTAGACATTGTAAGTGCAGGGTAGCCTTAAGAGTATATGGGCTGGGAGTCTGTCAAAAACGAACTCCACAGCTCCATAATGGCTACACTGAATACTGGGAAGTTTAGTATCAAACTTCTCAGAATAATAAACCCACACTGATGCCAGTGTTGGATTTATTAAAAAATGCACACAGAGGGCATCTTAGAGATACCCCCTGTATTTTACCCAATTGTTCAGTGCAGGACTGACTGGTCTGTGCCAGCCTGCTGCTGAGAGACGAGTGTCTGACCTCATGCGGTGAGAGCCTTTGTGCTCTCTGAGGACAGAAACAAAGCCTGCTCTGGGTGGAGGTGCTTCACACCTCCCCCCTGCAGGAACTGTAACCCCTAGCAGTGAGCTTCAAAGGCTCAAGCTTCGTGTTACAATGCCCCAGGGCACTCCAGCTAGTGGAGTTGCCCGCCTCCTGGACCCAGCCCCCACTTTTGGCGGCAAGTCCAGGAGAGATAATGAGAAAAACAAGGAGGAGTCACTGGCCAGTCAGGACAGCCCCTAAGGTGTCCTGAGCTGAGGTGACTCTGACTTTTAGAAATCCTCCATCTTGTAGAAGGAGGATTCCCCCAATAGGATTAGGGATGTGACCCCCTCCCCTTGGGAGGAGGCACAAAGAGGGTGTACCCACCCTCAGGGCTAGTAGCCATTGGCTACTAACCCCCCAGACCTAAACACGCCCTTAAATTTAGTATTTAAGGGCTACCCTGAACCCTAGAAAATTAGATTCCTGCAACTACAAGAAGAAGGACTGCCTAGCTGAAAAACCCCTGCAGAGGAAGACCAGAAGACGACAACTGCCTTGGCTCCAGAAACTCACCGGCCTGTCTCCTGCCTTCCAAAGATCCTGCTCCAGCGACGCCTTCCAAAGGGACCAGCGACCTCGACATCCTCTGAGGACTGCCCCTACTTCGAAAAGACAAGAAACTCCCGAGGACAGCGGACCTGCTCCAAGAAAAGCTGCAACTTTGTTTCCAGCAGCTTTAAAGAACCCTGCAAGCTCCCCGCAAGAAGCGTGAGACTTGCAACACCGTACCCGGCGACCCCGACTCGGCTGGTGGCGATCCAACACCTCAGGGGGGACCCCAGGACTACTCTCATACTGTGAGTACCAAAACCTGTCCCCCCTGAGCCCCCACAGCGCCGCCTGCAGAGGGAATCCCGAGGCTTCCCCTGACCGCGACTCTTTGAACCTAAAGTCCCGACGCCTGGGAGAGACCCTGCACCCGCAGCCCCCAGGACCTGAAGGACCGGACTTTCACTGGAGAAGTGACCCCCAGGAGTCCCTCTCCCTTGCCCAAGTGGAGGTTTCCCCGAGGAATCCCCCCCTTGCCTGCCTGCAGCGCTGAAGAGATCCCGAGATCTCTCATAGACTAACATTGCGAACCCGACGCCTGTTCCTACACTGCACCCGGCCGCCCCCGCGCTGCTGAGGGTGAAATTTCTGTGTGGACTTGTGTCCCCCCCGGTGCCCTACAAAACCCCCCTGGTCTGCCCTCCGAAGACGCGGGTACTTACCTGCAAGCAGACCGGAACCGGGGCACCCCCTTCTCTCCATTCTAGCCTATGTGTTTTGGGCACCACTTTGAACTCTGCACCTGACCGGCCCTGAGCTGCTGGTGTGGTGACTTTGGGGTTGCTCTGAACCCCCAACGGTGGGCTACCTTGGACCAAGAACTAAGCCCTGTAAGTGTCTTACTTACCTGGTTAACCTAACAAATACTTACCTCCCCTAGGAACTGTGAAAATTGCACTAAGTGTCCACTTTTAAAACAGCTATTTGTGAATAACTTGAAAAGTATACATGCAATTTTGATGATTTGAAGTTCCTAAAGTACTTACCTGCAATACCTTTCGAATGAGATATTACATGTAGAATTTGAACCTGTGGTTCTTAAAATAAACTAAGAAAAGATATTTTTCTATACAAAACCTATTGGCTGGATTTGTCTCTGAGTGTGTGTACCTCATTTATTGTCTATGTGTATGTACAACAAGTGCTTAACACTACTCCTTGGATAAGCCTATTGCTCGACCACACTACCACAAAAATAGAGCATTAGTATTATCTATTTTTACCACTATTTTACCTCTAAGGGGAACCCTTGGACTCTGTGCATGCTATTCCTTACTTTGAAATAGCACATACAGAGCCAACTTCCTACATACTCCTAAAGCTTTACATAATGGCACCCGGTGCATTTTCAAAGCCTGTGGCGTAAATCACCTGTCCAAAGTACACAGGACAGCAGGTCCCGGCCGCACTCACCATTTGTGCTGAGTGTAAGGAGTAATGAGATGACCACAGCGAAGAAAGAAGGTGGCGCTCGTACCCTGTGCAACAACACCCTCGTGTAAGTATGAGGCGTCTCATCTTCGCGTGAATTATGACGAAAATATCGGATTTATGCCCAGAATACACGATTATCATTTCCTGTCACTTTCTGTTTAACTACCATCTTTTTATTTATGTTGTATAAATTCACTTATTCTATATCATATTTATTTTTCGGAACGTCCACTATTTAGGCTACAAATACCATTCTTTCACCTTGAGTTTATGAATGTATGTGACAGTGTGCTCAGGGATTCCACTGAGTAGCAGTAAAGGCTATGAAGTGCCCACGTGTTCCTGGTACACCTGTCAATGCCACCATGTGTCAAGGATCAATATTTGATGCCAGTGGATGTTGATATGGTCCCGAGTGTCGTCATCATATGAGATTCAGTGCCATAAAGTGTGTCAGCATCATCATCCCACATTCCACTCAGTGTCCGGATATACATCTGAAATAACCCACATCAGAGTCAAAGCCTTAATGAGACCCAGGCATTACTCCAATAGACCAGTCAATGGCATGCTGTGGCAACATTTCTCCTGTATGTCAATCAAAGCCAGGGGCGCCCTAGGTATTTTCCCAATGCCAGTCAATGTCATACTCAGGCGCAGCCCATCCTTTAGGGCGGAGGGGCCGCCCCCCCCCACACCTTTTGCCCCTCATGAAGAGTGTCTGTCAGGCCGAACAAAGGTCAGCCTGACAGACACTCTTCATGCTCAGGTCAGGCAGCCAGGAGCAGACATGCGTGATTTGCGCAGACTCCTGGCTGCCTGAACTGAACTTTGCTGGGCTGAAGAGGTCACAGCTCCTATGGGCGTGATCTCCTCGGCTCAGCAAAGGGGCCTCGAGGCCCTCTCCCAGGTGATGAGGGAAGCGTCACCCACTGACTTCGACCTTGGCACTTCAGGCTTAAGCCCTGGGGCGCCCAGGGTGAGTGTCAATCAGTGACACTTTGTCACAGAATGGGGTGTGGTCAGCAGTCTCACTGACCCCATCCCACTCTGTAACGAGGTTGGGACTGCTGCCTTCCCTCATTGGCTGACCTGAGGTCAGCCAATAAAGGCAGCCAATGAGGGAAGGCGGCAGACCCAACCCTCCTGGGACCTCCGAGGCTGAAAGTAAGTGTGTGTGTGATCATTTTAAATGAATGTTTGGTGCGAGTATGTATGTTTGAATGTTGATGAGTGTTAATGGATGTGCGTGCGTGTGTGTGTGAAAGTGTGAGTGTGCTTCCCGTCCGCCCCCCTCCCTGTTAAAACTGCCGGCCGCCACTGGTCATACTGAGTCTCAAATATTCCTCCATAGGCCAAATAATGAAGAATGTGGATCTGGTACACACCATATGTAAAGTGTAAGAGACTATAGATCGGTACGTTGCGGGGAGGATCACCCCAAAGGAGTAAACTAATCTGTGTTAGTAAATACAGTTAAAAGGCGAAAACCTGTTCTTAACCCGTAGCAGAGACACGAGGCAGAACACTTCTCCTGCAGTGTGTGTAGCTTATTTATGCAGAATCAAACCAAAATTAGGGTCAAGGAGACCTTTCAAAACATTTGAAAATCATTTAGTATAACAAGAATGTAACGATTAAAGCAAAACCAAAAAGAGAACAATTGGATAATGGATTCAGGAGATGTGATGTTTCGAAGAAAACGCCAAAAAAACACATGCCACATGGATCGACGAGTGCCCAATGCGCGGTTTCTTTTTGGTCAAGTGGGCTGTGATGGTACGAAAACAACATCCCACACGCTTGCCCTTTCAAGCTGGCCCATCTGGCAGTGCAAGACTGCTGAAAGACCAGTCCAACACAGCCCACAAAGAAGTTACAGGATAAGCAGCAGCGTTGACATTTCTCTCACAGGTACGTTGGGATGTAGCAGTGAAAAATTCTGTAGAACAGCCACGGAACAGGTAGCCTACTCTCTCCCTCACTTTTCAACCTTCCTCCCCATAGGGAAAGCTTCACACACAACCCCAAATTTTAAATCTGAAACAGTACCAGCGCAGGACTCCTTCCACAAAAAAAAACACACACCCCCACACACACACACACAAGTCAAATGTACCTCAGCAGAAGAGAAATGTACTTGCTCACATAAAGAGAACTTATGTAGTACAAAAAACAACAGCGAAGGAGGAACCCGCCTATAAATGAGTTAACAGTCTATCTACCCCAGCACACAAAATACAGGCACAGATCAGGCAACAACGGTGTAGGAGTCTCTCTCTCAATAAAGATGCCCAGCTTTTGATACACTTGTGCATGCATACTTCACACTCAGAACAAGCACCATGTGAGCAGCAATGACCCTACGTTCTTTTCATGCACAGCACAGGAAGTATCAGTGCAAGCTTCCATCTCACACAGAAAGGTACAGAACACGTTGAAAGACTTTTCGAAGTTAGGATTTTATGTATTTATTTAGTATCTATAAACAGTATTTCTGGAGCAAAGACCTTACACTGAAGTCAGAAAAGCACATTATAGGGAACGGGGAAGTAATGGAACAGTATAACACAGAGACCTAGCTTGGAGTTTAATCAGAAATCAGACAACTTTTTCGAAACTCAATTTGATATCTGTCCAAATTTAAACTGGCCAATGAAATGGTTACAGTTATCTAATGTGAAAGCCCTGCTTTCCCTTAAAGGCCATAGGCCATGGTTTCTGCAACCAAGGTGGCACACTCTGTGTCTGGATTTGAATAAACTTACATGGCAGGACTTCATCCACTGGAGAGCTTCAGTTTCCATTCGCACATCTCACTACATAATTATTCAAGTCAATGTAATTTGAGTTCAAACAATATTTAGTTTGATAACATTTAGTTCAGTGTGATATTCCAACTTTGACCACTACTACACTTTGAGTCTAGCACCCAAATTGACCTGGTCTAGAAAGTGAATAGTAAATCTGTCCAGTTGAAGTAACTGCAAGAGAGAGTAATGGTCAGTTCAAGCTGTGAAAAACAGGTATATGGTGGTCTGGCTGTCTGAAGCCCAAGATGGCCAAGGTGTTTCTGGGCTCCATTGATGGTTCTGCTTCCCTGATCATCAAGTGGTTTGTGGTTGCCCTGAGCCAGATGGACTTGGAGAAACAAAATCGGCTCCCGTGTGGTACTGCACAGTTACATCTAAAATGCAGCTGTAGCTCCTAAAGACTACACTGAAAAGTTTTCTTTTCCCACATCCTTCAGCTTCTGAAACAGCATGTGAACAGCACAGAGTCAATCCGAATTGCTGGGGGTGAATCTGGCATTTCCTTGGGCCTGATAAATCTCTGGGAGTCTGAGAAGCACCAAAACCAGAATAGTGGGCAAGTAGACATGGTGGCTGACTCAGTGATTCCTCTGGCTGAACTAGAGCTTTAGGGCTACCGTGGCTAGCAAGGGGAGAACCATGAATAAGGGGAGAGGTGTTTCTGGGAAAATTAAGCAACTTCGAGGTTATGAACCTTTGGGCAGGCCTATGGCAGTGCCTGGATCATGCTTTGTCTTGCTAATGTCCTATTACTTACCGGTAATCTTCATTACTCCTGGTCCTGTTGTCCTCATCCCACGTATAACAAGTGAGATATTGCCATCTCGCAGACAGAAAAAACAACAAAGGAATGCTGTGAAACCTGCCCCCCCAACGGGAGTACTTAAGGCATACCTACTCCGCATTTCGCTATAAACTACAAAGCCCAACATGAAGGCCGGCCGGGAGGGAGAGGTGCAATGAATGGGACGAGGACTACAGGACCAAGAGCAATGAAGATTGCCAATAAGTAATAGGACATTACTCCCGGGTCCCCCTTGTCCTCATTCCGTTCATAACAAGTGAGAATACCCAAGACAATAATTAGGCCTTCATAGGAAAAAAACGACACAATACAGGCAGCCACCCCAAAAGAACAGGCAGCAAACCCAGGCACAAACCCCAGATAGGCCAGAAACACAGGGGAGAATCCAGATCAGAAACCCTGCAGCCAATAAACTGTGCACAACCCACCAGCACGGGCAGGAGAAGGGAGCAAAAAGAAGCCCATGCAGCAACAAACAACAGAGAAGGAAACCGACCCCAAGGCAAACACAGCAGACCTCCACCCAGAAGAGGAAGAGGAGGCCAAGAAGGCAGCAACCCATACTTGAAGAAACAACCACCAGAAAAAAGCAGGCATCAGGGGCATCCCAACGACCCAAAAAAGCAGCTGCAGCCTGTACAGGAGAAGACAAAAAGAGGCAGTAGACAACCACCAGCACCTAAGCGAAAGCCATCCAGACATGCCGCCCATCACAGGCCAACAAGGAGGACAGGGGACAGGAAAACCCCAGCCAAAACAACACCAACAGGCAAGAAAGTAGACAATCCAAAAAGGGAGCACCAGATGCACAACACTCAGGAAAACAAGTACGCCAAGGAGAACTAAAAGTAACATGTCCAACCAGAGCCAAAGGAAAGCAACAACACCCAAGCAACCCAATGAGCAAGCAGGGGAGGAATCCCAGAAAAAAACCTAACAGTAGAAAACACTCAAAACACACCACTCCAGCCATGAAGGAGGCACCCAACTGAACTGAACCTGCCCTTACCCAAAAGATGGGTCAAGCGGAAAACACAGGAAACACAAAATTAAAAAACAGACGCTGCCCGATAACACCCCCAGACCCACACAGTGGGCAGAATCCAGAGGCAGCAACCGGTAGGAAACTGGGGAAAGCTGCAACACCCCCAAGGCCCGAGGAGGAAGTGCGAGGCTCCCAAAACCACACAGGAGCAGACCCCTAACCCTCAAAACAGGAGCAAGAAGTAACCCACAGCAAAGCGCGAGGCCCCCCCCAATGTAAACCCTAGAACTGGATACCCGAACAGGGCCCGAAAGGACAGTTGCCCCAAGGAATCAAAGAGGGCAACAAGCACACGAGCCCCAGGAGCAACAATCCCAAAAACCGGGGAGGAGACCAAGAAAAAAAGTCAGAAAATCCCAAGAGACGCCCAGGGCTGAAGAAGGGCACACCAAGGCCACAGAACCACCCTGATAGGCTGCCAAAAACCAGTCCCATCTAGGAGCCAGGTCCAGCCATCCTGCCAAAAACCAAGCCCACCATTATCCCAGAAAGAACTGGAAAACAAGGAAAAGCCATACCCCAAGCACAGAATCCAACTCTGACCCAAGGGACATTGCCAATAAAAAGAGGCCAGACAGCATCCCCTTCAACAGGTGCACCAAGCAGGAGTGCTCCCAGGAACAACAAAGGAGAAGGGTGGGAGAAAACCAACCAAACAGGCAGGGTGACCCAAAAACAGCAGGAAGAACAAAAGGTTACCTAGAGAAAGAGAGCCCCATCACCCCACCATGTCCGCCTCCAGGAAAGAAACCGGGACATCAGGCAGAAGGAGTCCAAATGAAACAGAATGGGACAACGAGCATCAAGAGAACCCAAAGGCAAGACATAACTCAAAATGGCATCTCACCGACACCCCCACACAAAGCGAATGCACCCAACCATAGTGGGGAGGGGATGCCACAGAAATGAGAAGCCCGAGGCACAGTCTGACAGACTAACCACAGGAAACAATTCAGATCACAAAAGGCATCCAGGCTTCACTCACCTGACAGAAGAGGCAAACACAGCCCCCCACACGTTCACTGGGGCCCATTCCCCCTAAAAGCAGCTGCAATACATAAGGGGTGGGGGAGGGACTCCTCCAAGGGATGATGGGCATAAAACAGGGAAGCCAGCAGGACACCCACAGTCGACTGATCCCCAAGCCTCCAAAACCCACAAGACAGGGACACACAAACAAACTCCCTTCCCCTTACCCCACCAACCATCGTGGGCTCAGGGGAGGGCAGCGACCAGGTCTGTAAAGGGTCCCCAGCAGGAATGCAAGACCAGGAGAAAGACACCAACACCCCTGAACAATGCACCAAGCACCACCAAAAGTGAAGGTGCAAAGGGTAAGCCTCTACAGACCGAGAGCACCTGCTGGAAGTGGCAGAAGGGATCATCAGAAAACCCAGCCACCAAAAACCAAAGAAGCAACTGGGCCAGGGCCGGTGCTGCCCCAGAACAGCAAAGCCCCCCACCGTAAAACTGTAACAGGGAAGGAACCCAGCGACCGCCATGCTGCAGGCACCCAGCAAAGTAACACAGAGACACAGGGAAAACACTGGAGCAACAGATACACGGACCCAAACCAGAAAAGGAGACTGCAAGGCCCACCTGTAAACATCCGTCCCAATGAGCAATACCAACCAGCACAGTACCCCCCACTGCCAGGTTCTGCGACCCGATGCCTGCAATGCAGGGCACGCAGCCTGGCAACCAGGGTCCGAGGTACCCCAGAGAAAAGGGCGGAACAGGCCAACTCAGAAGACCCCATGAAGCCCTAATGGAGCACCCTCAAGGACTAAAAAAAACAGCCAGACAGTAACAGCCCCCCCAAAATGGAGCGCTACAATACAGAGGCCCAACAGGAGAACTCACAACAATGTCCAGAAGGTACAGACCAAGGACACACTCTCGGGACCCCTGGCGAAACTCATAGATCAGGTAAGGGAGTACCCCTAGAGGAACTCCAAGAAGTGAAACAAGGAGGAAAGGGAGAGAACCCAAACCACAGAGTCACCCATGGTCGTGACCCAATATCCTACTCGACAGTCCGGAAGCCCACAACCCAGAGAGGAGCCCCACGGAGCCAGCCCACACCCTTGCCATATAAGGGAGGTTGGGCAAAATGCAGAAGCAAACTTAAATGTACCCGGAGACTGAGCTGCCTCAGCAACTGCTGGGGTAATTGCATCATCAGCCAAGGTAGTAGAGTTTAAGCTGCCTGTAATTGCTGTGCCGTATGGTGTTGTTTGTTTAAATGCCACAGGTCAAGTGGAAGCCTGAAGTCAGCAGAATGTTGTACCGGGAAGTCAACGAGTGGTAACTCTAAAGGATATAATGTGCCGGAGGCAGAATGAGAACCAAGGAGAATGTCTGAGTTCCTGCTAGCCAAAGAAGACCACATCAGCAAATTAAAGTTTCATGAAAATTGTGGTGTATTCAGCGTTTTTTTTTATGTTGAGAAGAGTTAAGACTCCTATGGGAGTTAAAATGGGAAACTCCCTCTTTTTTTCCACTCCTGGCCATTTAAATTCCGCCCCTCCTTAATAAATCTGCATGAAGCGTGGCATGCCAAACACAAATCTGATAGCACACTACCTATGAACTTAGAGGAGGGGTGGTTGGATGAGTCCTGCAGAGCACAGCTGCTGCAGCCAACACTGTGCTAAGCTGTCAGAAGAACCAGGGAACAAAAGACAGCAGCAGCAAACCAGCCCCCAGACATCTCAGCCACAGCCCATCAAGCAGGGAGACGTAAACCTGTCCTCCCACACCCCCGTCCAGCTGGGGATGAAAGGAAGGGAACCTGCAAACAACCAGACAAGGCTGGGCTGTGCTCACCCAAATGTTGTCCCCAGGAATCCTCAGCTGAAGAAGCAGGAAGCTGCACATGCATACTCCTACCCTCACACAGGGGAGCATGTGCACCCGGAACACAGCCGGCAGCTAGATGTCAGACCCACTAGCAGCTGCCAAGTGAACTGGCCCCCTGGCACCACTCGACTTCTCGCAAGCCCTGCAAGCAGGAAGATGTGCAACCAGCCACCTGACACCCCCAACCTGCTGAGGAGCCAGCAAGCCATAATGACTGCAATCCAGGAGGAGCCTCAGCCCAGCAGGAGCCAACATCATCCTTCGTCCATAATATCCTGTCATAGACAGGAAAAAGAACACGCGAAATGCTAGATAGGTACGCCTCAAGTACTTCCGGTGGGAGGACAGGTTTCCCAACATACCTTTGTTCTTTTCTTCTGCATGAGATAGGAGTATCTGATTTATTATGAATGGGACGAGGACAAGGGGGACCAGGAGTTAATGTAGTTCAGATTTCTCATGAAGCCTAGCGCGGATTCTTTAACTTGCACTATTGGAGGCAATGTTACCTGGATCTGTTTTCTCCTTCTTTACCATCAGCTCTGTATGGATATAAAAACTTGCTTTTTAGAACAGCTGTGCCCTTAATTCCATGCTCATGTTTTATGATCAATGGTTCACATTAAAACGCATGAAGGTGAGTTCTTTAAACCTGCCCCTGTAAATGAGAAGAGGCAGAAGACTTGGATGCCGATTTCCATGATGAGGCTGAAATGGGTATGGGTGAAACAATGTTGCTGCCCTCAATAAATGCCTTGCTTGCAGATCAGTAGTACTTTTTAACAGGGGAAACCCAAGGATCACTGGGGACCAGGGAATTACTATATTAGAGCAAACAATGCTCTCAAGTAATATTAAAGAAAACACTTTTGTTTGCTATGATATTGCATGAAAATCATGCACTTAAGATGGAAAACATCAAGGTGGCGTTAAAGCGTGGATGGGAATGTGGAAAGCCTGTCCTCCTGAGTGCTGTGCATGCAGCATTAATTGATAGGCTCATTAAACATTAATAAAGGCATCAGAATGCCATGGGACGAAAACTAAACAGGCGTTAGAACAGGTGAAAACCTTCATAAACGGTGTGAGACAGTGTCTTGAAACTGGACACAGAAGTGGGTGTCACCCCTTTGATACCCGAAAGATCCGTCCCTTGGGTGATGGCTGAAAACGCTGGCTGATCTTATGGAACTTCAGTATGGAGTCAAGTTTCAGCTGATGAGAAAATTGCAAGGCTACCCTCAAGAATCAGAGTGCACGAATCTAATACAAAGAGTACAGTAACATTTTTTTCAGAAATGAATGGTGCTGGACGATAGACATCTCCTTTTAATTCCCTGAATGTGAGCCTTGACTACCTCGCAAGGAAGAAGGCATTGCTAGAAATAAAAAAAAATGTGTAGCAAGAGGTTGAGGTCCCCTCTCCGCCTCCTTGAGAAAGTGAAGGTATACAAGGAAAGAAGATGTGTACTTTCAAGTTGAAACAGCCAGTGCCTTCCTTTCTGGCCTGGAAGGGATATGGTAATTTTCCGATGATCTCAGTGGCTTCTGTGAACCTGTGCATCCTTCCTTGTGTGTTTGAGTGTGTTCCTTGGCCTTGTTTCATGGGTTTTAAGACATATTTCCTCAAATAAGACTAGGAGAAGGTGCAGAGGTTGCAAGACACTGTTTTAATTCTGATTTACAATACTTTTCTAACGCTAAGTTTATCCTTGTTCCTTAAGGTTCCTGGGAAGCTGCTGTGCGTTTTCTACTGTGCTTTTCAATTTCTGGGTGGTACGCTTATGTTTACAAAAGAGTGTTGCTGTTTTGGAAGTTGTTCAGTGTCTGGATATAACTTTATGAGTACAGATTCTGCAGGGCCAGCACAGAGCCATTCCATCTCAAGTGGGCCCCAGGTCCTGTTGGGACTGCGCAGCACTGATCATGCTGGCATGACAAATAATCTGTGCAGCTGTATGCGGTATATAATAGCTTGCTGATACACTGTACTTGGTACTCAGTGCAGAGACCATGGTGTCAGTGCAGATGAAATCACGGCCTGCTGTCGCAAAAATTCAAGAAGGCTATTTCCATGCTGAAATGAAGGAGTGTCCAGTGCAGGGTGTCTGGTGTGCATACTCCCATGTGAGGAGCCATGCAGCAATGCATATATTGGGGAGGTCCTGTCAAGTAGTTCCCTTTACAAGACCATCTGCAATCTCCTGGCTCCACCAGCCACCTCTCAAATACCTAATTTGCAAAACAATAAGTGCAGGGTCCAACATTTTTCTTTGGAGCCCAACACCTGCACTGCTGAAGTTGGGATTGCTGAATGCTTTTTACTTCCTGTCTCTGTAGCCTACTCGTGCATGTTTTTTTCCGTCACTGGTTTCTCCCTGTCACTGATTTCCTATCTTTCCCTTTTTATTTCTTTCTCCCTTTTCCTTGCATTGGCCAAAGTCCGATGATGAAAAATAATTCCTGGTTCTCAAAAATGACTGCTAATACCCACCACTTGCAACCATCTGGGTAAATCAAGCACTGCACTGTTCTCCCTGGCAGAAGCCAGCTTGAGTTTGTTCTCCCACCCTATGGCAGCTCCCTGTCAGACACCCTCTACCTGATGAGGGAGTGCCTGCCTAGGTTCTCACATTAGCAGAAGACAAAGGCCGGATTTAGATCTTGACGGACGGGTTACTTTGACACAACGGTGACAGAGATCCCATTCGCTGAAATATAAATCCTATTATGTCCTAGGGGATTTAGATTTCGGCACCATTGTGACGGAGTAACCTATCTGTCAAGATCGAAATCAGGCCCAGAGTGCCGCTGATCCGGGCCCAATCAGCGACAGAGAGTCTGAAGTTACTCAAAAGATACAGCAGTATTCATAATTTTCCATATTCGATCACCAGAAACAGATAGTGTTTTATATGTTTCAGAGTAACTAATTATCGGGTTGGAATTAACATTATGAAAGTTTATTGTGATAAATTAAAGTCAAATTAATTTTAGTGGAAGCAAGAGGAGAGAAAGCTTGGGTGGGGGGTGGCACATGTGGTTTTCAAATCTCATGTCCTCTAGCCCTGAATCTTGCTCTTCAATTGTACCCATATTCTGGTTCTTAATAAACATGTGTTAAAGAGACAATTATGACATCTTTGTTTCTAAACTTTTTCCTACTAAATGTTTTAAACGAAACATGGCATAGAGACTTAAAAATGTGATCTACGTTTTTCACTAGATTTTTCAAACCAATTATTTCGAACTATGATATTTAAATGATTATCTTACTTCATTACTGTGCCTGAGACTGAACTATTATGCCACTTTGCATGCACAGAAATTGTTCACTGTTCCTCCCCATACAGAGCACACAGCAGCAACTAACAGCAGCAAGTAGCACGTCACACAAATCCTAGTAAAAAATGCCTTAATTGCAAGATCTCCAAATGCATGGCACATGATCAAAATGATATGAAAAAGAATATAGGAAACTCAAATCTGCTTTTTGCTTTCAAATGTGCCTTTCTGTATCTTTTTCAGTTTTTCCTCAAAAGCAAAACTTCTATGTGACTCTCGGCAACGTAAAATCACAACATTGACAAATATACTACTGAGAGCTTTTACTTCTCAGGTAGCCTGCCAGCCTTACAGTCCATATATGGATGTACATTTCCTTTGCTTAAAATAAATATATTGTACTTTAAAATGTATATGTGTACATTTATATTTATGGCTAGGTGAGAGTTTCCACTGAAACGCCGTTTTCATTTTATTTTGCTAATAACTTTAGCGTCATTTGATGAATCTGCATGGCAAGTTCCAAGAGAAAATGTTATCAGATTTGTGTTTGTCATGGCACGCTTCATGCAGATTTATTAAGGAGGGGCTGAATTTAAATGGCCAGGAGTGGAAAAAAAGAAGGAGTTTCCCATTTTAACTCCCATAGGAGTCTTAACTCTTCTCAACATAAAAAAAAACTCTGAATACAACACAATTTTCATGAAACTTGAATTTCCCTCAGGCAAGTGCCTTTCTTTGGTTTGTTGTAATGAGATCAGTAGTTTTGCAAAGATGTGTCACAGGGATTGAAACAGTTAAAAAGTTAGAGATACAGTGATTGTTGAAAATGTGTGCTTTTTGATTTGCTTATAACTTTAGTGCTATTTGACTAAATTTCAGGAAATGAAGCAGACACTTAGCATGTTTAGCATCCTCGTAGCATTTTTATATATATGCAGCTTTGCCAAGGGGGAGAAGAGTTAAAGAGGTCAAAATGTTAATTGTTAATAAGTGGCTAACTTTAGCTTCATTACAGAATTCACATAAAATGTGGCAAATATTTAGTATGCTTAGTCTTCTGGGAGTATGGCAAGTTTTGTACAGGTCCATCAAAGTGTGGCAAAGTTTAAGGGGAAGCGGAGGGGCAAAAACTGTTCATGTCCTAAAACCTTTGATGATGTAGACCCAGTGCAGTAATGTTAGGTTTCATGAAGATCATGCGGATCCCACAAAGGAGGCACATTTAACAAGCATTTGCAATGCAACCGGTCTCGCGTTTGCTTGAGCTAGAGCAATTAGCATTGTAAACTCCTAACTGGACTTTTCTTGCCACATAAATTGAAAATGAAATTAAACAGTTTCACATAACTAACTGGACTTTTCTTTCCATATAAACTGAAAAGTAAAAGTTTCACACAAGCGAGCTGACGACCGCCATCAGGGCAAAGCAGACACACAAAGGGAAATGAAAGTTCACCCGTAGGGAAACCTACTGCCAAAAGTGCAATTATTCATGTAACCGGCAAAAGCGCAACTATCTATATAACCGGCAAAAGTGCAATTAACTATGTAACAGGGTCGTTGTCATGCAAAGCGTTCAACTTCTGCCCAGCGAGATCGCGCTGCCAAAAAAAGAGAAAAAGTAGCCCAGAAACCAGACGAAAAACGTGGAGCTTCGTATGTTTTCAGTACTTGGTAGCTGCGCTCGAGGAGGGCTAAACACCAGAAAAGGCATGACTTATGCATGCCTTTCACCAATGAAAGCAAGCAGATTTTAAAAGGCAAGCTTACGAACCAATGAAAGAAACTGACGTGATATGGGCGTAGTTTGAAGCCCAAAGAGAGATTACAACACAGGGCGATTTGCGCCCACCAGTAAAAATGGGGGTGAGAGGTGAAAAATATTTGATTTGCTTATAACTTTGTTGTAGTTTTATAGACCCTCTTAACACTTAGCAGACACTTGGTGTAACAATATGTATTAGGTGAGCTTGAAAGGGTTAAAAAATAGAAATTCTCAACGGACCGTCTTTGAACCCAGGTTGGAAGACTATCCGGGGACCTACATTGATAAATTAAGCCCCACTTTGGAGGAATTAGATTTTTGCTCTCATGGTCCATTTTGGGTTTGTGGTCCCAAAGATGGGCCCGTGGACATGAAGGCTCTGACTGGATGGCTGCAACAGAAACATTTCTGTTGCAACCACTGCTGCAGGATACAAGGCTACGTGCCCACGTCCTATTAAAAAATAAGAGCCATAAGGGGACAGGAGCATTCCCTGACCCACTAGATCAGAAGGGGGGGTCTCAACTGAACTTTTAAAAGTACAATTAGAAAAGATGTTCTTCAGACGGTTTGCAGACTCTGGCCATGGTTCAGGACCTCTGACAGAAACTTTGAGATTTCCAAACTCTTCTCCTGAGTCCGTAGGACTCTTCAGAAGTTTCTCTGAATCTTGATGGTTCCTTATGTCCAGGTTCGTAATTCTGCTAGGACATGGATGACCCAACAGAAAGAAGCCCATGAGGCCTTAAGGGCTTGCAAATCCACATTAGGGTTCATAAAACCAAATATAAGTAAATAACACAATATTTTACATGATAATAAAAATAAAAAATAAAATAATAATAATAATAATACAAATAATTAATAAAAAATAATTAACAAAAAGGGCCAGCCATATCTTGGCCACTGGGTCAGGTCCTGCACAGAGATCAGGTCCTGCATCCATCCCCTGCTGCACATCAGGGCTTGCTGTCCAGAGCAGCCCACCACCCCATGGAGGATTGGATACATACTTTGGGCATAGGCTAGGCCCTGTGTCTGACCTTCACTGCATACAGCTGAAGGCAGTGTGCATCGGAGGTTTGGCTGCCCATTGCAGACTGGCTGCAGGACTTATCTGCAGCAGGGCCCTGCTGCCAACCCCCACTTCACAGAGCCAAAGGCTTTGCATAGCTTGGAAAGGAATACTTTCATGGAAGTCAGATGTGGTATATCATCAAAAACCAGCAATTCACTGAAACAAACTACAACTAATTTGACGTTATAGTTAAGATTAGTTATAACCTTTAAGAATATGTTTAAAAAACCTTTGAACTGTACTTAAAACATCACCATTAAAGTACAGTTAAAGATATGAAATACAACGAAAACTACTGGAATTTGCCAGTTAAAGTTAGCTCTGCTGTCCACGACAAAGCATAACTCATACACCAAACACAATGCTTATGACCTTCTAATATCTATACCCATAACTAAAAACACATAAAATAATGTCATTAAATATCAACACATATTCAGAGCAGTAAATAATACTACAGCCATAGCCGTCTCATTGGTGGTATTAATGATAAGGTGGTACGTAATCTGACCTATAAGATCATGTATCACATGTGTAATTGCATCTGTTTACATCACAGGTGATGTGGTTCAATATTGCCATTAAAGAGTTCTGGTGACATCATAAGCCAAGAGGCAAAAGACGGAGTGGTTTTCAAATGTTACCATAACCCTGAAATTGAAATATTGGAACATATTACAGATTATCCATTAAGTATTTTTTATATTACATGTTTATTTTGGTGAAGTTGATTCGAAAAAGCTCTTCTCTTCGAAGTGCTGCAAACAATGGACACTGATTGGAATTAGTGTTTTTTACCTCTCATGTATAAATTGCTATTAAAACAATGGACAATGGAGTGGGTTATATGTTTATCACTTAATTATAGATTTACTACTTTCGGCACTTAATTTGCATAGTTAGCAGGTTTCACAAAAATAATGTTGTTTGTAGCTCAAAAGGAAAATAATCATACTGACAGAGAATGTGCCACATTTTTAATGCATAATAACCAACCAATACAATTTGTTCACTCATGGCACATATTTCTGGTATCCCTGTCAATGCTAAAGCTCTGCAGAGTGATTTGGGAGCTGAAATTAAGATGGTTACAGCTATATTAAACAGTGAACTGGAAAACATTTACATATTTTGATTAGTTATATGTGAAAGGGGAATGCTGCAGTCTTTGTGCACAGGCTAATTTGGGTCTAGCGGGTAATACTCGGTGGGGAAGGGATATATATATATTCTTGCTTCACCAAATTGACTGTTGGGCACTCAAAAGGAGATTTCTCAAAGACGTTTCAAAAGTTTTGCAACCTGAATTTAATTGACCACATCCGTGAAACACAACAAATCTGTTTTGGCTAAACAAGCCTTTCTCAATGTCTACCAGTGCGCATGATGAGCAATCATATTCATACTGTGGGGCGATTGAACGTCATACAATAAAAATAGTAAAGGGACTAGAATACTCCATGTACACTATAATCAGGTGCTGGCCATCTTATACCACCCATATCCTGGAGAAATCAACCCAAGAATTGGCATCTCAATATGACTAGAAAACAGTGGCAGGTGGTACTTGATTAAAAAAATTAGACTAATCTGAGTATAAAGCCTTCAGATATGGGGAGCAATACTGGCCTACAAACTAGGGATCAATGAATGAAAGAGGCTATGAGGCAGTTAACGGACACCACCCGCTATCTACCAATTGGTAGGGATCAATATCTTGGTAGGGTAAAAGGATCCTATGATTTGCTGGAGAAATGGAGAACTTGCGGCGTACTTGATTATGAGGAATATCAGTTTCTTAAGGTGGACCATTTGACAAGTCCTACTTTTTACCACTTACTCAAAGTACAGATTCTATAATACCTCCAGGGCTCCCAATAGTTTCTTGACCAGTTCTTGTTACCTTTTGCCAAAGAATTGAGCTCATATGTCAAGGACATTACAGATTTCATGCGAGTGATCGACAATAATGAGAGGGAAGAAGATTTTCTTTTTGACACCTTAAATATCTAGAGTCTGTATACTTGTAACAAAAAATGAACAGGGCCTGAGAGCTGTTAATTACTTTTTGAAAAGTAGGCCTTTGAAGTTTGCTAAACATAACATGATGCTATTGGAATTGATAGTGTATTGTCTGAACAACAACATGTTTCTCTTTGCAGGGAAAATATACCAGCAAAAGAAGGGAACCGTGATAGGCATGAGCTTCACCCCCAGTTATGCAAATCTTTTCGTAGGCTTGTGGGAGAAGCACGTGGCCTGGGCAGATGAATTTGAGTGTTTGATGGAGCGGGCTGCCCTTTGGGTTCACTACATTGATAATTTATTCTGGATATGGAGGGGACCCAGGGAACTGGCAGGGTCGGATACAAACAAAGATGAATAGGAAACCCACGGCAAGCAATTCGATACTTCACGGCAGTGGTCAACACCCAAATAGACTGGTCCGCAGTATCCCTTTTGGAGAACTGCTACGAGTTAAAAGGAACTGTTCCCTTGACCTAGATTATAATGAGAAAGCTAAGGACACAATAAAGCGATTTCAAGAACGGGGGTGCCCCAAGCCCCTATTGCATGAATCTCGAGAGAGGGTTGGACAGTCCGATAGGCATAGATTGATTTTGAAGACAGGCACTCGGAAAAAACAAAAGTCTGAGGGGGTCAGGTTGATCACGACCTATTCCAGCAACTCTGCATGGTTATACAACAGTTTAAAGAGACATTGGCAATTTTTGAGAAGTGATCAGGTGATTATAGCTAAGTTACCGCCAACCCAATAAGGAACATATCGCTGAAGTACTTCTTTGCATGATATTTTGGTGCACAGTCACTACGCTAAAACCAGAAAGGACAAAGTAGGGATAACAGGTTTTTATCCATGCATGAACTGGAAAGCATGAAGGAGCAGTGGAAAGGTACTTGAATATGAGGTACCGGGTACTGGAAAGGAGAAATGAATCACCAAAATGCTAAATTGAAATTCGCAATATATAGTTTATTGTTTTGTATGACCATGTACGTTGGGATATATAGGCAGCACAGTAAAGTCTGTTAAAATTGTGTATTAGAACATATGAGGGCAATTGCCAAAAGTGATCCTACTTACCCAGTGGCACAACACTTTCAAACTACACATGGAGGTAACAGAAATGTATTCGATTTTTTTTGCCTGGACCCGACCCCAAAAATGAACAAGGTGGAGATAGGACACGTCAATTGAGACAGCTAGAATCTCGTTATATTAGAGAGATGCAAACTAAGACACAGAGGGGTTTAAATATGGATGAGGAGATGTGGGGTAATTATCAATCAACATTAACATTGATTGGTTTAAATATGCAATATCTCACTTAGGCTCTGTTGATTGCCCATTCAGGGCTAGATATTGAGGCAGAGCACCCAGGAGTGATTATGGGGGGGATAAATAATCGCCACCTGTTTATGAATCCGTCTGTTTATAATGTTTACCTTTTATTCATTCCATTTATTTTCTTTGATTATTAGTAGGTTGAATTTGCATCAACAATTATTGCGGTATCTATTACCAATATGACATTGCATTTGAAACAGGTTTGATGGTCATTACATGCAATGCAATGAAATATTGTAGTGGCAGCAGGATCAATTGGTATGATGTATTTATGTGATTTACAAAGATTGTGGTATTTGATTATTTAATTGATGGTAGCTTGTTCATATGTCTGTTACTCGAGATCCATATTTGTATAATGAATTTGGGTGTTATGAGCTGGCCGCCACCTGAATATAGCGTGCACGGAGTATTGTGGTCCTTTTACTATTTTTATTGTACGCCGTTCATCATGCGCAATGGTAGACATTGAGAAAGGCTTGTTTAGCTGAAACGCATTTGCCATTTTTCAGAGATCTGGTCTATTAAATTCAGGTTTTAAAACTTTTGAAATGTCTTTGAGAAATCTCCTTTGTAGTGCTCGATTGTCAATTGGAAGAAACGAGAATACAAGGGGAGGCCATCCTCTCCTGACCGCAGCACCCACAGTGTGAGAGGTGCAGCAGCGTTTTGGCAGCTTGGGAAACGAATATATATATAAAGTTGTTTTTCTCAAGAATGTCACTTTACTGTATCACACTGTCTACTGCCTATTGCCAATGGCACCTGGATAGCATGTCTCATTCAGCACTCTTCACTGCCTTATTAATTGGGCTAGGGGAGCATGCTTTCTGTAGCACTCTATATTAAACTGTCTATTGGAGTAAGAAAGCACACCTCTTGCAGCACTTTATATTATCTGGTCTTGTTGACTGGAAAAGCACGCCTCTTGCAGCACTCTGTATTACACTGTCTTATTCACTGGGAGAATATGGTTCCTTCACAGTTCCTGAAACAGCATGCCTCTTGCAGAACTCTGTAACACACTCTATGGGACTTGAACAGCATACCATCTGTAGCACTCTGTATCACATGTTTATTGGACTGGGAGAGTGTAACTTTTACAGCACTTTGTATAACAATGCTCATTAGACTGGGAAAGCACACCTCCTGAATAATTCTACAATGCACTGTCTATTGAACTTGAACAGAATACCAGCTTTAGAATCCTGTTTCACACTGTTTCTAGGACTGGGACAACATACCATCTGCAGCACTTTGCATTAAACTGCCCATTAGACTGGGGGTATATGCCCCCTGAAGAACTCTGTGTTGCACTGTCTTGGATTAGAAGTGTATGCTTCCTGCAACAGTCTGTATTGTACTGTGCAACGGATTGGCACATTGCATTTTATTAACATACTATGGAAGATATGTTTTATTTAAGAATATTTAGTCTTTAGCAAATTCCAGGTGACAAACTGCAAATGTTTTGCTGGCTGTATTTTTGGGTAAAATGTTTCATGGACATCAATGAAACTCTTTGGAGAAAAATACCTTTGCATCTAAGAACTATTTATGCTAATTGTATTTAACCAGTAGTATTGCCCTGGTTTCATTCCTGCAGCTCACTAATAGCCCAAAGTCTAAAAAGCCATATGCCGTACCTAAGCCTAGTAGAAACCACTATTAACAGTCATCTGGAATTTCCACTGGGTGTACAGTTTGGAAAACTTTATCATATCACTTTAAACCTTATGTGCAAGTATATAATTGTAAAACAGTTCGGGTATAGTTGTAAATAGCGTGTAGCCATATACAGATTTTATAAGTGTAATTAACACTGCAAGCGTGCTGCATAGACAGGTACTTTAAGTAGTGAATGACTTGAAGTGCAGGAAAAATACTTTAGCAGATGAGAATCTCAACCACATAAACCACACACTACAGTGCCCGGTTTACCAAAAATGCAATATCCACTCTGACCTAGGTGAATGCTTTCAACACGCATAGACCTACACATTTTAGGTGATTCGCACATTTGCCACGTGTACCGCAGGGAATCAAATGTACGGTTCTGGTAACTTCCCCGGATTACTACTGCCTGCCATACTCATACGACAGGCATTAGTGTTGAACACACAATCACATATTCATTTCCCTCTATTTTCCTTCACATAAAGGATGTTTCTGTCCAGTGGTATCTCTGCCATACGCCTTGAAATGGGTTTTGAGCCCTTTCCCCTCATTTACTCTATCACTCCTGCCTACTATACCTAGATTTAAATTTAAATCGCACCAGGAACGGTAAAAGGCATCTGAAATACCTCTGAAAAGTGAAAACCCACAAAGGAACACCTTTTTTTCAATAAAAAAGGCAATGGGGACACCTCTATTCATGCGTGGAGCATCTGGTATTTTTTCCTCAGTCACATGTACAACGCACCTCCTTAAAAAAATCCGCAGATTCTGATTTTGTAAGGAGCTACTTTTTCCGAGAGCACGTGACACTTTTTGGTACCTACCGGTGATTTGCAGCCAGCTTTTATAGAATGCACCCAAGTAACTAAACCCACCTCGGATGTGAAACCTCGTGCATAGGGCAATGTGAAACGGTGTTACATACAGGCATGAACGAGCAATATAAATAGTTTACATGCTATAACAAATAGGTGTCTAGTTGCTAATAATAAACATGGTGGATTTGCTACCCAGGAAGAGCTATTTTAAGATGTCTGAGGAGTCAAAGGCCCCGTGCTTCTCCCCCTCCCCAGAACACAAAAGAGCATCTATTCACGATGGCCGCCCAGTCCTCCCAGGTGGTGAGCAGCAGCGGTCAGTGAAGTCCTCCCACAAAGTAGCTCCTCTGTTAATCTGCCCGGCTGTGAAAGCAGCGCTCCTTCCGACATAAAATCGGCGGCAGTGGCTGCTCCGGCTCTTTCCTTTTAGTTCAGTTCGTCCACCTGTTATCTTACCTCACTCAGTCGAGCGTGTCTGCGCTTGTTTAATCCCGGCCCAGCCGCCGCTTTGGCTTGTTTTTGCCTTTATGCTGCAAAGCGTCAATAAAGAAGAGGGGGCCTGCACCTGCTACATGGCCGCGCGCTGACAGGGCGTGAGGGGCCGGGACAGCTGCTCAGGGCCGCGTGCCGGTACCTGCGCTTCCCGAAGAGCCTTCTGCCCGCAGGACTGGTCTTTTCCGCTTCCCTCCACAAATCCACGTGCCTTTCTTGCCAACAAAGAGCATTTATCGAGTTGCGTTGCTCCCGGGGCGGAGGGTGCCCCCACCCGTGGCAGGCTGTCATAAGCTACAAAGTAGGGTCAACCCAGAGCTTTATAATTCATTAGTCCTGGCAAACCAAAAATACAAACAGACTTGCTTCACCGGCCAAGAATGTTTTCAGCATGACCCAATCGCCGTCTGTGTCTATTCCAGCGAGCTGGCAAACATAGCATGACTCCAGTCAGCAAAAATGTCAGCGCCTCCAATCAGCAAGGGGTGACATAGCCAACTTGGCCCGGCTACAGGCAGGCTATCAAATGATAGCAAGCGGTATCAAAGCACACTACGAGAATGAGGTTTAGTGTTTGAGGGTGGATCCATAATGGCTCTAGTAAAGTGATACCCGCTAACAACAGGGTTGGCATGCGGCGATATTAGCGACAATATGCTAATTTTAGGAGCATGTGAAGACTGTACCCGCTGGCCCTGCTAAAACAATAATAGCACTTCTTCTAAGTGTTACATGAATGTGTTTATGTTTACATTAACAGTGATAGGAATAATTTTTATTTATGCCTTGTAGCGTCACTATAGCAACAAGGCGCAAGTTTAGAACACTGTTTATGTGCTAAATGCACATTTAGGGTTGCTGATCACTTTGACAAAATAACCTAATTTTACCATGTTTGGCTAGCATTAATTATATAATTAAACGTACTGAATTTGGTAGATGCCCGAATTTAAGAAAATTTGCTTTTAAGTTTTCTTTCTTTGTACACTTTTTCTCGCTTGTAGCGAACAATCATTGCAACAATTGTTTGTTTAAAAAAGGTCGCCAGTCTCTAAAGTGGGAGTGGCCGAGGAGGCGTAACTAGTGTTTTTTGTTTTTCAAGATGCTGGCTTATGTAAGTAAACTTAGTCCGAAAGATGTAAACTAAAATCTTCAGCTTCACACAGCTGGCACCGGAACAGTATTTGGATGCTTGTGTGAGAGTTTTCTGTCAATATGTCAAGATGTACCACATAACGACGCCCACGGGGGCTAAAACAAGCCAGACCTATCGTCTTTGCCAGTGCTGTTAATAGTCTCAAATGCATTAGTAACAATGAGTTTGGGTTGAATAATTAGAAATGAAAACGTTTCATTTCTGAAAATAGAGCCTGTTCATTAGGTATTCTCTGTGGAACGTGTAGTGCTCGTCAGAGTGGCTCAGTCACTCCACTCTTCCCTTAAAACCACCTCTCTTCTGCTGCCTCTCACTCCATCGGTCAAGTTTAACCACATTTTCCGCAGCCTCTCCCTGCATATCTCGGACGTCATCTCTTCCCCTTTCAACGCCGTCTTTTTACTCTCTCCTCCTTGCACATAAATCCTTCCTCTCATTCGCATAACTATCCCCACAACACACAGCCCACCCACTCCCATGTAAACACTGCATTTTTTTCTTTGGTACGATTAATATTCTGATGGCTATACACTGTCTTCACACACTTTCTCAAAGAATCACAACTGCAATTGGCACATATGTGGCTATCACTCTGTATATGCTGCGGCGAGGCCAACTATTGAATGTGCACGTGGTCCAAACATCTTTATTACGCACTAGCAGGCACTGTGAGTAACCCGCACTGACTTCAGCCTCAGCTCCGGAGCTTTCGGTTATAGGGTGACCACCTGGCATTGAGGCAAATTCTGGACAGGACTGTAAAAAATTCAGGACAAAGGGTCAAAATTCAGGGCAAAAATTCAAGAACATACGTCAGTTTTACAGACACGCGCAAGAGAGGCCATGCCTCACTATGTTGTCAGTGCATTTATTTACTCTTTTTTAACATAGCACTATTTATTCACTGTGGTCCTTTTGTGATTGCCTCCTGGTATGCTACATTTAGGTGTCACATTACGTCCTTGTTCAGTAGTAAATTAATGCCCTTCAGTACTGCGGCAAGGCCATCACCCCTACCCAAATCTACCCGATCTTTCCTGAAGAGAAAGTAACAGCAACATTTTGATTATGTTTCTGAACATTTTAAAACCCCTGGCAATCAGTTTGGGAAACATTAAGGTAATTAACCTTATGCTAGTTTAAACAAATTGAACAAAAACATCTGGCTTACCCCAACCACCCATGGACTTTCAACCAATTTTTTTTTTTGAAGAGGCAGGGCAGATGGTGTGGGCGACAGTCTCACACCTAATGTCAGGATGTGATGTATCCATAACTTGTCTGTAGCCTCACTGCACTAGAGTGTATGTCTGGGACTCTACATTTATCTCAGAAATGTGAGCCTGGACTACCAATCAAAGATAATAAAAGTGGAGGATGAAATTGAGATCAAATGGGAGATCCACGGCAAGTAATTCAAAGGGTTGTTGCTAAAAACTGGATAAATAAAGAAGAGAAGAACAAGGTGGGACAATTCCTAAAATCAGACAAGATGGGTCCACCAAGACTATCGGAAGGTATTGGGTACCTGGGGATTTGTCTCTGCACACAGGAGAGAAACAGAAGGGGCACTGTCAAGTGGATGAACAAGCAACACCCATCCACCTTGGCAAACTCTTCTGGTGCAATGGTCCGCTGTTAGTGCTTTTGAAGGGTAAGCAGGGGCCAGACCCCTTGCAAGGTTGTGCAAGGCAATTGCCCGCTTTGTCCATGTCTTTGTATGGTTTTTAAATTGAGCAAAACCCAAACTAGAGAGCTGGGTTATCCCTAAGTGTCAAGTACACATAGAATCTTCAAAATATTTGGGATGTAAATTGCACAAACAAAATTTACAAATTTTAAAATTTAATTAGTGTTTCTTTAACATATGGCACTGTTTTTGCCTTTATATACAATTAGATCTCAGATTGAACTGGGAACCAGTTACCTTTTGATACCTAGTGATTAATATCTACCATTCTTACACTGATTTCCAGGATGAAAATCTCAGCAGAGCGAACGGTCCCTAAGCCCAGTTTGCTTTTTGGTCTTCTCTTCTGCTTTCTGTAGAGGCCATGTGGCACTAGTGAAGATGGTGTGCTACCCCAATGATAGTATTATTTTGCAAACCTTCCCATGCTCGTCCTTTATTCCTTCTTCAGACAGGCCACACATCTGATTTGGTCACTGCGGCACCATCAGGAGCTCTTTCCACTCTAAAGCTAACTGTGACTGCGGGTGGATTAGGTCTTCTGGACTCAGAATGCTATTATTCAGCTGCACAGGTCCAATGGGTGGCTCACTGGCTTTCTGCCCACCTCCCTGCATGAGAAGGGGTTTACCAGTAAAGACTTTTAAGGAAGGCTTAATGCACTGCTCATTGTTTCCTACTGACCATTCTATGGATCACCATCTGGGGTTATCATGCACAGCTTTCTCTTGCATTGTCAGAACCTGTAAACTCAATGACAAGAAAAAACCCTATGCTCCTGCACTACCTTTGCTAAGCCTTCCCACTCGCACAGGATGGCTGTGCTCAGAGCAACTCCATCAGTGGCATGTTGCAGGTGTCTTAAAATTGGGGACTTTGTTTCTGAACAGTGAGCTACTAAATTTCCAAACCCTTTTGGCAGACTACCATCTTCACCCCGGTCAACTCCTTACTTACAACTTAAATAATAATTCAATGCCCTATTTCATGTCTGCCACCTAGCACTAACCCTACAAGAGGTGTGCCACAAGCTCTGTACCATAGGAAATTGTGGCAAACTGATAGAATGGGTGTACAGACCTATCCTGCAACATGGAAACCACTCCAGGTCTTCTCGTCATACTACCTGGGTGATTGATGTGGCCAAACCTCTGCAAGATATGGACTAAAATACTGGACTTTCCCCACAAAATATCCCACAGCTGTCACTTTACGTAAATTCATAGTGCTTCCTTGTGAATACATTCTGCCCGTTGCTTGCCATTGGCCTTGTAGTTTGTAACTCACAATTTGTTGCTTTCAATTTGCTGGCTTTATTTGTTTTAGGCTATGCAGCTTGAATTCGTCCCTTCCCTTGCCAAAACCTTATTTACAGTATCCTGCCGAGTGCTCCCTTTCTGTAAACAGGCCTGTAAATATTGTTCTTATCTTATCACATTTGCTGTGCATTCAAAGAACAAAGTCAAATGTCAGGCTCTGTCTTCGGTGGGAACTTAATGTTTACTTTCCTTTCTCTGACTTCAAAGTGAGAGGATTTATGCAACAATCTTGCTGGATACTGGGGTTAGGAAAGAGTTTTTTCTATCACATGACGACATTTAAATAAACTTCAGAATATATCAGAATTAGAAGTACAAATCAAGCACATTTTTGCTAATTCTGAACTGTGCTGGAAACAAATACCTTTACATGATTAAAACAAATCATTGCATTAGGTGATGCAATTTCCACACATTATCATCTATGCACAGTATAGTTTGATTTGAAAAACTGTATGTCTGTGCAAATGAAATGGTAGTTTCAATCAAAAATGTGTTGTCTGTAATGGTAGTGTGTTACCACACCATGCATACTCCACTGCACTGTGCTCTGCACCACTCCACACCACTGCACCCTACTCTGTATCTCTCCACTTTACACCACTCCATGCTACTGCACTGCTCTCTTCTCCATTCTGAACCACTCCACATTATGCCACTGCACTCTATGCTACTTCTCACTATGCCTCTTTACTCTAATTCTGTACCACTCTACTCTATGCCACTGCACTTTACGCCTCTTTACACCACTGCGCTCTGCTCGTCTGCACGCCATACCACTCCAGTCTAGGCAACACCAATTTATTCCGCACAACTCCACTCTCTGCCATTCTACAACACTGCACTGTACGCCACTGCACTCTAAGCTAATACACTCTATGCTAATGCACTTTACTCTGTAACACTCAACTCTAAGCCCCTGCACTCTACATCAATACACTGAACATCACTCTAATCTACTCTGCACCTCTGCACTCTATGCCACGGCACTCTACACTACTTTACTCTATGCCATCACACTCTATGCCACTTTATGCAACTCCACTTTAACCTGCACCTCTCCACTCTAAGAAACCTCACTCTACTGTGAAATAATCTACTTTATGCCACTGCACTCTGTACCACTGCATTCTATGCCTCTGCACTCTACCCTGCACCTCTCCACTCTATGCAACTGCACTCTACTCTGAAACAATCTATTCTACGCCACTGTACTCTATACCACTCTGACCACTGCACTCTAGTTCAATGCACTCTACACCACTGCAAGCTGACACTCTGCAACACTGCACTGGCCGCCACTATACTCTACACCACTCTGCTCTGTACTACTGCATTCTGCACCAATATACTCTATTCCACTGCATTCTATGCCACTCTATGTAACTGCACTCTACACCAGTGCACTCTAAACAGCTGCACTGTATGCCACTGCCCTTTACTTTGCACCACTGTACTCTGTGCCACTGTTCTGTGTACCACTCTACACCACTGCACTGACACTCTACTCTGCAACTCTGCACTCTACACCACTCTACTCTATGCAACTGAACTCTAGGCACTATACTCTACTCTACACCACTCTACAATACTCCACTCTGCACCACTCTACACCACTGCACTCTATGCCACATGAGTCTACTCTGCACTCTATGGCACTGCACCACTCTGCATTACTGCACTCTCTGCTACTCTATTGTATGTCACTCTACTCCACTGCACTCTATGTAACTCTACTCTATGTAACTCTACCCCATGCCACTCTATGCCACTGCATTCTGCGCCAATGCACTCTAAACAACTGCACTGTATGCCACTGCCCTCTACTCTGTACCACTGTACTCTACGCCAATGCTCTCTATGCCACTCTACTCCACTCTACATCACTGCACTGACACTCTACTCTGCAGCGTTGCACTCTCCACCACTGTACTATACACCAATGTACTATGTACTACTGCATTCTATGCCACTGCACTCTATGCCACTCTACTCTGCATCACTCCACTCTACAGCACTTTGCTCTACTCTGCACCACTCTACACTATGCCACTGCACTCCCTGCAACGTGAGTCTAGTCTGCAATCTATGCCACTGCACCACTCTACACTACTGCTCTCTCTGCCACTCTATTGTATGCCACTCTACTCCACTGCACTCTATGCCACTCTACTCTGTCCCACGCCACTCCATGCCACTGCACTCTAAACCACTTCACTTTTACGCTAACGCACTCTAAACAACTGCACTGTACCCCACTGCACTGTACTTTGCACCACTGGGCTTTACACCACTGCTCCTATGCTACTCTACTCCACACCACTATGCCTCTAACTTTAAGCCATGCTGAACAGCAGCTACTCTGGTGTATAACATGGCTAATGGCTAAAACACATTAGCAAAGCCAATAACTCTTTCGTAGAGGAGACCTATTGTTTTGCCAATGTTTGTTAGTACTATGAGGTACCAAAGTACCTGAAAGAACTGTGAAAAATACAATTACATCATAATAAAGGCTGCTAAAAAATGCGCAAATACATTTTGGTTAAATACAAAAAAAGTGCTTCTCAAATACAGATTTGAATAATATACAGTTTATACCTAGTACTAAAAAAATGTATAACACTCCATTAAAACCACACACTCCACAACTCACCTTGGAACACCATTACAATACCTCTCTAAAAGAAATATCTTTGCCACCAGAAAACTTCAAGTGACTCCTTTTAGTAAAGTCAATGCAGGTTTCCAAGACCCTTTGTATTTGCAGATTTACCAGTTCGGCACATTTGCATGTCTTTAGGGAAGGAGACCCCCTGGCAAGAAGGTCTGATTCTTATCTGTCTACCTCTCCCTCAGAGCACAGGAGACTCCATTGTCTTTCAGTCCAGCTGGGGAAACTGATCTGCCTGTAATTTCGCCCTGCCTCCGTTGCCCTTTAGGTGAAAGGCTAAAATTATGGACAAATGCCGTCCGTTAAAGCTTTCATCACGGACAACGGACGGCAGGGCGAAATTACGGACAGTCTGTGAAATTTACGGACGGGTGGTCACCCTACTCGGACAGAGACCCATTTCAAAGTCAGTCCCACTCCAAATCATGCCTTGTGCCTCTCTATAAACATTCATATTTCATACCTTGAGTTGGTGGCCCTTCTTCAGCACGCGGTTGCTTCCTAGTTAGGTTTACACTACAAAAATACCTCTACATATGGACAAGCATAGAGTCAACTAGTTTACATACCTGTAAGAAACATTGTTATAGGGCCAGGATACCCTCACGGGTGACAAGCAGCGCTCTACTCTACCTTACATTACCAAACTACATGTTATGGATAAATTGTCTGCATAGCAATTCATGAGGTTAAAATTCAGGTTATAGCTCAAAAGGATAAGGGTGGAGGTTGTGGAAGATAACCATGATGAACAAAAAGAGACTGAGGTATAAGGAGCTGAAAACAATCAGCAACAGCAGAGCAAAAAACAGACTAACAATGATTGCTTGCCAGACCCTTTCATGGGCCACAGGGCAAGCAGGGGCTACTCAGTCCCCAACTGTGGTGGTTGGGGTCATTTGTCTCTGGCTACCATTCCACCAGTGGCTACAAGGGTGACATAAAACACTATCTGCATGTGTGATCATGAGAAATGAAAAAATTCGAACATTTAAAGGAAGAATTTTGCTGTTAGAGTGCTTTATATGGGAAACAGCCTATGCAACGTATCAGTTATAGTGCAATGCCATTACCAAGCATTTGTTTGACACGCATATTCCTTCACTATGCATGCCTTTACAATGAAATGGTAAGTATATATGGGAAGTGAGTGTATATATATATATATATATATCTATATATATATTATAATATATATATAGATATATATATATATATGTTATATATATATATATGTGATATATATATATATATATATATAGCACTTAAAAAAACAAAGGCTACAAGATGTTATAGTTAACCTCTGAATTTACTCAGACAACAACATAGAAATTCAGCAGTTTTAGTTAGATTTATTTCAAGTAACTAAAACTCGCGGCCTAAGACCCCCACTAAGCACAGTTTTTTCTTCAATAATTTGAATGCTAATGTTTCATTGATATTTTTATTGACGTTATAAAAGATGTTATGAATTCTATTATATCTGGGGTAATTACCAGTGCATGGTGAGGGTGTGAGTTATACTTACCTTAGGTCGCAAGTTACTTGAAATAACTATAACTGCTGAATTTTTATGGCTTTTTAAGTGAATTTGTATGTTTTTTTCAGTTCTATTTCCTAACTATAACGTCCCTGTAACCTTTGTTTTTTTCAGTGAATTTCTATTTTTTTTAAACTTTAATTAATTTTAATTACTATATGTTAATCCAACCACGGCAGCGCACAGCCTTTGGGTGGTTCTGCCGGGAAGATCAGTAGAGGAAATGTATACACTACACAGAAGAAGTCAGTTTGGTTCCTACTACTTGTTGGCAGTGAAACAGGCAGTCTAGATGCTCTTGAGCCAGCTGATGTCTCCCAATGGAGCACAGATGATTGGAGCACTCCTGTTGCATTCTATGGGTAAAAACACTTTCCAAGATGGCCCAGGGAAAGGAGGAAGACTTTACGAAACTGTGTAGTCTGTTGCTAGAGATTTTCAATTAGGACTTTAAGGCACTGTCATGCCCCAGACCCATAGTGCTCAGTATTCTAAAAGACTTTAAAATGGAGGGGTATTATTTTCAAACCACCGGAGCAAAACATTGTCATCAACTGCCTAGCCTATTGTCACAAGTTTTATCTGGCACAGCCTAAAGAGATACAGGATTTGAGGACTTGGATTTGGGTGGTAAAAGTTGAAAAGGGCGAAGGACGTAGAGGGTGGTGGGTGCGAGACTCTGAGAGGGAGACAGGGGTATGAGAGACACTGTGATGTTGTAGTTCTGTTATTTCTTTAAAACACTAATAAAAAGTTATTTACCTAAAAGCACCCGTGGTAGTGCAAGCTCCTAAAAATAATAACACAAGGCAAAAAATAGTTGGTGCAGCACCCCTGAATGTACAATTGCCCCAAGAAAGCAGAACACGTGATAAAATAATTTATCATTTCACACAAAAAATATGATTTTTATGATTATCAAACACACCAGTTCTCGTTTGATAAACATTATTACAATCATCATATTATTATGGAGGTGCAATATTTTTTTCATTAATTGATTATTTTCTCACACTGAGTGCTTGAGTATTGAGATGTATAGAACCCCAGTCAGAGGTATAGAACCCCAGTCAGTGGAATATCTTTAGAAAAGGCCTATTAAGAAAAAGGACAATATAGACCTAAAGCTTTAGACTGATGTGCTTTTAGAAATCACATGAACGCCTTATTGCCTGAAGAAGCAAGAGTACAGCACTTAGCTGCTCGAATGAAACTCTCAAAAGTAGGGAAAAAGGCAACTTAAGCAGAAAGGTCACAGGGAATGAATAGCTTTGGGAAATTGTGATGAGGATTTCACAAATAAAGATAATGTAGTTCAAGCTTTTACCACCTACCCTCATTCATTTTATATGGCTACAGTAACAGCTATAGAGGCTTTCCTCTAGAGTATGAGGGCTATAGAGGCTTTCCTTGAAGGCATGCCGTCCTCCAAACTTTTAGCACCTGTTAGACAACTTTTAGGAAAATAAATTGCTGTAGAGCAAGTGTCAGAGGCTGCACATACTGGCTAATGGGAAAATCCCTGGGACACAAGTGACTCCTGAGGGAATTTTATAAGTGTCTTTCAAGTAAGATCTCCGTACACTGTTTACATTAACCTATAAAGTCCAAGGAAGAAGAACAGCTACCATTTGCCATAAGTTCAGCTATACGAGGCAGGGAAATCAGAAACTGATATTGGGGCAATATAGACATGTGACACGTCTTTCAGCATAGAAGCAAAAATTCTAGCAAAATTCTCAAATTATTTCCACCCTGTTAATCTGGATCAGTGAGACTTTATGCCAAGGCCCTCCACCTAGAACAGTTGTACCCCAGCATAGGACAGACATCAAATGTGGAAGAGAAAACTCCCCTCTCTTGTGGTTTCTGACTTGAAATATAGTACTCTGTCAATTGTGGGGGGGGGGAGGAGGACATTCAGTGGATGTACGTTGTGCGTGACTGATTGTATTTACTGTGTGCCATCCTGATCCCAAGGGGAGTTTTCCCATTATACTGATTTGTAGTGCCCTGTTTCCTTGGGATGAGGGGCCCCTGTAATTTTGTTCAATAGACTTTGGGCTCTATAACAGATTGTGGTAGAACCACTAACACAATTTTTATACAAATCCAATTAAGGTACACACCATGACCAATGTGACCATGGAAGTAAAACTCCAGCCGGGAATAAAGTTTAGGTATCTATTAAAAACTCAAGCTCAGATCCATGAAGACAGTTCACAAGACCAAGTTATATAGATACAGTATCACCAACAGTTGCTCAAGGCGACAAAATATATTCAGGCACATTAACAAAACTAAGCATTCAAGGAGAAAATTCAAATCATTAACAGGATTATTTGAGATACAGAATTCAAGCATTAATAAGGTTCAGCAAGCATCAGTCAATTCAGTTTATCAGAGTTGCAAATGTAGCTGGGCACAGGAAAGCCTACGGTTGGCCAAATCAGGGAAAGACACATGTGGGCCGGAACACATGATGGTAAAAGATAAAAAGCACAAAAAGGGCAAAAATAATTTGGAAAAGTGTAATCTCGGGCAGCAAACTACTAACTAAGGTTGGCAAAAGAGTAGGTAAAAAAGGAAAGTGTCAGCATGGCAGACGCTCGATCAGGAGTCTTCTGAAAACGATTGGAAGAAAAATCTTCAAGACTCAATAAACCCCCTCAAAGGGCAAAGGCAGAGAGGAAGATACCTCTCCGAGGGGCTCAGCATGTGAGGTACTTTGTCAGAAAAGCATCTGGTCATAGGACATGTGGAATTCTAACCCAAGTCGAACTTGTCATTGGTATATTTAAGTTTGTATGGCATTCTGATTCATCAAAGGTGGCTGTCCACATTACGTTGAAGTGGCAGCATCCAATAGATATCGATCACACGATCTTCCATTCATGTGGCTCCACACAAGTTTGAAACAATTGTATATAGTAGCAGTCCATAATAGTGGATGTTCTACATTCAAGGAGAATGTTGCATTTCTCTATGTCTAAAACAATAGGGTTCTATTGCCAAAGTTTGTCTTCTCATGGGAACAAAGTCTGAAAGAAGGTTTTGTGTTAAGGAATGAATCAGCACTCTCTGCACAATCACAGAAAACAGGCATTATAGGACTCACTTAGGCTAACACAAGTGCATTAATACAATACATTAATACATCAAATAAAACAAATTTTACTATGCAAACTATAATTTCTAATGAATAATTCTTCATTAGCATTAAGATTTCAGAAACTTTAAATGGAATAACTCTGTCAATACATTTCAGTCAGTATAACGTGGAACTATATTTCTTCTATTTTTGGCACCCATTTTAAAATCATTAATCATTAGAAATTCAATATTGTTTTAATATATTCTATTAATCTAGAGTCCAAGTTAGATCATAATAATATCAGTTTAGTCCGTTAAACAATACATTTTATACAAATACCACCTATGGCGAACTCTACAGTGTAAACAAATGCATATTTAAATTGACTTGACATTGCAGTTTCTACATTCAAATCATTAGTACTCTGGTTTACATAAGGCATAAACTGTCACATATAGGTAAATGTTTTTTGTGACATGAGGGACAGCACTAAAATTTAAACCACATCAGCTCATTGTCAATGAAGAAGCCCAAATAATTTCTAGGGGAATGCGTGGTATTAAGGTGAGTTTCCAGCTCTACAGATCACTATTGAGGTGTAAGCGTAAAATACATGACAATGTAAAGAGCTCAGTTTTATCCCCATTTAACTATAGGGAATTCCAGCACACCTGACAAGCAACCAACACAGAATAGGCAGGGGAATTAATGGTTGCAGCAGATTCATCAAGCACGGAGACTACAATTTGTGTATCATTTAGGTATGACATTAACCCCTTCTGTGCCGCGGACGTAGTGGTTACGTCCCGCGGCACAGTGCTCCTGTGCCGAGGACGTAACCATTATGTCCTCGGCACGGAGCCCGGAGGGAGCGCTAGCGCTCCCTCCGTGCGGTTCCCCCAGCCACCCAAAGCGGGGAAGGAAGGGGAAGACCTTCCCCTTCCACCCGACCCCCCACCCCCTCCACCCCCCAATCCCCCCGTAATGAAATGACGTCAGCGCGCGATCACGCGCTGACATCATTACCCACTGCCGGTCGCACTGGAAGCCATTTGCTTCCAGTGCGATCACAGGAGAAACAGGTGAGTTTCTCCTCCGGCAGGTGGGGGGTTTCGGACAAAGAGGCACCGGGGGAAAGGAAAGGCATTTCCTTTCCCCGGGTGTCTCTTTGAGCATTTCTCCTGCCCGATCGCATTGCGATCGGGCTGCAGGAATGCCCATTAGACGCCAGGGATTTTTTTTTTTTTATGTTTTCAAATGTTTACGCGTTTGGGGAGCGGCCCCTTGGGCAAGGGTCACTCCCATTTGGGGGCATGTTTGAATGCCCATTTCTGCCCCCAAGGGGGGCAGATGCCACTAGACGCCAGCGATTTCTTTTGGTTGATGTTTTCAATTTTTAGCGTTGGGGAGCGGCCCCTTGGGCAAGGGTCGCTACCATTTGGGGGCATGTTTGTGTGGCCATTTCCGCCCCCTTGGGAGCAGATCGGCCTAATATTTTTAGGCCGATCTGCCCCCAAGGGGGGCAGAAGCCACTAGATGGCAGTAATTTTTTTAAAAAATTTTTTCAATGTTTAGCGTTGGGGAGCGGCCCCTTGGGCAAGGGTCGCTCCCATTTGGGGGCATGTTTCTTGTGGCCATTTCTGCCTCCCTTGGGGGCAGATTGGCCTATTATTTTTAGGCTGAAGGGCAGAATCCACTAGACGCCAGTTTTTTGTTTTTTTTATGTTTTCAATGTTTAGCGTTGGGGAGCAGCCCCTTGGGCAAGGGTCGCTCTCATTTGGGGGCATGTTTGTTGTGGCCATTTCTGCCCCGCTTGGGGGCAGATCGGCCTATTATTTTTAGGCTGTTCTGCCCCCAAGGGGGGCAGAAACCACTAGAACGCCAGGGATTTTTTATAATATGTTTATTTATGTGGGGGCATTGAACTGTTGGCCATTTCTGCCCCCCAAGGGGGGCAGAAGTCACGTAGGCACCAGGGATAGTGTGTGTGTTATTTTTGTTGTTTGGGAGTGGGCCCTTGGGCAAGGGTCGCTCCCCCTGGGGGGACACTACTAAAGATATTTTCTGCCCTCCTTGGGGCAGATAGGACTATTTTTTAGTAGGCCCATCTGCCCCTATGGCAGAATCCACTTAGGCACCAATTTCTAAATGCTTGATGGTGGGATGTTTGTCAACTGATGAAGTATTTGCATTTGTGATCATTTTTTTCCTCCTTTTTGTTCTAGTTCAAAGCTTTTGCATTCTTTGCTGTGGCTTCTTGCGGTTTTGGCGGTGGTTGACCTGCGGTTTGCATAGTTGCATGTTTTAGGTAAGTAAAAACAATTTACTCCAAAGGAGTATTGTTGCCATGCATGAATGACATGTTTGTAGATGGTGTACTAAATGCAGATTTGTGTGAAATTGTCCTTAGATTTGTGCACAATGATATTTGTGTTGTCTTATTTCTAATTTGCTTTTCCTTCTTTCTTTTTAGTGGGATATCATTGGTGATTGCTGTGTCTGTGCAGAGTAGTTGCTGGTGATTCAAGCTTTTTCAGGCAAATGAGTGATATAGTTTTTGAGGTTATAACTCTTACTAATAAAGCTACACTTTATTACTTATCTTACACAGTGCTGGTTGTTGGTAGTGCATTTGTCCAGTTAATTTTCGTAGGAAAGATCATGGCTAGCCGCAGGATGACCGCTCAGCAGGTGGTTGGTATGCTTTTTGAGTCATTGTCTGATCATGATTTTGAGACGGACTCTGCATCTGAGGCAGAGAAGGAAGTGAGAGATTCTGGCAGTGAAGTTTCTGTCGGAGAGGAATCTTCTGATGAGGAAGCCACATTTAGTGCAGATGAAGGGCCTGTTTTAGAGGAGGACACTGATGTGCCATTAGTGCAGCAACCTGGGGCTGAAAGGTTTCCCGTTAGAAGACCTGAACTCTGGGTTGCCCAAAACATGGAGCAGCCAGAGTTGCCTGCCTTTACTGGTCTACTGGGGTGTAGAGTCAATACTGAGAACTTTTTGCCTGTCAATTTCTTTGAGTTATTTGTGGATGATGTGTTTTTGGAAGAGATTGTTGAGCAGACTAATTTGTATGCGGAGCAGTATTTGAGGGACAACGCAGCTAGACTTAGGCCGCACTCTAGAGCTGCCCAGTGGATTCCCACAAATTTGGAGGAGATGAAAAGGTTTTTAGGTTTGACTCTTTTGATGGGGTTTATAAGGAAGCCATCACTGGCTTTTAATTGGTCTACTAGTCCCTTGATGGCAACAGCTATATTTCCTGCTACAATGAGTCGTAATCGGTATTTGCTTCTTCTTAGGATGCTGCATTTTATTGACAATGCATTAGCCTTGCCACGAGATCACCCTAATTCTGACAGTCTTTTTAAGATTAGGCCTGTCCTTGATCATTTTGTAGATCGGTTTTCAGAGGTCTATGTTCCAGGCAAAGAAATACGAGTCTTTGGTCCTTTTCAAGGGTCGTTTGGTTTTTAGGCAGTACATTCCTAGCAAGAGGGCACGATGTGGAATTAAATTGTATATGCTGACTGAAAGTAGTACAGGATATGTGTATAATTTCCGTGTCTACACTGGTAGGGATTCCAGTATTGACCCTCCTGGTTGTCCTCCCACTTTTGGAGTTACTGAGAAAATTGTGTGGGAACTTGGTAGACGACTGTTCAACAAAGGTCACCATTTGTATGTAGATAACGTTTACACTGGAATGCAGTTGTTCAAGGAATTGTTTAGAGTGGACACTGTTGTTTGTGGCACAATTCGTTGTAACTGGAAAGGCTTTCCAAGGGAGCTTGTCGGTAAAAAACTTCAGAGGGGACAGTGCAGCGCCTTGCAGAATAATGAGCTGCTAGCTTTGAAGTTTTCAGACAGGAGGGATGTCTACATGCTAAGTACCATCCATGGTGAGAGTACTTCCCATTGACTGTTTGGCGCCAGGTTGCTGAAGTGCGCAAACCTGTGTGCATTTTAGATTATAATAAGCACATGGGAGGTGTAGATAGAGTTGATCAAAGGTTGGAACCTTATACTGCTATTCGTAAGTCTTACGTTTGGTATAAGAAGTTAGCAATTCACCTCTTCCACTTAGCAACTTTTAATGCTTTTATTGTGTTTAAGGATAGGTCTCCAGAGTCAAAGATGACATTTGTGAAATTTCAGGGGTCAGTGATAGAGAGCCTTATTGTGGTGGAACAGGCCAGAGTTCCTAGAGAAGCAGTGGTGGAGGATGTGGCTAGATTGAAAGATCGCCACTTTGCTGAGCACATTCCTCCCACACCCAAAAAAGACTTTCCAGCTAAGAAATGTAGAGTGTGTTTTCGAAGAGGTATCCGGAGGAGACTCAAATGTACTGCCCAGATTGTCCTTCAAAGCCTGGGCTGTGTGTGGGTGGTTGTTGTAAGAATTACCACACCCAGAAGAATTACTGGGAACAACCATGAGTGTAAACTCATGTCTGTTTTGTATTTTCATGTGTTCAGTTTCATGGTTAGCATTTCTGTCATGTACTTAGTAAGAGCTTTTGTGTTTGTAGTTTTGTAATTATTTCTAATTAGTTAGGGGTTTCTTTGTTTAAAAAATAAAATAAAAAGTGATGCCATTGTGTGTGGAGTGGGGCTTGGCTGAGGGTGTACATATTGACTTGCTGTTGGCTACTGCAACACACTGCCAGCCAAACACCAGTCCACACACTCCCATCAGCTGGTGTGATTGTTGTATCAGGCATGTGGGCGTATGTAAGTGATGGGCCCTTGGGTGACGCTGACTGTCGATGTGAGTGTTGTAATGTGCTGCGCCCGTGACTGGCGGCGTGAATGGTCTTGTGCATGTCATGTATGAAAGATGTGTGAATGGACTGTAAAGCGGTTGGTGCCTTGCCGTGGCTTTACAGCTCACGAGCTGTGAGTCATTGGTTCAGTTTTTTGGCCTTTCAGTTATTAACAGTGCATTTCATTTTTGTGAAATCTCTTGTTAATAAAATTTGATCCACTGAACCATCACTCACCCTCGTGCCAAATCCAACCAGTATGTGTGGTAAAAATGACAAAACCTGCTCCGCTGTAATCAGGCGCCGCAGCACACCTGTGACACGCTAGGTACTTCGGGTGGGACCCCGATGATGAAGCATGCCACCAACTTGGTTGGTGGGTGAGGGGTCTTTTTCACATAACCTAAGTGTGTTTCTTTTCACAATTTTAGTGTTTGGCATATCACAGACGTATGTGGACACATCAAAATGATACATTACAAAACTACCTGTGTTTGGGGGTGAGGGGGCACCTATGTTTTTGGTCCTGGGTGCGGCCTTCATCTAGGGAAACCTACCAAACCCAGACATTTTTTAAAACTAGACACCCCAAGGAGTCCATGGAGGTGTTGCTTGCGTGGATCCCCCAACATTTTATTACCCAGACTCCTCTGCAAACCTCCAAATTTTCTTAAAAAAGCATATTTTCCTGACTTTCGTTTGTACGATCACCGCTCCAGCACAAAATTCCTACTCCCCAGCGTTCCCCTCAGTCTCCCAAGTAAAATGACACCTCACCTGTGTGGGTCCCCAAAGCAGAGTCAGCCTAAAGATGTATAAAAGAAGAATATGTCCTTATCAACTCGCTGTGCTATCGCCTCTATCTCTACAAGTTTGTGGCCTTATTCTGTTGCAGGCACCTGGCCCACCCGCACAAGTCAGGTATAATTTTTATCGGGAGACTTGGGGGAGCGCTGGGTGGAAGGAAATTTGTGGCTCCTCTCAGATTCCAGAACTTTCTGTCACCGAAATGTGAGGAAAATGTGTTTTTTGGCCAAATTTTGAGGTTTGCAAAGGATTCTGGGTCACGGAACCTGGTCAGAGCCCCACAAGTCACCCCATCTTGGATTACCCTAGGTCTCTAGTTTTCAAAAATGCACAGGTTTGGTAGGTTTCCCTAGCTGCCGGCTAAGCTAGAGGCCAAAATCTACAGGTAGGCACTTTGCAAAAAACACCTCTGTTTTCTGTCAAAAAATGGGATGTGTCCACGTTGTGTTTTGGGGCATTTCCTGTCGCGGGCCCAAGGCCTACCCACAGAAGTGAGGTATTATGTTTATCGGGAGACTTGGGGGAATGCTGGGTGGAAGGAAATTTGTGGCTCCTCTCAGATTCCAGAACTTTCTGTCACGGAAATGTGAGGGAAATGTGTTTTTTTAGCCAAATTTTGAGGTTTGCAAAGGATTCTGGGTAACAAAACCTGGTCAGAGCCCCATAAGTCACCCCATCTTGGATTCCCCTAGGTCTCTAGTTTTCAAAAATGCACAGGTTTGGTAGGTTTCCCTAGGTGCCGGCTGAGCTAGAGGCGAAAATCTACAGGTAGGCACTTTGCAAAAAATACCTCTGTTTTCTGTCAAAAAATGGGATGTGTCCACGTTGTGTTTTGGGGCATTTCCTGTCGCGGGCGCTAGGCCTACGCACACAAGTGAGGTATCATTTTTATTGGGAGACTTGGGGGGACGCTGGGTGGAAGGAAATTTGTGGCTCCACTCAGATTCCAGAACTTTCTGTCACCGAAATGTGAGGAAAATTGTTTTTTTAGCCAAATTTTGAGGTTTGCAAAGGATTCTGGGTAACGGAACCTGGTCAGAGCCCCACAAGTCACACCATCTTGGATTCCCCTAGGTCTCTAGTTTTCACAAATGCACAGGGGTGGCCGGTTTCCCTAGGTGCCGGCTGAGCTAGAGGCCAAAATCTACAGGTAGGCACTTTGCAAGAAACAACTCTGTTTTCTGTCAAAAAATGGGATGTGTCCACGTTGTGTGTTGGGGCATTTCCTGTCGCGGGCGCTAGGCCTACCCACACAAGTGAGGTATAATGTTTATCGAGAGACTTGGGGGAACGCTGGGTGGAAGGAAATTTGTGACTCCTCTCAGATTCAAGAACTTTCTGTCCCCGAAATGTGACGAAAATGTGTTTTTTTAGCCAAATTTTGAGGTTTGCAAAGGATTCTGGGTAACAGAACCTGGTCAGAGCCCCACAAGTCACCCCATCTTGGATTCCCCTAGGTCTCTAGTTTTAAAAAATGCACAGGTTTGGTAGGTTTCCCTAGGTGCCGGCTGAGCTAGAGGCCAAAATCTACAGGTAGGCACTTTGCAAAAAACACCTCTGTTTTCTGTAAAAAAATGGGATGCGTCCACGTTGTGTTTTGGGGCATTTCCTGTCGCGGGCGCTAGGCCTACCCACACAAGTGAGGTATAATTTTTATCGAGAGACTTGGGGGACCGCTGGGTGGAAGGAAATTTGTGGCTCCTCTCAGATTTCAGAACTTTCTGTCCCCGAAATGTGAGGAAAATGTGTTTTTTTAGCCAAATGTTGAGGTTTGCAAATGATTCTGGGTAACAGAACCTGGTCAAAGCCCCACAAGTCACCTCATCTTAGATTCCCCTAGGTCTCTAGTTTTCAGAAATGCACAGGTTTGGTAGGTTTCCCTAGGTGCCGGCTGAGCTAGAGGCCAAAATCTGCAGGTAGGCACTGTGCAAAAAACACCTCTGTTTTCTGTCAAAAAATGGGATGTGTCCACGTTGTGTTTTGGGGCATTTCCCGTCGCGGGGGCTAGGCCTACCCACACAAGTGAGGTATCATTTTGTATCGGGAGACTTGGGGGAACGCTGGGTGAAAGGAAATTTGTGGCTCCTCTCAGATTACAGAACTTTCTGTCACCGAAATGTGAGGAAATATTTTTTTTTTAGCCAAATTTTGAGGTTTGCAAAGGATTCTGGGTAACAGAACCTGGTCAGAGCCCCACAAGTCACCCCATCTTGGATTGCCCTAGGTCTCTAGTTTAAAAAAATGCACAGGGTTGGTAGGTTTCCCTAGGTGCCGGCTGAGCTAGAGGGCAAAATCTACAGGTAGGCACTTTGCAAAAAACACCTCTGTTTTCTGTCAAAAAATGGGATGTGTCCATGTTGTGTTTTGGGGCATTTCCCGTCGCGGGCACTAGGCCTACCTACACAAGTGAGGTATCATTTTTATGGGGAGACTTGTCTTTCTCTACATTTTTTCCTTCCAAATATAAGAGAGCGTGTAAAAAAGATGTCTATTTGAGAAATGCCCTGTAATTCACATGCTAGTATGGGCACCCCGGAATTCAGAGATGTGCAAATAACCACTGTTCCTCAACACCTTATCTTATGCCCATTTTGGAAATACAAAGGTTTTCTTGATAGGTATTTTTCACTCTTTATATTTCAGCAAATGAATTGCTGCATACCCGGTATAGAATGAAAACCAACTGCAGGGTGCAGCTCATTTATTGGTTCTGGGTACCTAGGGTTCTTGATGAACCTACAAGCCCTATATATTCCCGCAACCAGAAGAGTCCAGCAGACGTAACGGTATATTGCTTTAAAAAATCTGACATTGCAGGAAAAAGTTACAGAGTAAAACGTAGAGAAAAATTGCTGTTTTTTTCACCTCAATTTCAATATTGTTTTTTCAGTTGTTATTTTCTGTAGGAAACTCTTGTAGGATCTACACAAATTACCCCCTGCTGAATTCAGATTTTTTTCTACTTTTCAGAAATGTTTAGGTTTCTGGGATCCAGCATTGGTTTCACGCCCATTTCTGTCACTGACTGGAAGGAGGCTGAAAGCACAAAAAATCATAAAAATGGGGTATGTCCCAGTAAAATGCCAAAATTGTGTTGAAAAATTGGGTTTTCTGATTCAAGTCTGCCCGTTCCTGAAATCCGGGAAGCTGGTGATTTTATCACCGCAAACCCTTTTTGGATGCCATATCCAGGGAAAAAACCACAAGCCTTCTTCTGCTGCCCCTTTTTCCCATTTTTTTGAAAAAAACTAAATTTTCACTGTATTTTGGCCAATTTCTTGGCCTCCTTCTGGGGAACCAACAAAGTCTGGGTACCTCTAGAATCCCTAGGATGTTGGAAAAAAAAGACGCAAATTTGTCTTCGGTAGCTTATGTGAACAAAACGTTATGAGGGCCTAAGCGCGAACTGCCCCAAATAGACAAAAAAAGGCTCGGCACAGGAGGGGGAAAAGACCTGGCAGCGAAGGGGTTAGGGAAAGACCAATGTTTTGAACAGTGGAGAATTATATATATATATATATATATATATATATATATATATATACATGGAAAAAGCATTTTTTGACTTGGCTATATCCTTGGTACCGTTTGATAAAACTACACAAAATGTTCCCCCACAAAAGTGTGCCAGTGATTCTTGTTGCACATGGGAAGTTTTGAGGGGATCCGTCAAGTGGGGGCTGGGAAAAAGGGGGACAAAAAATGTGTGTTTCTCATGTATAATTCTCATTGGCATTTTGAACACGACTACAGCCCGAACCACTGGATGGAATTACACCAAATTTGGCAGAAAGGTGGCTGTCGGTACGCTGATTGTGCTTTTGGGTATTTTATGTAAGTCAGTTCAGTAGTTTTTGAGATATTAAAGGGAATCAAAATTTTTATATCTCTGGCCGCAATGACTTCGGGAATAATGACAAGCTTGTACAGGGAAAGACAGAGCTCTGTTTGCCTGCCAACACTTCAACCAGGAATTGTTGGCAGCCATTTTGGGACTTGGCTTCAGCCAAGTTCCAGGAAAAAAAGATAAAAAAATAAGGCAAGGGGCCAGGGTAAAATCACGCTCACCCCTTAGCTCTGGTGTAGGGACTACCCTGGGTCTAAAAAACACTTAAAAAAAATGTGCTGCAATTTAACGACAGCAGAGCAAATTCACAGGAAAAATTAAGAAAAAAACAAGCCTGGGCTGCCAAACTCGTTTTTAAGAAGCCCTTGGGTAGGCCATGTCTGAGGGCATTGACATTTTGAATGTGGTGGGGGGGCTGCCCCGGGGACCACCACCTCCCTTGGGGGAAATAGAAAATAGATGGGAAGCTGCCTTCCCCCCACCATAGCCCCAGGGACGCCACCTCCCCAAGGCACTAGTCTAGTGTCTGAGTGGGTCAGTGAGTGGGTGCTTGAGGGTCTGAGTGAGGCTGTGAGTGGGTGCGTGAGTGTCTGAGTGGTTCTGTGATTGGGTGTGAAAGGGTCTGAGTGGGTCTGTGAGTGGGTGCATGAGAGTTTGAGTGGTTCTGTGATTGGGTGTGTAAGGGTCTGAGTGGGTGTGTGAGTGGGAGAAAGATTAAAAGTGAGAGAGAGAGAGAAAGATAGTGAGAGAGAGGTAGATAGAGAGTTTTTAGGCTTTGATGGATGATATACTTAGAATGTGATATTTCTGCACAAATTGAAAATAAAAATGTATTTGTCAGATAAAAATAGTAAGATCATCTTTCAGTATTAGCCTTAAACATTTGCAGTTGAAAAAAGAAAGGAGGTAAATCACCAGGGAACTCTCAGCATGAAGGTCTGTGTCCTTCACACTTGAGATATTATTTTTCTTTTAAATATATTTCTTTAGCACTTTATGGGCTATCTGGGAATGCAGGAGAAGCCTCAAGGCCTCCCCCGTGGTCCCTGACCATTTTTTTGTATATTTTATAATGTGCCCTTTACGGGCTATCTGTGACCGCGGGGGAAACCTCAAGGCCTCCCCGTGGTCCTTGAGGACTGTTTTCATTTAATTAATTCTATGACCTTTACAGGCTATCTGGGAATGCAGGGGGAGACTCAAAGCCTCCCATTGCTCCAGAAACCAAGGAGCTGCTTTAAGTAGCATCTCCCTGGTTGCTGAAGCAAAGCTTTCATCTCTGCTCCCTGCATGCATACCTGTGTGCAGGGAACAGAGATGCAAACTCCGCTCTCTGACAGCGGGACCTGTTTGACAGGTCCCGCTGTCAGAAACCATAGTGTTTGCTGTGACTTGGCTGCAGCTGTCAAATCCCTAGGACATAGCAGGAGCGGGCCCTAGGGTGGCGGTCCCCAGTGCCATTAGTACCCGCCCTCAAACATAAAAGATGCCCCAGGGAGGTGGTGGTCCCCTGGGCTTGGGGGTATGAAACTGACCCTCTTTACATATATTACTATTTGCCCTGGGGAGGTGGTAATCCACAGGGCTGCGGGGGTGGGTCACGCGCCCCCGCATTAATGTTGACCATCATCCGGGGAGGTGGTGGTCCACTGGGCTACGTGGGGTGCGAGGCAGCCACCGTTACAAATAAATGTTGTCCCTGGCTCACCGGGGGGCTTCAAAAAGAAGAAGCGTGGTAGCCCACGCTTCTTTTTTTTTTTCACAGGTCTTAAATTTTTTTTAATGCTT